>NW_013525157.1:3310521-3421441 GCF_000836215.1 Papilio polytes
CTTTCAATTTGACTCGAAACTAGTGACGCCGTTACATATCTCGTCACAGGTGATTGTAACTAGTGACGTGAAATAACGCTCACGTCTACTTGACACTTGATATCTGTTGTCTTGATCGGTTTTGGTTGCCATATTTGTTATAATGTTCCATATTATATTGTCATTAAAGAATTGATCATACAATTACGAATAGGTTGTAAAAATACTTGATTATTTCGTAGTTTATACTTGGTTTGTAGGTTTACTATTTACTTTATAAAATGGCTGACGTCGGAAATAGGGAACAATCGATAACAAAAGTGCCAATGATTTATGTTTGCGGTGGTAAGTATTTTGCTTTAATGTGGCTTAGTCTTGCATTTCTGAATGACTTCAATATGACAATAGACAACAAAGCGCTCCAATATCTTTGTGTGACTAGTTCAGTTTAAATGTGTTTTAGAAACCTAATCCTATTTCTCAGAATACCCGACCAAAACTGTCCAAAATGTATTTTCACTGTCAACAGTGCTCTAGATAATACGAATGCTTAAAGACAACCAAACAACTGTTGTACCTTAAAAAATAATTTCTAGTGTATCAGGATGAAATCATCTTTACACTCCTATAACAGCCATAATGTTTTTCCAGAGTGCCACAAAGAAAATGAAATAAAGCCGAGGGATCCAATACGATGCAGGGAATGTGGCTATCGTATCATGTACAAGAAAAGAACAAAAAGATGTATCCTTTTCTATTTCATCAATTTGTCACATTTGAATCATTTGAATCATGGTCAAATTCCAATTTTGGCCAATCGGCGACCACTAGTTTAATCAAAATGTTTTAATTTGATTTACAGTGGAAGTAATTTGTTAAAAAAAAAGGGATAAAAGTTGATTTCTGATATATAGTAACAGTGTAGTGGTAGTTGTTATATATCTTAGTGGCATGAAGCATCATAGTATATATTGCTATGCAGAAAACAATTTAGGTGTACCAGGGCAAAAACAAATGCAGGGGGAGGGAACTGCAGTTTGCAAATGAGCTGCCAGGATTTTTGAATACTTTTCCAGGAATAGTTGTGTTTTTATGTGTATATTTAAAAAGGGTGGACAAAAATCCCAGTACGCTTCAATAATGTTGGACAGTTTATATTATGAATGTATGTGTATATAATAGTATATAATCTGTGGCTTAGGAATTTGAGCACTAGACTTGTAATGCCCAAGTCCTGGGATTGAATCTTACCATGTACCCATGTGATTTTCAATTTTTCAAATTTCATATGTCCATTATTTACAAGGAAATTCAAAGATATGTGTGAAGTCAAACAACCTGCACTGAGTAAGAGTGGTTGACTAAGTCATAGACACCCTAACTTGGGTAGGCTTCAAACACCTGAGTGGCAGCATATAGTGAACTGGTGGAGCCTGTATATTATGTGCATTTTTCTAGTAAATTTCCTAATTTAATCATATTCATGGTCGAAAACTTATGAAATTCAAGAGGTAGGTATTATTTGGAGTCTTAATACTTTAAATATTTTTCAGTGTTTCAGTCATAATATTTTTCTTAATTATAAAAACAGTGGTTGTGTTCGACGCACGATGATCCAGAGGAATAATACAAAAATCACATGTTTTTAATTAATTTTAATCTTATTGTTATAAAATATCCATCCGTAATGTATTATAAACAATAAATGGGTAAATATTTGACATGTTTTAGTTTAATTTTTCTCATTTTTAACATCAAGGTACAGGAATCAAAATAAAAAAATTTACAATTAAAATTTAATCCTAACCCTAGCTCATATTTAACACAGTTTTTATTTTCAAATTTTTGATATGATATAACAATTTAACAAAGAAAATTATGCATCACTATAATATAAATATGCATTAAGTATTCCCCTAATATCCATTACACATTTCCTTTCGCTTACTAGGAATGTAAAATAAGCAAAAATGTAAGCACCACTAAAATGTCAATTATTACCACTAGTTAGTACTAGGGGCTACGAACTTTGCTTGGATTACCACTAGCTAAAATTTCAGTATGATATAAAACAAAAAATCTACACCCTAAAAGAGTACATAACAAAAAATGGCTTGAGAAATACTACATTAAAGTTTATATAATGTAATATATTTATATAATGTAATATGTTACAAGCAACTGCTAGATACATTGGTCATAGAAAAGTTGATTATGGGTTTATTTTAAAAATTAAACTCAATGAGTGCTACAAAAAGTAGCTAGTACACAACTTGAAGTTTTTTTCTTTAATAAAATTGATATTTATGTCCTTTTCGTAAAATGTTAGGTAATATGATAATTGTTATTTTTATTAAAGTTGATAGGTTGAATATACCGCACGTTAGTTTAAACTTTGGATTTTTAAAAAAAATTTAAAAAACATTATAAATAGTTGCCCCAAACATTGTAATGATACCATTTATAATATTTTATCATGCAAAATAAACTGATTGCAATCTTAGAAAATCACTGAAATCAAATATGCAGTTTAATTTTTATTAGTGGTTAAGTGATAAAAAAAAACTTCAGATTACTTCGAAGTAATATTAGAGATCTTGAGAAAAGCAAACATCCGTTTTTAGATTTTTTTTTGAAGTGCCTCAAACATAATTACCAGAACCCAATTGTTTTATATTTTTCGCACTTTGTGAAACCTTAGTGCTTATAAAGTATTCGAAATATAGATTTGAAAAACATAAATTCCATAAAATTAGAAAAGTAGCAATTGCAAGGGATAATGTTTTATCGCTTGATATTCTTGAATACTATAACTTGTCTGAATTACGTTTGTTAATAAAACAAACAGACATAACACATGTAAAACATCAGAGCAGTATTTTATCCCATTGTTTTACTTTACGCCCGTTATGAATTGTAAATAGTTTTAAAATCGATTACAAAAGATATAAGATTTCTAAAGCATAGTTTACATTACATAAAACATTATAAATATTTCAGAATGAAATTTCAACTGATAAACATCTTGTTATATCACTAAGTGCATTCTTACAATACAAATAGGTTTTTTTTCTTCATTAAATTTCATAAAATCCTACACCCAAATATATTAACAAAGAGTGAAAATATTTCACATCATTTTTATCAGTGACTTGTCACATTTTATTCACATTCGGCGTCAAAAAATTTCACCACAAACATACACATTATCTGATTAACCTTTGGTTACTTACATTTAGGCCGCCTTTTAAACTACAGTAAAAACTAAAAAAAAATCACTTCAAATTGAAATGTTAAAAAGTTAACCTTATCTACTATTTACAACTAGTTAAATAAAGTTGATACAAGATTTACACAAGTCAAATATTCACCCAAATGAAGAGTAATTATTATTACACAATCATCTAGCACAAGTTCTATTTTCGATATGGAAGACTCTTCAAGGATTTAAAAGTTTATCTAAATTTCTTTTGTGGAAGTTGATATGCCAATTGTTTATAGATAAACGATATTGGAAGTAGATATTACTCATTGTAAATGTACAATGTAAATACAGTATATATTTTATAAAAATACATACAAAAATCGAGTTATGGTATCCATTAACTTCACTACTGTTAAAGATTTTGTAATATGTTTCATTGATATTTCAAGCATACTTTAAAATTATGGACCACAAAATGTTACTGTATGTAAATTTTTAGACAAGATTGAATGGAAGCTTTTATCCTTATCTGAATTATAAAGAAAATTCAACAACTCTATACTACCTACTCCATAAGACCTATTTGTTACAATCGTAATACGTAAGCCTTGAGATGGAAGCAAATATAACAATATTAAATTCACTTAAATTTGAGATACTATTTACATACATTTTCACAATAATGTAGAAATAAACATACAAATATGTATACAATTAAAGCGCATCAATTTGTTTTCACACAATCTGAGTCAAACCCCAGTATGAATAATTACACTTTTCAATAAAAAATACAGAAAAAAAAAACAAAATTGCACATTAAAATTCCTACTTATAAATAATTTTGGCACTAATTATCTGTGGCACTATAATTAATTCTTGTTTCAACGTCCTGACCGTCACTGTGATCCATTGCTTTCATCTCACTGTCCCTCTCACTGTCACAAGCGCTGTCTGATGGCGCCGCGCCGTCTTCATCCTCCGAAGACTCCCTGCCAGCAGGAGGCATCGCCATAGCACCGTTAGCTTCCCGGTACTCTAATTTAGTAGGGTCCTTCTCGTGCAGCTTCCGAGCCAGTGACTGTAAACTAGCCAAAGAACTCGCGCAATCCGTCGTGTCTATGTCCGTTAAACTGACTCCCGCGCGCTCGATCTCCGTGAATGTACCAAAGGGGAGTTTAAATAAACATTCAAGCCTCATTACGTGCATTTTGCTTCTTAAATGCTTAGCTAAATGACCATGTATCCTGAAAGCGATATTGCAATCTGAACAGCGGAATGGCCGAGGATTGAACGATGTCGCCGTTCCAAATGTCGAGGTCATGGATACCTTATTATGGTGTGAACCAGATCGTTCATGTTTTTGCAGATGACCTCTAGTTCTAAAACTCACCGCGCAAACACTGCATCGGAAAGGCCTTTCCATGTAATGTATGTTGAGGTGCAACCTTAACTGAGAAGGCTTGGTGAATGTTTTGTTACAAAAGTCACACACTCGCCTTCCATCTTCCATTAATCTTCCAGGTGAATATGGAGCTCCCTCGAACTCTTTTCCCTTTGTTACCCTAAATGCGACCCCTCCAGCTCCAATTACAACTTTTCGAGCAACAGGCTCATGATCTAAGGGTGGCATTTTTAACGATTCTGATTCTGAGATATCATCATTTATTGATTTTTCCTCGGTGTTTATTTTACTGCTATTGCTTTCATCACTGGAGTTGTTATCAATTTGATTTTGGTATGTTTCATCGCGAGTTTTGATAAGATTGATTCTTGCGTGTTTAAGGTACTCGGAGACGACATGCTTAGCGTTTTCAGAATTATTATTAGGAGTTCTAGCTCGTTTAGGTTCTATAACATAACTAACAGAATTAGTTACATCGGTGGTGGTTTTCGCAATTTCTTCTTTAGCAACATGTAATGACTTCATTCCACTATCGCTACCACTCGATACGATCGCTTTTGAGATGTTTACTTGTGATGATGTAATTGGTGTCGTAATGTTATTACTGATGAGGCCATTGTTGCTTTCTGATATCTCATCTGCGTCAATGAAAGTGGATTTGTCTATGTCTATTTTTCTCAATTTACTCAAGTTAGACGTTAGTTGACTTTGTTTTATTTTAGAATCGAGTAGAGCCCGTTCCGTTAAATACGTATGTAACATGGGTTCTCCGTTAGACCACTGACTTTGTTGTTGCGGAAGCTTTGCAGTATTCGATGCCAAAGAAGCTAAAACGCTCGATTCTTTAGCAGTTGGAATTTCTGCCAAGTTAGGAGCTTTTACATCATTTCGACTCAAATCCATCGGTTCGTTATCAACATCTATTCTTGCATCGACGGAATTTATTTTAGCCATTGGAATACTTTCCAGATTAGAGTCTGGTGTCATGGTATCCAAATCCACTGGAGTGTATGGATAAGTGGTAGGCCTTGCGCTAGTTATCAGTCCCGGTGTTGCAGAAGTCGCAGTGCGGCACCCTCCTAGTGATAGCAAACAATGTGCGGCTTCATGTTCTGGCAAACGCGATTTATATAGCTCCGTATCTGTAATAAGTAAAGTTGTTGTTTAAACGTTTGTTTTCATCGATTTTCTTTGTAATCACTATTATTTTTACTAATAAGATCTTACCGCTCGATTCAGTTTCCCCCTCATTTCCCTCGTCACCGTCGGACTCAGTTTCATCGTCCGTTTCTCCAGAACAGTGTGTCATTTCCGAACCTTCCTCATTGCCTTCGTTCGGATTTATTCCTAATTCACAACACTTCTTATAATGAGCTTTACTCTTCATATGCTTCGTCAAATTTCCTTTGGTTTTAAAGCTGAAAGTAATAAAAATGATCCTTTAAATTAAAACATTTCACTTTGTTTTTAATTGAAACACTACAATAAATATATTAAAATTACCTAAATGCACAATGAGTACACGTGTAAGGTCGAACATCGGTGTGTGTGCGAATATGTTTCTTTAACATCGACGGCTTTTTACAGCGAATTCCACATTCCGAGCAAACATAACGACCTCTACCGCGACCACGGACATAAGTATATTCTTCATTACTTTCAAAACCACCTGTTAGCTCCTTTTTAGATGTTGATGATATGTCTGAAGGCTGTTGTTTCGATTCTTCTGTTCTCTTAGTATCAATGCATGTAATAGCCTGTAAGTAAGAGTGAAAGTTATTATGAATGAAGTAGCTGTACAATTTTTAATGAGGTTAAATTATTCAATCAATATTAGGCGTAAGCAGAGTTCCTGACTCATACTTAAAACTTTGTATTGTATGCTTACTATACGAGTAGTTATATGTTTTCAAAGTCGTCAACATTGAAATTTAATAACATACCTGTTGATTGTCCTTAGATTTTTTGTTCGATTGAGATGAATGAGTCAATATAAGGTCCTGCTTAATCACAGCAGCAGTTACATTTTGCGGTCGATGGCGTGAGTCATACAAAGACATCGCAGACGATGCTGACAATCCCAGCGGGTCTGGCGTCAGCTCAGATAATAACTGTAAACATATGCACACATTTACCATCCGTCCGACTACAATATCGCATTGTAGTATCAAACAGGAAATCACATAGACATCTTATTACCTGCCAATTGCTGTACATCGATAGGAAATGCTGATTTGGCACATATGTTGGTTGAGGACGATTTATTGTACAATAGAAGACTTTCGTTGAACACTTTAATCCTAAATATGTATACGCGTTTCCATTTAAATACAGCTGCCCATAAGCTTTTGCCGGTCTTGGAGTTTCAGGAGAGACCAAAGGCATTGTGTTAGCATTAGGCGTTATACCGTGATGTCGTTTTGGTGTAAACGTGCCCGGTTTTAAAGGTAAGGTTGACGGTCTCAAAAATTTAGGTTTTCTATCGTCAATCACAGGGCGCGCTGCAGAGTTTTTCTGGAAATACGATGTTTCTGATCTCTCATTGTGAACAGATGACACAATCGTCTCTTGTGCATTGGTGTTTTTCTGTACTTCAGAGGAACTTTGTATTTGGTTATTATAGATTTCCGCCTTAGTTATAAGATTTTCAAAATTAAAATTTCTAATTTCGTTTTCAGACTTAACTTCAACGTTAATGCTAGGTATTGAAGAAATTAAATCTTTATTTACGTGCCTTCCGAGAACATTATTTGTATTTTCTTTTAATACCGATATTTTGGCCATACCATCAGAATTTCTTTTCACTGTTAGCTCTTGCCTTGGCGTAACAATACGAACAATGTTAGATGAATAAGTCTTCGCCACCTGATAACTATTTGGTTCTTCCATATTTTTTACTTTAATGGTGGGAATATTTGTCATATAATGTGTTATTTCGCCTTTGTAGGTCTCCATGCTCTGGTTATATTTCTCAGATTCGTAAGCTAAAGATCTCGAACTGGTATTTCTGGATTTAAGCGCTCTTTCATAATTAGACACAGTCACCTTTCCTGTTTGCATGCAGTCTTGGGTGTTGTCGACAATGGGAACAGGATGGTGTTTATCAGTGCTTGTTATCTTTTGGGACATTGTGCCGCTTCCGATAAAAGCAGCCGCTGTATTTGGTCCCGGCATTCCTGGCACATGTGGTATTAGTTTTCCACCATGTAATATTGTTGTAGCACCATTTGGTGACGAAGTAGGACTAAGAGGTGGCAGAGTAAGGGGATTGTATGCTGTAATAGCACTTAAAGGTGGAAAAGGAAAATGGGAAATGTCATGAATATTAGGCAAATTCGAATTTTGTAAACTAGAAGTTGATATTGACATTCTAGCACTTTGAGGCTGTGGCGTGCCTAGGACTTCTTTGGGTGTTGGTGGATTATGAACAATTGTCCCTCCAGAATGTAGCCCTGATCGCACAACAACGCTGCTTGCTTCAGATTCGCTGGCAAATTTCGATGGTGAAAGATTCTGCTGTATCAAAATAGGTGATAATTGGTTTTTACTTGGTTCAATACGTAAAGTGGTGGTACTACCAGAGTGATCGACAATTTTCACTTCGCCGCCAAACATTTGAAGTGAAGTGGAATTATGTCTAATATGCGATGACAACTCTTCTATTGATCGCAAGTTTCCTGCATTTATATCTACACATCTTATTTTTGATTGCGGGTATAAATCTGCCGACCGTGGGGATATATTTTCTAATATTCTTGGACTAAAGGTATCAGAATGACTTTCTATTCTTCTTTTAGGACTTGCTTCTTTAGACTTAATTTTATTATTATCTGTTCTCCTGTGAAACTCCGAAGGTGTCCTGGCATCGACGAGCCTTGTATTACCTAATAAAGGCCCAGGAGATGGTAAAGGTGCAATTATTTCGTTCGATTCCTGTTTAAGAATTACGAGGTTATCAGGTTTACTCTTAGAAATTGGTGATTTTGTAGACAGGCTTAATTTAGGACTGTGGGATTGTGTTTCAGGTAGTCGAACATTAATAGAATTACTCCTTGTGTAAACATTTTCCGGCCTGCCCACTTTTACTTCTTTTTGTGGAGCATTCATGGAAGCTGAGTTCGTTCCTACGCTGCCCTTACAATAATATAGTCTATGGGTTTCTAAATTATCAACACTTCGAAAGACTATTTGGCACAGAGGGCAAACGTACAACACCCCCACTCCATCAATAAGTTCTCCCGATATCATAACTGAATTATTCTTACTTTTCAGAAGAAGATCTTTAATGATAGATCCTTCCGGGTTAAGTGGGTGTTTATGGTCATCAATTTGTGAAAAACTCTCAGAATGAGATCTCTTTCGAAATGAACTATCAGAATTAATATTAGTCTTAGTTAAATTTAACGGCGATGCGTCTTGTTTTAATTCGGATTCATTTAAGAATTGTTTACTTTCAGCAATCTGCTTGATTTTGCCGTACTTCTTTTGTAAAGGAGTTTCTATAACATCAACAATGGCTTCGTTATCAGATATAATTTTAGAGATATGTTCTGTAAGAAAGTCGGCATTCGTAGAAATCGTTTTCTTTATCTTATCTCTTTCATCAATTCCTTGATAAAATGCTGCTCTAAACTTGGGTTTGTAAATTGTCTTTGATTTATTAAAATCGTTCGAAGGAAAACTTGTTACTGGTGATGCGTGATTATCACTTGTTAGTTCCGGCGAAGAAATCTCATTAGATCTGTTATAATCCAATCGTATAACTGATGCGTCTGAACCGGTATCGGAAAGAGAAGTGGGCGGTATAGAGGTGTCACTTTCTGATCCTCCGGACAGATCCTCCTCATTTATAGAACCTGATATATCTGTTCCCTGCAATCTTAAAGCATGAGTTCTCGATCTTCGATGCTTGTATAAATTAGATCTCGTTTTAAAAGCGAATCCACATGGTATGCAAGGATAAGGTCTTTCGTTAGTATGCGCTCTGATATGTTTCTGAAGAACTGAAGGCTTGGCACATGATAATTTACAATAAGGGCACATATATCGCCCCGTCCCTCCACTGTAACAGTCCCTGATAAAATCGTTTTCAAGGTTTTCAGTCTTATTTAAAAATTCTTCGGTAAAACTGGTTTTACCAGTTACCTGAACAACATTATTTACATCACTTAACCTAATGTTCTCTGTATTAAAATTAATTTGTACATCGTTTTCCACGTCAGTGCATTGATCCTCTTGCTTATCTTTAATTTTCTCTATTTCAGGATGTGCCGCTGCAATGCTTCCATTTGAGATTGAAGTATTACAGGCAAGAGTGATCGTTTCTTTTTGCCGATTTTCTTCACACTTAGGTCCATTTGCAGGGAAACCAGATATGGTAGACGCCATCCTTTTGAACTTCTTGTGTAGATAACTTTGATCATTGTTGTTAGCGAAGTTACTATCCAAACGTTTTTCTTGAGTTAGAGGCATCGTTTTCGCGACTGTCAAATCTGGAATAAAAAAATAAATATTAAATTTCACTTTATGACATTGAGGTTCGGGTAAACAGGTATTCGGCAATTTTTGGCGAATGATCAGACAACCCATAGTTGCAGGAGACAATTGCTACTGCACATAGTCATATTATACATGTATTGCAAGGGTATATTAATACGAAACTAATTTGTATTCTTATACTAACTAAACTACGCCCGTTCAAAGCTTTGAAAATTAAATTATCTCTGTTTTTAATTAAATAAAATGGTTTTATAAAAATTTGCGCATGGAGATGATTTATATGGTGAATATCAAAAAGATGTATTTCACTAAGATTATTTTTTTATTAAATACAGCAGATAATATACTCCATTAGCAGTAATCTTTACAAATGTCGCCCGTGAGATTATCCCTATATTTAACATATTTTTATTAAACACACGGCAATTAAAAAAAAAAACATTTAACTCACTTGTAAGCAATAAACATTAAATATACAATATACATCATTGTTTTGAATGTACGACAATATCCTACAATCAATGAAGTCTTGTATTCCGTAGAAAACGCATACGTTATAACATATAAATACTTGACAAAAACTTCTTTTATACAATGTTATGTGTTGTGGGATGGCGTTGACGCAGAGCGCATGTGCCAGGCCGTGTTGTGTCTATTAATGTGCCGCGTGACATCATCGTGACGTAGGCACGGCTTGTGCCAACCGACGAGGATATCCCCAATTCCAATGCTGTTTTTCGACTTAATTATTTGTGATAACCACAGATATCAAATTCTTTATCAGGAAATGATAAACTACTTAATCTTATACGTGTTTAATTTCCCTTTGGAAATATAAAATATGTCGCATTATGTTATTAATTTTTTTTACATTAAAATTTATTCTGTACTAAGTCATTGAAGTAAATATAATTCTATTGTACTTAGACATGCATGTCTAAATACTTACATACGATTAGTTCGATAAAGAAATAAGCAGTCATGCGTGAAGCAAGGGAGATGTGAGAATTTTCGAATCATTAGTGTGAGTGTTTATCTTGATACAATACAAATCCGTGTGGAAGTACGGAGGCGACCTCGCTTTGCGCTCACTCAAAGCGTTCTTGGACGGCTGCGTTACTGCGTTCCGAGAAGGCGTTACAATTTCCGAGAACCGGAGACAAGCGAACCGCTCCGCTCGATTATAACGAGCGAGCAAATAAGCGCAGTACGCACCACGCACACAAACGTAATGCCTCTGTCCGCTTGGCGATCGCGGGTAGGTGTCGTTCGACACTAGTGTGCGCTTTTTATTAACAACAAGTAAACGCTCAGTATTCAAACAGATCTATATTCTTGGAAACATGTCCGCTGTAAATATAAACCGCAACTCACAATATTCTATACAGTGACTTATTTGTTGTATGATAGATGAAAAGTTAGTTACTGTTATAAAAACAGCATGTCTTAAGTTGTTAATTGAGTAGTTCATTTTTATGAAGGTATTGAAATGTTGGTGTGATTGTAGGAGCGTGGTTTGGTTTATACGGGATGTTGTAATGACACAAAGGAATCCCGTGGCAGCCGCCCGCCGTCAACCGGCCGCCGGCCTGGCGCCAAGCCAGCGGCCCTGGCGAGTGGCGACGCCAGCAGCGACCGCCAGCTCGCCGCCACACTGTTTCACTTCGCCGATCACTCTTTACCTCACTCTATGTCTATGTCACATTATATTGTAGTTAAACTTATTTAACATATAATGTCTTTTAGTTCTGTAGAAATATTTCTTCACAATAAAACGACTTGATTACACTATTTGAGTAACAATCTACAGAAACTGACAAAACTAAGCTGTTTACTTTTTGTCTTGTAATAATCTTATTAAATTGAACGAGGGGTTTTTAATATTTTATTTTAATATTCAACAACCCAAAATCACATTTAAAATTTATTTTTGATTCGTGTTTGTTTTGGTTTGAATTAAAATTAGAATTTGACAACCAATGTTACGTTCTTAAAATTATAATTAGAAAAATCACTAAAAATAATATAATGTTTACAATCCGTGACGTCACATACAAATTACAACGTTACTACGGGAAACAGCTGTTCAATTGGTCAAATGAGTAATTTGGCTTATGCTGCATATTTTTTTGCTCCTTACACTATGTGCTAATTCTTTGTATATGTGTAAGCTCTTAGACCTTGACCCATCGATCGAACAGTAAACGAGTAAAAATATGTACAAGATAAGCAAGTTATTGATTCAGATTATATTTATTCGAGTCATGAGTGTGCTCACCTGCCGCGGAGGTAAGCAGTCAGTCCACCATTATTTTAGAAGTTGCCTTGATATCATTTGTTTACGCCATCTAAACATATGTCAACAAGTCCGATAGGCTGCATTTCACCCGCGCGCAAGTGAATCATCGTTAATAATTGCGCGACGATCCACGCCACCACACAACACTGACACACACATACACACGCACCTTTAGTATCGTCACTCGTGTCTCACTCGCGCACCCATACGATACTACCACTTTCTTTTTCACGTATAACAATTATTTACGTGTGGATAATTATTTATTTTATCTATTCCTCGAGAGTGTATATCGGGTGGACGTACATTCCAGCAACGATCGACGCACGTTACCGCGCCGCAGATGACTGTTCAACTGTTTGTAGTTGTACTTTGTCGTTGCTTCGTTTCGTTTCGTCCGTTCGGCTACACTCAGCTCCCCGCGGCCCGCCCGCTGCGGCCCCCTCGCGCCCCGCGAGTCTCCCCGACTTCGCCCGCTGTGAGAAGTGATTCATGTCGCGTTGTATCTATCTCCTTCCTACATCGCAACCGGATCGGTCGCTCTTCGTAATCTATTTATATTTATCTATCTATGCACGGACTTTTAACTTTGCGACCATAGTGCGATCTTCTACAATAATATTCAACAATTAAAATTGCAATAAGTTTGAAATATATTTGCTACAGATAAACAAAATAACATAATCAATTTATATGTCGAATATATAATATTATTCACTTTAGGTTAGGTATCCATGTTTTTCATGTATGTTTTATTTTATTAAAGGGAGTCTGAGAAAGTTATAAGTATGTAGTAGTATATTAGCAGTAGGGGCAGCTCTATGTAATTTTCATGCAGCACTGATTTCGTAACGGTTGCGCTCGACTAGAACGAGTATCGGTTTTGTATGCCGACATTCATTTAACATTCTCCAACACTATAAAAATTACAATAAAACTTAAAGGTTCTATAACAGCGTTTACAATGTAATTATTAATTATACTCGTTCAGAGCTTTTCAATACTTTCAGCGCCGGAAAATTCGTCTCAAACCGATCGAAAACTCATCCAACAAGTAAGAAACGGATCGCTGATAATTTTTTTTTAAATTGGATAGGCAATATCACTTGTATAATTTTGTTGGCATTTTCCTATATTTAATATTTATCTCGTGAACTCATTATCAGGCAAGACCTCTTTATCAAAATTCTGTAAGTCGCTATATGGGTATCAAGTATCAACACTTATTATTTCGCTTACAGACAAATAAGTAGTCGTATGTAATAGTTTAAAAGTTGTAATAATCTTGTATTTTATTTGTCAAACTGCTAAGGATAAACTGTATCGGCGTAACTCCTGGGTGCCTAAAGGCCGATATGAATGTATAAACACATTATTTGCAATGATAATTGTAAACGCTTATCAGTAGTGTGGAGGCGATGACGCACGGCAGCGCCGATAGCGCCTGTCGCATGATACTACTCGCTCAGGAAACGAACACACTTTATTATTAACAAAAAATTATTTTATTTTTATATGATTGCAAACTCATTTTTGCAGATTTCGTTCCCGATAAAGTAAAACGGTCTGTTAATTTACTTTAACGGAATAGGTACAATATGTACCTACCTATTTTATTTTTCTGCTATCAGTCGATAGAGGCAAAAAAAGAATCGTAGGCAGTGGCGAGTGGCAACTATTTGGTTAATGGCATAATATAATAAAAGGCAGGGGAGCGAGCGTGGACGAGCGGACGGAGCGCGAGCACTTGTTGCGTTGCGTTGTTTGGTTGGCGTTTTCGCCTGTTGCCCATTGCCGCTTGCCGAGCGGCGACGTCACAGTCTGACCTTGAGCCACGCTGCGCCACGCGGCAGAGGCAGCGCCACCGGCCACCGGGCCTGCCTGTCAGCTTCTGCCAACTCCTAGTGGCAGTCTTACGTGTGTGGGTCGATGTGACTGCAGATTTTAAAAACATAATTTTTGTTATTGATGATACCAAAAACGTTACATATTAGCTAGGTAGAAACCTAGCTATAAGTAAACTAATTATTAGATATTACTAATTAATGGTACAGTATATATTTAATCTATATACTTTGAATAGATACAATTTTGGACTCATGTAATATGAACTGTATAAACGATGAGTGTATGTAAATAACCAGCTGTAGATCTCTCAATATTCTCAGTTAACGTAGCTATCGAGTAAATGTGTTCGTCCAGCCAGGCGCCATAAAGTCGCGTGGGCGGGAAACCCGTCTCGGTGGCGAGCGTTGAAATGAACACAAAATTTGTACGTACACATATCTATCCATAGTGCATTCTCGCTAATTTATTTTGTAAGCAGTACGGAGAAATCGACTTTATAACGCTTTGCGCAAAGATTAGTTCACCTTAATCCCAAATATATTAATTTAGGCGCGGCTTTGCCTACGTTATTGCTTACTAGATTACCCATTACAGCTATGATATTTAGTAATATCTGTACTGGCTAGTCGGTGTATGGGTGTACGGGGAAAGGAAGTTGTGTTTCATATTTCGGAATGTTCGGCTCTAGAGTCGCTAGCGGCCGTGGTGTTGCGTAGGCCTCCCCACCACCCTCGGGCTTCCCTCGGAAGCAGGTCATCGGCTGACCGCTATGTCGAGTGTCGACGTCGGCGTGGCGGTGCGGCCGCGCCTGTGCACCAGTCTCCTTGTTAGGCGGCCTGTGGCCTGTGGACCGGCTTCGCAACGCCTACTTACTTTGTGTCGAGTTAATCGATAGCGGACGAATGGCACGCAAACGCAAAGGAATGTAATGAAAGTTAGCAACGAGAGGCTGCCCGGTGACAAATCTGAGGACAATTCACTAGTAATTAAATCGGATTATGCAAATATTCAACTTTAATTTTTGTATTCCATCGCCCTACAGGAAATTAGACATTAAGATGTCCTTTAAGAATGACTGACAAGAACAACTACCTGCAATATAATTAATGTACCTGTAATGTAGTTTAATGTTAGTAATAAAAGTGTAAATGAAGTGATTTAAAAAAAAATATCGCATTATTTGATATCTACACACATACACATCTATATCAAGAGAATGGCGTCATTCTCCGCGAATTCTGGCTTCGCGTATAAACAACAAAAATATACCATGTATGTGAATGTGATAATAATATTCGTGAGTCAGCGAAGCCACTTGACCAAATAAATAACTATTCATTGTCGCCAGTCGTTCCTCAATGACGTACTTTGTATAATTTGCATTTTTATACATGAAACAATGAAGTTGGTGGTGGAAATGTAAGTATTTCTGTTTGTAATTAGTGTTTATAAACATGTATTATGAGATTTTTTAATTCGCTTTTTATTTTTTGTCTTCTGACCGAATTGCAAAGGTAAATTTAGAATTGGCATACGTTCCCAATCCGTTTGTTCGTTACGTGCGCTCCTCGCCCCCGGCCGCAGCTACCTCCGCCCCCCGGAGTACCGGAGTGACAGGAGCGGTCAGTTCTATGCTTGGCCGCGCGCCAACATCGGCAGAATTCGAAGCGCTTCAAGTGTTCCTGCTTCCGAAATGGATTCTTTACAAATCTTGCTAATGTAATAAATGCGAAAGTTTAGATGGATGGATGGATGTTTGTTAGAGTTTGTAGTCTAAACGGCTGAACGGATCTCGATGAAATTTGGCATAGACGTAGAGGATAGTCTGGAAGAACACATAGGCTACTCACTTTTGTTTATTATAATTCCACGGGAACGGAGTTGCGGGCGAAAGTTAGTATCTAATAAAGGATATGTAAATTTGCCTGAACCCTTATTTGGCAAAATTGTATTTCGGGCTAAGCTGAATAGTGACCTTTTCTAGTACTTATTCTTGAATTAGGACTATTCTAGAAATATGATATTCTTAAGATACTAGCTGATATAAGAACCGGTTACAGAGAAGCGCCAACAATTACAAGAAATAAGAAAGCCGGACTTAAAGTGGGTGCTATAAAATTTTTAAACAGGAAGGTATGAGGTAACTAATCACTTCTAACTTCTGAAGCATGTACCTATTTAATTCATTTTTATTCTAATGTAAACATAGAATTAACCAACACCGAATTAGGCAATTAGACGGATATACTAAAGCTGGCACCGTTCTATTGAACGCTCTATGGTAAAGTAATAATAAATTTAATATTAAACTTACTTAAACTTTACTTTCTATTACGATTTTATTGATACTTAAAATATTGAAGTATGACCACCAAAATGGTAAATATAAATGCTCTCCGTGGTTTTGTGTATTATACTTCAATGGTGGAATTTTAAACTAGACTCCGTCCGCGTGAAATTATAAGAAAATATTAAAAAGTAACAATGTCAGTCAATGTTACTTACAGGTAAACTACCTTTGTAAAGGTGAAAGAATTTTTAAAATCGGCCCAGAAGTAATACTATTCATTACAATCAAACAAACAAAGTTTCCATCTTTATATATTAGTATAGATATATGTAATTTATCCATGTCTGAAATTGAACAATATTTCTAAATATGATTACAAAACATTTAACTTATGCAATTGATTTAGTTACGACCTGAGCTTCGGTTGAAATTCTGTAATCAATATTATCGAGTTGTAATCAAAGAATAGAAGTTTGTATATGCGTAACAGTAATGGTTATTCTACACTTTTAATCAGTAGGCAGAAAGAAAAGATAATCGCCGATAAATAGGTTTTGGCAGTGCATACTAATGATAGAGGAAGACTAATTGAATAGAAATAGAATAGTTTCCAATGAATAGTAGTTTACATACAAGCGAAGAACAGAGTAAAGGGGAAATTTCTAATTAATAGAAGAATAAACATCAAGAAAAGAGTGCATTTCCTTCTCAAAGCCCTGCAGGAGATCTGTTGTTCTGTGATGTTACGTTCGATAATGATTTACAAATAGAATCCGATTAGAAACTTGAAAGTCTATAAAAATATACTACTTTATATTTTATAACAATAAATTAATTATCTTTTATCTTTTTAAAAGTATATTTTATTATCCCATTTATAAAAAAGTATGTAATATGTTGCCCTTGTAAGTAATACGTACTTGACGACATTTTGATAAGTGACGTTGCGGTTTTCAGATATGATAGTGCCATTTTTGGAGTTTTTATCTTGGTTTTGCATCGACTATCAATAGTGTAGTACAAGAGTTAGTAAAATAAAAATACCTCACTTAACAATTTGGATTATTCATACTATAAATATGCTAGTTTGCGTATAAATTTAAATTAGGAAAGAAATCGATATTTTAATATATTAATCTAAAATTATATTCAACTTGATCATTAAAATGGCTTGTTTCCAACAAAGGTATCAGTTCAAATAATAGTCTACCATGATTCCTATGGATGGGCAGTGAGCACCCACCTACCTGCTTTTTGGCAACGATCGGTGCCAAAGTTTCGATACGCAGACTTATTTTTTATCCTCTTTAACGTCCCTCGCCTTCTACGACGTGGTTGTAAAACTAAATATAATAGACAAGGTCTTATGTCATTTACAAGAGTGTAGACGGAAATTGATAATATATACTGCAAGAATTCCAAGATCGCAACAATGATTGGTATTGGTATCTCTGGTACATTATTGGTCCCTTTCATATTATCCTAACTATACTTATTGCGTTCGAAAATTAAAAATAATATCAAAACATTTAGTTCTCCCTTTCTTACTCCTTGAAAATACTGAGATAACATGTCATGAGTGGACACTAACGGTAACATTTTAATCTTAAATCTAATAAATTAACTATATCCGATTGATCGAAGTCAATTTGCATTTTGACTGAGATCTTCCTTATGGAGAATATAGTTTTAGAATACTCTTCAACTGCAATAATTAAAGTTCCACGAACAGGTATGCAATGTATCAAAATAACTACATTTCCCGATCACAATCGTTGCACAATTTCATTATGTCATTATAATGCAATGACGCAATATGTAATTGCAAATAAATCAGTGGAATTGTAATGCTGTGTTGATGAATGACTAAAGAAATAATATGTATATACTTCAGTTCTGTTAATTAACAATTAAAAATTGTAAATAAAATAGGTATTTACAAAGTATGACCAAACCAACAACCAGGTCAGGACTTTCGACCTTTTTCTTTATACTTTGATAGGTCAAAATATAAAGAAAAAAGTCGAAAGTTAATTAATTCTAGAAATACGATAGTTCTGACGCAGATGCCAAATGTATATTTTAGTAACTTAATACAAGTAATTATTTTACATGGACGAGCCTTCAGGCAATTAGCAACTGTTATTATTAAAATAAACATAGAAGGGTGTTCGTAAAAAATTACGCTCAAGCTCAAGTCGTAAATGGTCGATCCTTTCATTTGGTTCTTGGAATACCCCCGCACGCGCCGAGGTTCCCCGCTGCCCCGCTGCCCCGCCGCTCCCTCCTGGCCTTAGATAGCGTCACAATGTTTTTAACGTTTACTATTCCAATATTTCCTAGAATCTCTCTCTCCTCGATCTTAGTTGTTATAATCCAATTGTAGCAAAGTTTGTTATCTTTTGTTGTAATGTTTACCGTAATTCCACTTTGTTTCAGTTAATTAACGCAGTAATTTATGAAAATAAATAAATTTCCCTTACAAAACCCTTACAACTTAAGGCTCCATATGTTACCAAGTACCATGTCGATATTCACAGATATCGCCACTAGTTTAAGAAGATAAAAAAAACAATAACAAAAATTTGGTCACTTTCATATGTGCTATTGCTGTAATATATTAACATCTACTTTACTTTAATGTTTCTCTTTTCTTATTTACGTGTTACTTTCTAAAAAGGTTATTTCTTTACCTCCATTCTTGTTAAACTATTTATATTTTGTGGCCCAAAAATATGTAAACATTCCTGGAGATAAATATTTAACGCTTGTCCTTGTTTATGGTCACTAGAGGTCAGTGCAACTAAAGAAATATTATCGTCAAATATGGTATGGATATATTTATTATTAACACAGAATAATGGCTTGTTGAAAAAATACAGATTAAAAAAAATGTTTCGCTTTTTTCTTAGTTTGTTTAACCATGTGCTAGAACTAGAATAAGGTAGAGTTTGCAAAAAGACATTTGCGATATATAAATATTTAAGATAAGCGAAGAAATATTCACACGTTTTGTAATAATAGTTGATTTATAAAACGCATCTGCAGATAACGATTTATTTACATTTTGAAAGTTAACTTTTATACGGTATTGCTCGACCATTTTTCATATATTCAATTACGTTATAGGAAATAAAGCACGTTTTGTGAGAATGACGAAGGCTTGAAAGCATCCTGGAGATTGTTTTTGTAAAATTAATATAAGTAGTGAGAAAGGTGTAGCAAACACACGTTAAATGAAGATCGTCTATCATTCTCGGTAGATGAAGTGTTAATAATTAAATGTATTGAAAACAATACATCATAGTATTTACGAAACTTTACTCATTTAAATCTTACTAATATTATTAATGCGAAAGTTAGATGGATGGATGTATGTTTGTTAGCGTTTATAGCCTAAACGGCTGAATGGATCTCCATGAAATTTAGCACAGGTTTAGAGCATAGTCTGGAAGAACACATAGGCTACTTTTTATCCCGGGAATAGTTACGGTTCCCGTGAGATTCATTAATTTAGTTTTTTAATATTTACTTGATCATTCTGCAACGGTTCAACATATCTTATTGAAATTTGGCACATTATAAAGCAAAGTCTGAAGTACACATGGGATAAGGTTCATCCCCGAGAAATGTCCGGTACCCGAGGGATATGTAGTTTTTTTGTTATTTATATAGTTCGTATGTTTTGTAATACCACGCAGACAAAGTCGCGGGCAACAGCTAGTACTTCTATAAGTAAAAGTTTATGCGAGGAATGTAGTTGCGATTTTTTTTATTTACCAACGGCGGACATTGTTAGGTTCACTCAATAGCTGAGAGTTTTGTACGTCGAATCATCATAACATTAAGAAATTGCTACGAATTAATATTCTAATGTATTCAAGTATTGAGGCCATCAGTCCATGAAAAACGTGCCTCAGTGCACTATGCATAAGTCATAAGGGTTGCTATAGCAACGCTACAGGACGCCATTGGTCTACTTGTGAATATGAAATACAGTTTAAATCTATACGTTAAAAGTATAGACGATACAAACGATACTATATGTGTAGCATACAGTGACGCGACGCCAGCACATGTGTGAAGAATTTAAAAAAATTTAAACCCCCTTTCGTTTCCCACCTATTTAATACAAGGAAATTATTAAAAGTTAAATGGATTTGACGGAGGAAGAGGCGCATAGGAAGAGGAGATAGATACCTTAACGGCTTTATTCGGCTAATTCAGGGGACGCTTGCTTGTTTGCCACCTTATTATACGTTAAAAGAATTAGTAATTGTGATTGTATTTAACATTTTAAAATTATGCACAAAGGTGTAAGTATATCGCAATTATCATTTAGTATCTAGCAAAAAATTACGTTTAAATAAAGCTAGGACAAAAAACGATAATGAAAGTTTGGGCACACAAACAATATCAGATAACATTACGTTATACATATTATGTATTATAGCTATAGCTGTTACAAAAGTTATAAATTACGATTATCGTTTGAATCGTTATCTTTTATGTAGATGATAATATATTAATGAATCATTGGTTAATATGTATAGGAACAGAATTCTAGTTATCGATGAGCCCAAGTTAATGAATAAAATTCAATAAGGGTCACTGTAATAATGTTACTGATGACCTGCGCGATACTTACATAATTAATTGCACTTTGCCCGTATTTAAAAAAATAAACTTTGCACGCGTTCACTAACTGATCGTTTTAAATATTATTAAACGTAATTACTCGAAGTAAAATTCCATTGTATCTTTTATTCGATATTTAAAATTGAAATTAGGCAAATAATTGATAATATACGTCATCGTAAACGTAAATTAAAAAATGAACAGGTAACCGCATTTTACGGCGCATTGACTTTAGGTTCGCAGAACTTATAAACAAGGAGGCAGGATCTCAGGTCGACAATGCACCTGCCCGCCACTAGGTAGCCAGCCCTTTTAAAATGGCCCTTTCCTGCATAATATAATGCTTAACATAAAAA
Organism: Papilio polytes; assembly: GCF_000836215.1. NCBI lineage: Eukaryota > Metazoa > Arthropoda > Insecta > Lepidoptera > Papilionidae > Papilio > Papilio polytes. Next base: position 3,332,038 of record NW_013525157.1, read on the forward strand.
CTCATTTTTTTATTAATATAACATCGACATTGTCTATGCCAATGCAAAGATAATCAAGTCTCTAGTCTCAAAAAACTATTATCTTTTTAACGCTGTTATTAACTTCTCCTAATCTTATCGCTTAATTAATGGAAAGAAAGACACGCTTATTACGCTAACACATAGTTAACATATAAAATTATCATTTTATTTAATGCAATTGCAAACTATTAGTTGTTAGCTCGCATTATGTACAAATAGTACAAGGTGCTATATTATTTCCTACCTATTGATCTTCTGGAAAGAGGTCCGAAACGATTTCCCAAAGATTAATTGAATATTCGTTACCAGAGCACTATCAAATTCAACATTTGTTAACTTGTTTTTGAATGATACGCCATTTTTTAAATATCGTTAATTTCTATTGATTTATTCGTCGGTAGCGTATTTATATTTTTGGTATAAGCCCAAGAGGTAACCTCTACCTCTACCTATTACAACTGTATCATTTTAATTATCAAAAAGTTGACGTCATTTGGCCTTATAGACTTTATATCGTTTCACCTGAGTCAGTTGAAATTCCACGGATCGAGTGATTGTAACATGATGAATGGAGTAGAGGCGGCGCGGCATCGGCGGCGACTGAGCCCGAGCAGAACCTGTGGGACCGGTCTCCGCCGTCGTGCGCCTGCGCACAGCTCGACGCTTTTTATTCCCCGATCGTTGGTACGCCACAGCCTGCGCGCAACGCTGCTAATGACCGCCCTCACTTCAATAGCAATTGACCATTACAAATTACTAAAGCCCTAACTTTTTCTGCTCTAATATTTTGTTGAAACTATATATTAGAGCAGAAAAAGTAAAATAAGTAAAATATAAAAAAAAAAAAATTTAAACTAAGGGAGTCATTGAGTGACACATTAAAGACTAGAGTTATTTTACCATACCATATAAACGATAGATCAGTTCTGAATAGGTTGGGGAACTTTTGAAAAATGGTACGATTTTTGTTATAAATTAAAAAATTAAACTTCTATGACATCTTTACACATAATAGAGTTATCAGCGCGATAAGTAAATCGTGATAAAAACTATATCGCGTCAAGTTATCCGTAGTCAATATTTGCAAAAATACAATCGTTTCATGTAAATTATTTATCGTACCGTATCTAATATCACAGTATCTTTGCATAGGAAAATTATTTACCCGAGCAATACATTGAGGCCATGTAACATCGAGCTATTAAATTACTATGAATAGATTTGCAAATTCCTTTCACCGATATTGCAATTCGTATTTGAATATTATGTCCAATACAGCCGCTCAGATCTGACAGTTTAAACTGTAGAGTCGAACCGTACGTTTAAAACTGTGCTTGTTTAGGCAAACTTTAAACTGTCAATTGAACTATTCAGTTAAATTTTTTGCCTACAGGCACAGTTTTAACGATTAATTTCTACTCTTCAGTTGAAACTGTCAGTTAGAATTTTGGTTTTGGTAAAGTACCTACTTCCTAAACAAGTGTACGTAAGAAGTAAAATAACAAAAGTTGCATAATAAAACGCTATTAAAATATACTCATACAATATATTATGTGTACATCGGTTATGATTCATTTATTGGTATTCTAGAATGAAACAATTTAATAATTACATTTAATCGAATATTGTTTCTCTTTTAGTCCCTACTTAAAAGAATACGCAGAATGTTTATTATCCCAATACGACAAGAGATTTTCTAACTAAATACTAGTTAAACTCTCATTAACATATCCATTAATTACTTTTACATTTCAAATAGATAGTTTGTACATTAGCTTAAGTTCCATTTTAAGATGATAAAATAAATGCATCATACAATGTACTAAGTCCAGCTCCACTTCCAAATTAAAGATGTACATTTCATGAGAGTTTTTAATAGTAGCAATTTATTCATGCAACAGAATTTCTACATAGATGTTGGATCACAACAGGTTTAAAGTTAGTCATTCGCCTACGTCACCGCATAACTACGTCAATAATGAAATCTTTCCAGAGCTCATCTTTTTTCTGCTATTCAGCTTAGGTGTGCGCTCAGAGTACATAAACAATCGCTAATGTCCGTCTAGTCTAGTGCGATTGTGCTGCCATTACGAGCGTATCACCTTGAAAGCGACCGATGTTACCTGTATCCACATAAAAAATGGCAACGTCATGGCGTACACCGCGCGTGCATTCAAAGACGTGGTAGGTCGCGATTGTTCGCGCGGCGCGGGTTTCGTTCATCGCACGCTCGGCTTACTCGGCAGCGGCAGGTCCGCGAGAGAGCGGTGCGGTGCGCGGCCGCGGGGGCGGCGCGGCGCGGCGGGGGCGGGCGGACGTGCCAAGGCAGCGGCAGGCGGCAGGCGAGCAACATATTTACTCATACGCCCGAGGCGTAAATCACCGTGCATCTATTTCGAGTGGAGTGGCGCGGGGCCGACGCGGAGCGGAGGGCGCGGGCAGACACCGGTGCCGGTCTGGCGCCAGAAGGATTCCCCAGCGCCCCGCGCCCCGCGCCGAGGTCACGCGCAACCGTGCCGTGCCTTCGCTCCCGCTCCATACCTAATCTAAAATGCTTCGCCGTGTTAAGTTATAGTGGCTATGGCTACTGCTACAGAGTATCGCTCGATTCGTGTTTAAAATGAAAGTTGTCTTCGTTTAGTTTATAGCAAACATGAGCCTTGAAACGATGTTAAACATGACCACTACCTAACCAACGAGATATTAAGATAATATCTAATAGACAATAGGTATCTGTAATTTTTTAATTAGACTAATAATATGACGATCCTATGTGCATATCCTTGTATTTGTTATTCAATGTAGGCAAGCTACTTAAAGATTACCAACGGCGTTATCCAAGTACATACATTTTTACATTTCTTCATAGTATTAACAATTTCAAAATATGTTAATGCAATAAAATTATTAGCGTAAGTTGCTTGCCGAATTGTGCCTTGACATTAAGCAGTTAAAGCTCTAAATTGCTAAACACGACGTAGATAAACAACCGAGAGTCTGTACCTACCGTACGATGACGTGTTCACGGCTTACGTAAGAAGTCTTTTATTTGACTTATTCAAAGCATAATCAAATGCTGTGGATATTTAGATGCGAGTAAGTTTACATTTGAGATTGAAACGAGCAGTTACCTCATCCGCTACTCACGACACCGTCTCAATGTAAATTCTTCCGCCCAATTTTTTGGCGCGAATGCTAGGTAAATACCACTACTTTGCTTCCTCGCTAAAAATGCCATTCACCATGTCACGCCCTAGTCTATTTAATTTTGGGTCGCTAGTTAGCGTCCGGTAAAAACCTGATGAAATTGTTCTAACACAAAATTTCAATAATCGTTATTGTAACCTACAACATCATTTAATTTACATATGAACCTACCTTTCAGGGTTTATAATAAGTAATTTATAAAAAGTAACTTGTCAACAACTGTCATTCTTCACACCATTATTTAATTGAAGATGTTCATCATAGTAGTAAACGAGGAAACTAGTCGCTCAAAAAATTGTCTATTATAAACTATAGATATGTGGGTTTAGTACTAACTTGAAACAACAAAATGGAATATTTATTTCTATATTATTAGAATATGACATTTGAACAATGATACAATGCATAAACCTTACCAAAACATAAGAACTTTTTTATTCCAAGTAATAAAAACCGTCATTTATAGTCATGGGTTATAACACAAAGAAAAATAATTATAAAACAGTAAGCCACAAAATGCTATGATACGTCGACATCAATAGTAAATAATGTGAACTATGTCTTTACATCATTTTTTGAGATATATAAGTAGATTGACGTAAAACATTTAATTAATATGTCTACACATATAACGCAACTACCCTTTACATAAGGCTAGAAATTGACAACACTACATATAAGCTATACTATTGAAAAGCATATAAATTGAAAATACTTTAGAGATGTACCCTAAATATTTCCAAATGACTCTAATCTAACGACATCCCAGCATCGTCGTCTTTTTTTCCATCTTTCTCTTCCTTGGCCTTTTCCTTCTTTTTGTCTTCATCCTGGCTCTTGGAGGAATCGGATGCGTTGGAGGTATTCTCCAGGGCTTTGAAGAATGCCTGCATATCGCCAGTGCTAGCTGCAGAAGTCACCTCCCCTGGCAGACCGAACTGGTTCATTACTGGACCCATTTGACCCGAGGCCAGTGCCGCTGAGAATTGATTGGCAGCCTGGAGAAATACATCTCTTTTTGAATATTATCACTATCATATAAAGTTTAATGTCTCGTATTTAAAATTAATGTTCACCCCACTAAGACCTGCAGTGCTGTAATAGTTTGCTTTTAACTACAACTAGCTAAAACTGTAAAATGCAGTAGAGAATTAAACTTTGACTTTCTATCTATAAGAAATAAGACCTATAAAAATATAACTAAATCTGACATTTTACACATTACAATGGACAAACTGATCCAGATTTAGGATAAATATTACTAAAAAGGAGACAAAGCTAAAGGGAGGTTAGCAAACAAAATAGAATGGCATTTTTATGAATTTAATCATATTAAATACAAACAAAATGATCTGGATGTAAAATATCTGAAATAAAAATTGTGATAGTGAAATCATGTTATTAAAAAAATGTGTTTTAAAGATATGAAGGAAGAACGATAGAAAAACAAGCAGTTGCCCATAGGTCGACTTTGAAGAAGCAAAGAAGCAGTATGTAAAACCCAACATTTGCCAAATCTGATTTTTAATGGTGAAGGCATTCCAAGTCAAAACATGCAACCATGAAGCAATGTCCAAATATAGACCATTAATAAGATTGTACAGGTCAACTTTTTACCTTAACTTACTTTAGATTGAGATAATTTTTATTAAAATGCATTTAAAAGAATGCTTGTATTTGTCCATCATCTCTACTTTATCCTACTCCCGTGAGATCGGCGCTCTGGGTCAGATCTGTCATCACTCCTTTCTTGATCATAACACCTTTCATGTAATCCATCCATCTCTTTTTAATTCTACCTCTACCAATGTATCTCCACACTTACAACTAACATCCATGTTACATGCGATTCATCCCTCCTCATTACATTCCCATACCATGCTAACACTTGTATATGTCCATGGTATGTTTTTGAAAATCCTGTCTTAACATAAACAAAAATTCGTACTTAAGGGAGTGTTAAGTAACTTACAGAAGCTTACATCAGATGCTTAAATAAGTTAGTCAAGAGTTATTATGGAGTATGCAACCAGTTGATGATTGCTTATTATTTATAATAATATATGGTATGCGAAGATGTGTGACAATTTTTATGTGAACTTAAAACCCACTAAAAGAATTTAGCCCAGCATTTTAGAAGCCACATTAGAAGGTGCCAAAAACGTTTTTATCCAAAATTTGAATTTAAAATATAAGCTCTCGCACAGTTGTACATTAAAACATACATACTTATATCTAAATATTTAGAATGTATTAACATAATTGTTATATATGGGTGTTGTAAATTTTGTGCTGAAAACATAGTTTTTTACACAAAATTAAGCTATCATTTTCCAAAAAAATATAATCTCTATATCATCACTAGCTACTGAAAATGTATGTACATTTTATAGTGGATGAATAAAATTATTATTTTACAAATAAAGTACAGGATAAACTAATATAGTGCTAAGAAATCTTCTTTAAACAAAAACTCTTTTCTTTACCCATTACCCATCTACACTATATGTTTAAAACAATTAAGGTGAATTCTTTATAAATGAGGTTAATGTGATAGATGTCTAGTACTTTTATGAGAGCTTATATTTTTCGAATGGAAGAATTATAGAGTGATTTCGTGCTAGTAACATCTGCAGCCCAGCCTATACCGAAGCCTATCTATCAGGGGGTTCACCTGCGCGAACTGCGGTGAGAGTAGAGTGGTCCTTACATCGTCGTGGGCCTTGGCTGCGGCGGACGCTGCGGCGGTGGCGGCGCCGGCGCCAGCGGCGGCGTCGGGCGCGGCGCCCGTGGCCGGCAGGTGCGGCGCCAGGCGCTGCGCGTTGCGGGGCTCGCTGGCTGTCGCCACCACGTCGGAGGAGGCGAGCGCGGGGCCCAGCTCCAGCCGGTTGCCCCCGGCGCCGGGGCTACCGGCCACGCCCTCCGCTCCCGCCGCGCCCCCGGCACCAGCTGCATCCGGAGGGGCGGTGCCTAAAGCCGAGAAGTAGCGCTGCAAGTCGGATAGGAAGATCTGTCCGCCTGCAGAGTGCAAATATATGAGTTTGTAAATATTAGTCAAATTTTAATATAAAGTACAAGAACAGCAAGAAGAAAAACAACAGGGTGAATGGTAATAAAGGCTTATAACTTAAAAGTCAATAGCATAGCTTGTAAGTTTAGTTCTCACTGCGTGGTTGTGTGGCGCTGGCAGTGTTGGGCGGGGTGGCGGCGGGGGCCGGGTCGCGTCGGGGCACGGCGCGCGCGGGCGCGGCGGGGGCGGGGGCTGGGGCGGAGGCAGCAGCAGAGGCCGGGGCGGGGGTGGAGGCAGGCTCGCTGGTGCGAGGCGCACTTCCCCCGCGGGAACTCGCGCTACTGCCGCCGGACGCGCGCGTGCTGCCCCCGCTGCCCGAACTACTGCTATTGTTCCTACAACCAAAATAATTGACAAACTAAGTTAACACAATGTTTTAGAATCTGATCTGAGAATATTTTATCACTAGTGATGCAAATCCCTTTCTCTAATGTATTCCTTTGCAATCCATTTTTCATATTTGAATGTTAGAATAAATCATGGTGCAACTAGTAGTCTAATATAATCATTATAGCAATAAACAAGTTATACCCCATAGTTCCAAGAAGGGACGACAAGCCTCCAATCTGGCCAACGCCTCCGAAGAGCTGCATGAGTTGTTGCTGCGACATGTTGTTGAGCAGATTTTGTAGTTCTCCATCTTGTGCTCCACCTCCTCCTCCCCCGCGGCCTCCGGACGTCGGTGGGTTGTTCAATGCTTCATTGATGCGGCGGCAGTAGTCATCATCCTTTTCACTTTTAGGCTCCTAGTAATTTTATTAAAAATTAATGTTGTATTTGTTCTTTTAAAATACTAGATGGCTTTATATTTCCATTTGCATTTTTTTAAATTTTCAAACAACAAACTATTTCATTTTGATTATAGGTCATTGCTTTATACCAAGTGAGCACCTTACAAGTCATACTTTAAATAGTAATTCCTGGCAGTGTTCAATGGAATTTTATAGTTCAGTGTTACAATAAGATGAATAAAACTTTGAATTACCTGCATCCAGAAGAAGTACTTCTTAGAGAAGGACTTAAACTTTAGCACATACACACGACCAGTAGTGCATTCTGACACGCGCACAAATTCACAATCATCAGGGAAAATCAAAAGATCATCTTCCACTTCCCCGGTGGTACGATCTTTCCAACAGAAATGCATCAACGAGTCCTCCCCTTGGTACACATACAACAAGCCCTTCCTTTTGTCTGGATGTACCATGCGGCCTTTCAAAGTCATTCTTCCAGCACGGAATTCTACCAGATGTTTGTTACCCCCGGAACTTCCGCCGAGGGCAGAGGTATTTCCAAATAATGCAGTGGCAGACATTTTTCTCAGGCTATTTAGAAACAAAGTAAAAAAAAGTGATAACATATAAAATAAAAACACAAATTATACAGAAAGTATTCAGGAAGTAACGTACCGCTTAGATTTGTCTTCTGTTATGGTGAAATTGAAGAAACGCTTATCACTTCGGAAAAAAATAGTTTAGATTTCTGAGGAACAAGAACAGGAGACTGCAAAGACAAATATAAATGACAAATACCAAAGATCACAGACTACACTTAAACTGAAATAACTAATCTTGATAGATGGATAGGTTGGTCCTTCGCTATGACAGCTTATGCTTCATATCAGCTTAAAAGAGCTTATTGATGCTACTGACAGTTAATTTTAATGTATGAAAATAGTTTGAAGCCTAACCACCACCAACACCCACTGCTATCAGCGCCAAAATGGCGCAAATGAAATAGGCACAAAATACCACAGCTTTTAACCTGTCCATGGAAAGCAGTCACTGGGAAATTAACACAAAATATACTATGTCATCGTTGAAATACAGACTGTATAAAGTTAAATTAAATGACAAAATTGAACAAAATGGCGGAATTATGTTAATATTTAACCTGTATATAAGCAATAGCAAAAAGTGTATTTTAGTTATCTGTGTTGGAAGGGGAAGTTTTTTTTTTACTAATCAGAGGTTTAGTGCAGAACGATTTATATTCTTACCACTTTGTTGAACAACAGAAGAGACCAGAAGAATCTAAGCGTTTTACAGAGTCCAGTCAGCTTGTTTTTGTTTATTTAGTGAATTTGACCTTAATAACATCTAATCTCTTTAAAATATATTAGTACTATTTGAGACTGAAACGTAGAAACTATTTCTTAGCGGAATGAGCGGTGTTCAAACAGGTCAGTAAAAAAATACATCTTTAAAGCTGTTTTTCTCAAGAGTTTTCAGTGTAGCAAATCCATCATGGTCATTCCATTGTTGTAGAAACTAACACAGTACCCGTATATCTGATGTTATCTTGTACTATATGATATAGTCATTTAAAAGATAAATTCCATTTCTTGGTAAAACACAAGAAACCTCTGAAGTGCTACAACAAATTTTTATAAAGTAATGTAAAGAGGTTTGTTTATGAGCTAAATATATGTATTGAAAAATTACAATCAACTGAAGTTAATATTACAAGTAATAGAAGAAAACCATACAATTTTTTAAATAAAGTTGTTGTGTAGTGGCACTGCCATTGTGTTAATAGAATTTATTTGGAACTGTTGTAGTAATATGCATCTTTCATTGTGTAGTTATGTAAAAGTCTTTGTTACAGTTTTCCGCTTTTAAAATCTAAGTAAGACTATGATCATCTACATAAATAAATTGCATTTCTGTATCTTATACCATATTTTATTTCATAATGACGATATGAAATAACAAAGTTGGTTACATTTGAGATGAGCTACGGAAGTTTTTGTCTAGTTCTTTTCTCTATAGAGATTCTACCAGACATAAGTCTTCTCCATTAAGAACTAAAATTATCCCCTTATTTTTAACAACAATCAGTGTTTATAGCATCAATTTCTTCGGTATATGAATCATTCCTGATGGTTTAAACTAGTAGATCTAGGCATTCCGTTAATAAACACCTGGAAAAAGTGTTGACAGCACTGTATGATTTACATTTAAAGGTTTCTCTTTTTTTTTAATTAACATTTCATATTAAGGAAAACATTATTAATCTTAACTTATAAAAATCACATATAAAAATATGTTGTGCATAATTTTATAAATGTCTTTAGAGTTAAAAACTTATTTTATTTTATTTTCTAAGTTATTTATATTTCATATACTAATCATATATGCATATATATGTATCTTGTAGATATAATGCATTATTTAAATTTATGTTATACCTGCAATGTACTACATTAAATAAGCCAATATGATTTTTATGTCTATATGTTTGGTATATTTCCAACAGTGTCTTGATTATAGAATGTTTGAAATTATTTAGTAACTAGTAACAAAAGTATTTACTGTGTTGCATGAGGTCTATCTCTCTGATTTCGTAAAGTAAAATCGGTGTGACTCATAGTTTGGCAATCAACGTTTTTACGTTTTGTGTCGACAAGTAAAAAATGACGTAAGTCTGTTATGCCGCGCTCCAGCGTCCGCACAGCCGCCGCTCACTCGCCGCGGGCTCGGGCACTGTCAATAAACTTTGGCAATACAAGGTGAGTACGGTTTTTGGACTCGTTTTGATCGTCAGCGTCGCGCGCACGAATGCCTGTATAACGAGAGTAACTTTGCTCTCGCTCACGTTTGCTAAATTTTATTTCAATTATTCCGATTAATCGAAAAATATGTTTGGAGGTCAAGATCATATAAAATAGCCAGATTGTAGCTCGCGTGGTGGTCGGTGAAAGTGGCGAATAGGAGCAGTCAGGCAGCGGCGCGAGACGGACGCGGCCGGTTGTACTAACGAGCTCCGACGTGGCGAGGAGCCGGATCACGGACATATTGCCAGCGCTGTCAAACTTTTTAACTTTGTCGAGTGTTTGTTATCTGTGATAGAACCATGTAGGCTGTGAACATTCTGGCCACACCGATTCTTTGAATTTTGTTGTCACACGTTTTATTTGAAATTTCAACATCGCCAATGTGTATTAAAAGACAGCTGTGGACATATTCGACTCGTTGTTTTTCTAATATCGAAAGTATGATGGATATTCGCGGTAGGAGAGGAAGATAGTGAAATGGCGAACACCCGAGATGGAAGTGCGGAGCCCGCGAGCCTGGAGTACATGGAGGATCCGTACTTCGTGCCTCCGGATGACGACTCGACGCCCAGTTTCGATGTTGCGGTAGATGAGCTGGACGAGCTGGAGGAGTTGGCGAACTGGCCGCGTGACGCCGAGGCCGAAGCGGACTGGCGCGCCTTGCCCGACCTCGCAGACTCTGCGCTTTGTATTGAGACGGAGTTCTACATGGACAATCGTCGCAGACGACTCCGAATATTTAGGAAAAAGATTCGCGAAGTGCGCGTCACCTTCCAAGACCTCTCCAAACCGTATCTCGCCAAAGTTTCCAGTCACACAAACTACAAAAAGTTTCTGGGCATCACGCCTGGAGGTTAGTAATGTATATGGACAAGTAATGACTAATACAACATTGAAACATATGTTTTAACTTATTCAAAGTGTTAGGAAATGTAGTCACTGTTGTTATCGTACGATTGTTATTTTATTTCAAACAGGTGACAGGACGTAACGACGTACAGCAAATTTCAGACAAATTTTGATGAATATTGTATATCTATCACTTGACGGATAAAGAAGTAGTATAAGAAACTGGGGACTAAGGCAAAAGTCGACGTATAGTAGTAGTCAGAAATCTTACATATTATTACAAGTGGTCTAGATTAGTGGACTGCAAGTCGCTTCGATGTTAATAATCCAATTAAACAATCTTTATTACTTTGTAATGCATTAATTTGTAATATATTCTTATTATTTCTTAAATTGGATAGTCGATTTTAAAGTTAATAAACATCTCTACAGTAGTATATTATGCAGTTTATAGACGCTCGTGAGTCGCTATTATTATTTTTTTTATTACATTGAGGTTAAGCATTATTGCCCTTCATTGATAAAAAGTATGAATATATTTTTAATATCGTCGCTTGAACTGCAATTATAAAATATCACCTTACATAAAGTTTATTTATTGATTAATCAGTGATTACAGCATAAATATCGCCTTGGCTCCTTAACTAGCAAATTCTGTGCTTAAGGACACAATGCCAATGCCAACAAACATTGAATACGACAGTAGCAAGTGTTAATTGGCGTTTGATTATTTTATAAATTAGTGTTATTATTAATAAAAAATGTACAATAAAATAGACGTAATATGACGGAGGTAAGTTTTGTAGTGATCACATGTAATTGTTGTGTAGCCACGCTGTTTACACAACTTCCGGCCAGTTGTATATCTATTTAATTATAGTGAAATAGTATGACGCGTGGCCTAATCATATGTTATGTACGATAACATTTTCTATACAAGTACTTAATGCTTTATGTACAACTAGCTTTAGTCCGCGACTCCGTTCGCGTGAAATTAAAAACAAAAACAAAAGTGAGTAGCCTATGTGTTCTTTCAGGCTATCCTTTACATCTAAGACAAATTTCAATAAAATCCGTTCTGCTGTTTAGGCTACAAAGTCTAACAAACATCCATCCATCCATCCATATCCATTTATAATATTAGTATGAGGTATGATATATGATATAGTCTTAAAAATTTCATTATCCTTTTAATTAATAGCTAAAAAAATTTATGTAATTATTTTGGGTAGTCCCTACTATTACTCCTTTTTATACAAATGTAAATTTCGTTCTAAAAATTTAACGGACCGAAAAGAGCTTTCGTTTTCATAAAATAAACGTTAATTAATCTTGGATATACATTTTAGTAACAAGAATAATATAGTACAATGAATATTCATATTGTCTATGGTTCCTTCGTATCTTATGTTGTAACTTTCAATATCACAAAACTAGTAATACTATGAAACTATATACGATAAACAACTGGATTCTAAATTTTTTTTTCCGTTTTCTTTTTGAAAATATTTTGTCTATTGTTTATCTTTGCTAAAATCGTCTTGTTACCGAGAGAGTTTGCCTTCTTTTTCCTAATCAGATTGCTTGAACATTCGGAATAATTCTGGTTTCCAGAACAAGTTTAAGATTCCTTGTTAAAGTTGCGCGTGGGAGGCCAAGGGGGTAAACTTAGAGCGACCGCTAACAAAACAAATGCACTCATCATATCTCTGTCCTTATCTATCATTCGTGTAAAGTTGGCGCAACAGGTTCTAAACATAAGAATAATAACAAATAAAGAAATTCAAATACGATTACATCACATTTAAAATTGTGAATGTAAAAACATTTAAAACTATTTCGACAGTGTGCAGTGAAATCTTAACTGTACTAGTTTTTTTGCACTCTAATGACCATTAGTTGTTTGGTAGATGCGGACAGTAATGCAAAGAAATCTCAAGTTAAATGTGTTAATCTTTAAGTTGAAGCCTTTCACCTCATTAGAAGATTATACAATGCATAAAATTATTTAATACCTCTTATTTATTTGTTTTAGCTAAATAATAATATTTAATTATACACTCATCCCAATGACGAACAAAATAAAAATAAGGTTAAAACACCATTAACTACTCATTGCAAAGGAGACTATCAATTAATAAGTGTCGGAATTGTAGATTTTAGTCGAAACGCTACCAAATCTGCCTCAAACTTCGCAAGATTTTTTTCGTAGTATTCAATATAATGTAAGGTTTACTTCAAATTACTTAATCTTGGAGTTCGAAGTACGTTATTTGTAGTTTGTTTTCGAACAAAGGATTTAAGTGATAAGTTTTGTTTAGCTGAGGAAGCGATGCCGGGTGCGGGTGGCGGTGCGGGCGCCGGCGACGCGAACACTCCGGACGAGCTGGCGGGCCTGTCGCCCGAGCAGGTGGAGCAGCTTCGCGCCGAGTGGAGCCACGAGCTGGCCCGCGTCGAGGACGAGATCGCTACCCTGCGCACCGTGCTGCAGAGCAAGGTAGGTTACGATACCAGCGGATGCTAGCAAACATAAGTAAACATCTTAAATTCCGAAACAATTTTTATAGTTAAATAAACTCGTAGGTCAAGACGATATCACTAATTGTGTTTATTTCAGAAGTTGTTTTTTTGCCTAAAAACGATCATTATTTTACCTAATAATAATTGGAATTGTTTTAAACTTCGAGTAACATAAAAAAATAAACGTTTTTTTTTTAATTTCACAATTGTTTGTTACATATCGTTACAAGTAACGATATAACACGCGGTCGCGGCAGTTCAATGTCCGGGCGCTCGCTTTAAGTTACCAGTATGCTAACAACCTGATTTCGATCCACGATGCCGCTGCTTAAGAATTTCTTAGTGAAAAAGTTACATTTTTAATTCCTCTTTCTCCTGTCCGTTTTGGAAATAAATAGAGATAATAAATATGTGTAAGAATAATCCTTTAATTTCAGATTCGTCAGAGCTCGGAGTTGAAAAGGAAACTTGGCATAACCGTGTGGAAGGAGATCACCGAGGACGTCAATCAGGGTTTGAAAAACGTAAAGGAGAGCCAAGTGTAAGTGACATGGATACAATGTTACACATAATTATTTGCACAGCTAATTAGGTGAATGAATATTTCTCCTGGGTTAGAACATTATCTAGAGTTATTTAGTAAGACAGATTTTTTTTACCACTTCGCTTGCTGTATGATTCGCTTGAGCTTTTCGGGTTGCGTTAAATTTGGTTCGTTTCATTTGATTTTTCATTTGGTTTGTTACATAACAGCTATCAAACCATTGAAACTCGAGTCGCTGCGCTTACGCAGGCTGTGACGGAAGCACCAATGTAAGTACGGTTACACTACGCTAATTTATTTATTTCCCGTGGGTTCCCATTGAAGTAAATACAAAAAATATCTCTGTTACAATGGAAATCCACGTTTTTAGTAATAACGCAAATCACATTGTGTACTGTTTGCTAATGCTTTAACTAACAAATATTACCGCTAGCACAGTTAGTGTGGTTTTTAAGTTATTAAAAATTGTTCTAACCCAAAAGAAAGTAGTTATACAAATAAAGCTTGAGTAGTAACTTTAGACGTAGTAAAAACGGCCTAGATGCAGGTTATGTTATTTTTATAAAGATACAATAATCGTAAATAATGAATTTAAAAAAAGGTTAAAACCCTGCGCAAACGTTCCTAACAAATTATTTTGTTAATCAATATCGCCTATTACTGTATATTGTTGGTGATTCAGAGATATGTGGCAATCTGAACATTGTAGTATTGTGACGTAACGATTCGTGAGTACTGCCGATAAAACCCAATACTAGCCGACCCATTTTAATGAAGTCTAGACACAATATTTTTATCGATCTCTCACAATTTTATGCATTGTAAGAAATTTGTTCCGTTATGTTGTAATTTGTACCTTGTGATTTTTTATTAATTTTCGGTTTTCATTTAAAAAAATCGCCCTTGACTCTTTGTTACTTTTTAAAATAAATCAATAGCAAGATTATTTAAAGAACTACAAGGAACAACAAATATATTTCAGTTTTTTTATAGACAAGCATTTATTAAGGACTAGTTTTTTAATATATTACCGTCTTGTTTTAATCGGGAACTGGATCGGTTCGTGCGTCGGATCAGATTGCAACGCTAACCACACTTTATGCTTAACACGGTATTTCCTTGTCTCTGTTAAATATATTATACAAGTGAGATATATAATATGAAATGGAGTTAATCGGTATTTTGTTTTAAAAAAGAACAGTAGTAGGGAGAATAATAACGTAAAAATAAAGAGGTTTTTAGAATCTGGAATTGATTTTCTATAAATCAAATTGGCTATTTCTTTACCCGGCCATATCAATAATTTTTGAACAAGTTGTTATCAGTTATCGCTTACACTACTTGATCTATTTATTGCATTAACTGTAATGTGTAAGATAGCCATATATAAAATTAGATTTATCGTTACGATTTATATACATGTTTGATTTTGTATTTTCCACAACAAAGATTTGTTAAAATTAATATATAGTATCTAAGTTGACAGTTAAAACCATAAAATCCTGGTCAACTGAGTCTTGTCTCAAATTAACTGCACGATTTTATGTTCGCACTAAATCCCTACGTTTCTCTACTACCTTTAACAAAAGACCAAGAAAACGTAATGAAATAACTTTTACTAAGTCATGGTATTTGAAAGTTAATTACGAAATTATTTATTATTTTTCTTATGTATCTATCGACAGATACCAAAAAACTGAATCTGTGATAAAATCGACTGCTGAGAAGACGACGTCCATCCTGGGCGGCATCACCGCCGGCGTGTCCAGCAAGCTCGGCCAGATGCGCAACTCCGACTCCTTCCGCTCCATCGAGGAGCGCGTCGGCACCGCCTACGAGAACGTCAAGGTACACCACACCCCACACCCCACACACCAAGCACCTTCAGTGTTTGTTAATATACTACCCGTGGCTTCATTCGCATTACGTTATAAAACTGGATTTTGTTTACATTTGTCATATTTCAATTGCATTTATTAAATTTCAAATGACGACGAAAGCCTTTGTAATTGGATAACAATTTCCGTTACCATGGCACCTTGCGTCTTTGTTGTTGTTAACTTGAAGTTTTTGTCTCTTTCCTGTATGACGGTTTTTCCAATTTATTTACCTGTTCAGTATAAAATATATAGACTAAACCGTGTCGTAAGAGTATGGCTATTTATTATAAAAAATATTCAAAGATATGCTATGACTCCTGCCATCCTACATAACTAGCACACCACAATATAAGACGTAAAAAGACACTTGTAAGCCCTATTAATATTAGTACTAGCTTTCGCCCGCGACTCTGTCCGGATGGAATTAAAAAAAACGAAAGTGTTCTTTGTGTTCTACCAGACTATCCTCTATATCTATACTAAATTTCATCGAAATCCGTTCAGCCGTTTAGGCTACAAACTCTAACAAACATCCATCCATCCAAACTATTACATTTATAATATTAATATAATAAATTTACATTATTGAATTGTTTGTTTTAACAGGGTAAAGTGGCGTCTCGCTCTAACTCGACCCAGAGTTTCGACGAGGCGCTGCGCGACGCGAGCCGCGCGGCCAGCGGCGCCACCTCGCCCACCATCCCCGAGCACAAGCCGCTGCCCTAATCCCTCCCCTGGCCCCCACACATCCATCACCCTTCCACACAAACACACGCATTACCCCTACCTCTTTCCCAACACAAACCCTCACTGGTTAATTCTCACCAATTGATGACTTTATTTGTATAAGTTGACTCTCGTCACTACCACATGGACTCACCTTCAATGTTTCTCTGAAGTTAGTGCATATGCTTTTCTTACGAGTGAGCGAGACGGCAACACCTAAGACAACTTCGCACCTTTATTACTTAAAAAGAATTAACTCAACGACGACTAAACGACATTATTTTCGCTAGAATACGACTTATACAACTCGCATCAAAATAGAATGAAAATAAAAGAGAGCATGAATTTCCTATGTTTTAGTGTAAACATAACAAACCTTAAACGCAATTTCCCAAAAAAACATTTTGAGTTAATTTTTTTTTATTAATTAAGATGCGAACTGCCTTTTTCGAACAGCTTGTATCCAACTTCACTAAGATTATTGAGATATCCATTTAAAAAAATCTTTATAAATCGTTGACGTCCTTCTGTTATTTGTAAAGTTGGTTGGTGTTGAAATTCTTTATTAGTGATATAAAAGTTTTGGGCAGATTTTACATGTTTACGTTGAGACAGGCTGAGGTTATTTGAACTTAATAAAATTGCTATAATCGAATTTAAACAGCTGTCTTGCCTCGCGCTGTATGCCTTAGTTGTCTTTAGTAAATCTTTTTGCCCTTTATAAGAAAGGGATCTGTTAGTGGACCAGCATTTATAAACCCCACAATAATTGTCGATAATGCTTAAGATTATTGTGTTTAGGGTCTTATTTGGTTTCTGCTACTTTTGCTATGTTTAAGTACTTAAGCAATTGCTTCTGAGTAGATCAAGGATAGTGTATATTGCGATATTTTATGACTATTTTCTTATAGATACAAATAATACAAGGATATGTAATATTTTTCAATGTAAAGTTACGCAATTTTAGAAAAGAGAAGTTTAATTTATTATTTTAGAAGTTTGAAGTATTAAATGAGACATTAAGATTGTATTGTGTTTTGTATGGCGTTTTATGAAATTAAATTGAAAAAAATCCAAAAAAAATGTTTGATTGAAGTTAATAAATATTACGAAGACTGTTGGGCAATTTATTATTTGCGTAAATATTACAAATTTGTGTCTTATTGCATTCCATATTTTATTTATTCAATACATTGCATATTTTGATTTGAGAAATATTACTAAAATATTCATAATAATTACTTTAAAAAATATCTACTATAAAAAGGTTGATTTGAATTCAACCCAAGGAATGTTTTCTTTGTGAATAAGACACAATTCCCTACTATGTCCAGTTTGAAAGTATAAAATATTTTTATAAGATGCTTAGCTTTCCTTTACTTATAAATATTCCACTATTTACATTGAATACCATTTTAAATGATAAATATATGTATTCAAAAGCTAATGAGTGTTTTATTTATTTACTGCATTATGTGTTACCACTTATTGGTAACAAATATAGGATATAAAAAAAGATGTCTCGGGATTTTGAAGACTTCGACAAATGGTTAGTTCATAAATAATTCCCCACTATAGTTTGTCTAAATAAGTTAGATTAGTTTGACAATTCCTTTAAAATTTAGTAAGAATGGGTTATGTATAATCAGTCATGAATCTTATCGATTTTTAGTCTTATAGAAGTTGAAATCGATAGATTCATAGTTATAACTTATGAATTAAAAAAAGAAACATTGTTTTCTCAAATTAATAAAGACCCGTAGAACCGTTACAAATAATGAGAGTAGATAATTGTTTATTACTACTACAGCCGTACGTAATCGAATTAGATTTCGCTATAATAAATGCCATCGTTAAACTCTCTATAAATTAGATAATAAGAAAATAATAATTTTAGTTAAGTTCGATAATTTTGTTTAAACCGATTATCGATAGTTTATAATTGTTCGCTATGTGTGTTTGTTTCGTCACTACGATACCTGTCTATTAAGTACGGCATTTGTCTTTATACAAATTGAATTCGATACTTCATATGCGTCATTTATCAAACTAATCTATCTTATTTAGACAAACTATAGGTTCCATTTCTGAATCACATGTTCTTATTTTCTTTACTTTTAGTATAAAAGTTACATTGCGAAAATAATAAGTATGAATGTTTTTGAATATCATTTATTGTAATTAAGTCCGAATCTAAAATAACAATGACGTTTCCATGATAAATATTGTTAAACATCGGGGTCAAAAGGGGGGTGAATTTTCAAAACAATCGTGAAGTTTATTTCTACACGCCATAATTTAATATCACGTAAAGCGATTACACGTACAACTATTAAAATATAATTAACTAATTACTAATAATTATTTTCGAGGGAAGAAATAATGGGTTCTAAAACTGTGAGAAACAAATATGTATTTAACAAAAATGCTTCATTTTCTAGACATTTTTATTTAGACAGTAAAATGCACGTACAAAGAGTTGTAATTACCAATATGTACACGTGTACTGTTCAAAAATAAAGAACTATTGAACATTAAAGTAATATTTTATATGATTTAAAATACAGGCGGAATAAAATGTTCTTTTCTTAATTCAGAAGTCCATGAGATTGTCACTTGAGTTTGTTTTGAATAAAATAGTTCTACTGAATATGACATTTATACAATGTGATAAAAACCTCTGGAATCGTCAAATATTCTCGTCTTAAAGCACCTTTGATAACATGATTATAAAATCTCATAGACTTCTGAGGTACAAACTTCCTTGCTCATGTCGTTACATTAGGTTACACTTTAACTAACGTCAGGGTCATAGTGATTACAAGATTTTTCTATTATTACGTTAAAATTTATGAACAACTTATATTAAATTAGTTAAAAACTAACAATTTTGTCAATATTACTATTAAACGACACGGTACATAAATAAAACATAGCTTATTTGTGTGCTGTTAAATGAATACAAAACATGTATAGAATCACAAGTCAGCATTAACACGGAAAATGTATTAAAACATACCAGAATATTGTATTGACGAGAGATTATAGAGTACACATTGAACACAGAGGAAATAAACTAAGCGAAATCGCTTAACAGTAAATACGCAGATCGCTACATCGTAAAACAATCGTAGCCCCCTCACAAGTACAATGATTTACCCTGCACGAAGAAATTTTGATTCTATTATACGTACTACATTAAAAACCTTACTCTTTTGGAGTCCACAAATTTAAAGCAGTTATGTGCTATATGGCGAACTACGTACCTACTTGGCCCGGGGCGTCACCACGGCACTCGTCTCGGTGATCTGACAAAAAACCACAGCCTCGACGCGAGCCTTACAATCTATTCATTCGATCATTAAAGCAATGGTCCAATTTGCTATAAAAATAATTATTTGATACGAGAATTCACGACATTGCGACATCAAATACACAACAATTGTTAAAATACTAATTGCCACACTTTTAATGATGACATAAACAGTCGTCAACAAGTGTAGATTTCTCTGTATTAAGCGATTACTAAAAGACTGAGTGCGGCAGATTATAATTAAGCCGGAGCCAATCATACACTACAAACTGCAAACACCTACTGACAACTACACAAGACCGATAACTATGTTAATACTTTGGACGCATCAAGCTCATTCGATTACCTCCTAACGACCATAAAGTGACTATTACGAAAAATCAATAGAAGCATTTAAATAAAGTATTTTTTTTATTTTCAAATTTATTTTAATTTCAAACGTATTTTTAAAAGCCTGGTTATTACGATGAATTATTAATATGACAAAAAAAAAACTAATTATTTTGCAAATTGTATTTCCAGATTTATTATTACAGAAAAGTCAACTTAGGAAAATCAGCTTCGTTTCATTAAAATAAAATTGTTTTTAGCGTCTTTAGATAGCAATTTAAATGATATTACAAACCAAATAATGTTGAGTCTACTTGTTGAGCTCCGAGGGAAACAAAAAATCTTTAAATTTCAAAGACGAACAAACTCTACGACGAATTTTCAAAAATTAGTTTTTACATATTATCATGGTGTCATTAATGTAGCTCCTAAAATCATTAAATTGATTTAAAACTCATCCGTATTACAATAAACATCGAAGACCATCATTTTATTATTTTTCCAAATCATCGTTAAACCTAATTTCTCTCAAACTTCATTACAAATTTTTGATCAATTCATACTCAATTTAAAAGAAATAAAAAATATATTATAAAAAGACCAGACCAATGGAAGAACTTGTGTTCATTTGGAAAAAAACTTCTTTCAATACGAGTTTTATATGCGGACATTTCTTCATGTCACGTAAACAAAAACATTTGGTGCGAAAAGATCAAATAATAAATAAAAAACAATAACTAACTAGAAGCGGCAGTGACGACACTTATAAACTGATATTCTGTCTATACTGAAGATCGTAGAGGATTCTCTATTTTACCTGGCTCTATTATCTATATTGTTACAACACGTGCACCATAACATGAATACAACGAACCGGCACTTCAATACTAACGTTATTTTTGTTACATTAGTTCCACTTCTGCTGTCTACAAACAGTTGTTACGTCATAAACTCAGGTCACATGTTATAGCGCACGAATAGTATATAAACTCTATTTTTTTTTAAGTCAGAAACAAATAAACCAAATAACCGATATACGAAACATTCCTCAAAGTACATTTCAATATATACCTCTTAATCTAATATATGCATGCGTTTCCCTTGTTTAAGTTCTTAATTACTTTAAAAATAACTTAATAAAAATTACACTTACGTCTATCTAAGGTTTGGGGACTTTGTGTGAAGATCGAGAGTTTAGCTTCTTGTTTTAAAATGACCATAAAACGAAACAAAAAAATTAATAAAACAGAAATCATTATTCTTATAAAAAAAAAACAATAAAAACAAAATAAGCTCATGATGACACATTACATAAAGTTGTCAGATATATTAACCAAATTCATTTCACCACAGCTATTTAAGACAAAACTATTATTCTAGCGAACAACAGAATATGTAAGCCACGCGTAAAACAGCTGAAAAATGGCGCCAAAGAGGACCAAATAACTCGCGTCGGAATTTTACGCTTATCTTCACATAGCTCAATGGAATCATCACAGCCATTACAATAGATTTCCATAAACTTCAAAATAGCCAAGTATGAGACAACTTCTGATTTGTCATGTATTCGAAGTCCACCAAACCGAGTTATCTAGGCTATTTTTAACCTATCATAATCTAAAAAATATAATGAAAACGAAAAATAAAATTAATACGATATAGCCGCGTTAAATTAGTATATACGTTAAAGTTGTATTTGAACTTGAATGGCCCTAAACTGTCCCAACCAGTGCCGGCGCTAGGGTAGGGCGCGGTTGCAAGTCCCAAAGTGCTAGTCCCAAAATAGTGAAAACTGACTTAAGACTAAAGTTAAATTTTTAATTGTTACACTACAGTTAAAGACGACAATATCCTAACTGAGAACTAAAAATAATCAATGCAAAATATTTTTTATATCTATAAATACATGTATGTTTTCTGAATTCGAAGACTATGTTATATTACTTGAATTTGTTAATGAAATTCTATTTAAAAGCCGAGTTCCGTTCAATTAACAAAAAATACATTAAGAATATGTGGTGAGGCAATTTTTTTTAGATATGTTTCTACATAACACATAAACACATTCAGAACAATCGATTACATGATCTATCTAGACTATTTAGCTATTACTTACAGTATAATTCCCGCGCTTTTAAGTGTCAACACAAAAAATAGCTGATTCTGGCTCATCTTTCGCGAAAAAAAAAACGTTTGTGACTTGTGGTGACAGTTTTAGGTATTAGCTCGGATTGATATTAACATTGTGATAAAGAAATTGTTGATTTTTTAAATTTGTCCATAAAGCCATATAAGTATAAATTTTTTATCATAAAATATACGAGATGAGAAGGTTATTTTAGATGTAATATTAAATGACAGAAATCGAGAAAAGTCGAGTCGAAATAGTTGTAACTCTACGCATTTACAATACGATCTCTGTCCTCCATACAACAATAAAGTTATACGTTCATAAGTCTAATTACATTATTTGATGAAATAAACTTTTTCTACATTGAACGTTACGATTACGTCATAAGACACAGATAACATTATTGTGTGATAAGCAGAATGTTTTCAGATATGTGATGTGTTTGTAATTTGTGGTAAAAAAAATTGAAATCGATGTTACACACATCGACACTTATACACTATACACTGCACTCACAAACTCCAAAAGTTAGATTCTAAAACCAACGATTATTCAAATTATTCAAGTGATATTAGTGACAATAAATGTAAGATTACAAAATACTTTAAGGTCATTTGCATATTTATTGACATATTTAATTGTGATTCTGTTAAAAAATATCAGATGGGACCTTTTGAACACAAGCGTTAGACTTAAGAAACTTTTTTATTCTTACTTCAAATTACTATCTAAATATCTATTATCTGTGACGAGGAATTCCACATAGTTAACTTTACAATAAATCATTGCCAACGTTTCATTAAGGCACTGCATAGTGTTGCATTAAATATCAAAATGTTATATAAATATTGCTATTGCTCATTATTTCTTTGGCATAGTGTAACATATCATACAAGCGTATGATCATAAAGCTTTGATATAAATATTCATTGTAATATTTAAAAAAAAAAATATTTTTAATAAGAGCCAGGGGGCAATCTGACAGTGATCCTAGAGACATTTTGCTTTAAATGATTCCGTTAGCAAGAACTTAATTTAGAAAAAACCAAACACAAAACGAAAGATACATAATCTACTTCTCGTATAGAAATAATTTGAAAATCAACAAAATGTATTTTAAAATATTTAAAGGGAAACTTATGAAATATTTTTATATGGCAATAAATTTCAGATATTTTGCCCGAATTATTGCAAACACCTACATTGCTTAAACAATTTTAATCATATTTTTCACAAATCATCACTTGAATTAAATTATTAACAATTATTTCATGTAAAGTAATCAAAAAATCAAGAGCTTCTTAAATTATTAGAATTTATATCCAATTCATAATAATCAGAACAGATTATGTATATTTTTTGTTAAAAATAGCAACACTATCCAATGCTGTTAAATTGTGTACCGCGCGATTATAGATCAGCCAAATAGCCGGAGTACCTACAGATAGTATGCGTTTCGAATTAATATGGGAGGTTCAATGACCTCAATATGTCAAAAATTGCTGAAAAGTAAAGATTTTAATTGAAAATTACATTTTTATTTTTTATGTTCTGAAATATTATTAAAAATAACGGATTTATCATATTTTTAAGCAAATACACAATCTTATTTGAAACGCATTTTATCTACCAATTATTACAACTATAATACATTTAAATAATATACTTTTTACATATCGAAGACTCAACCGAAGTGGATGTTGCAAGAAATATATGTATTGCCATAACACATTCTATTATTTTGACTCCAATAAAATGACACATAAATTAGGTCCCAATTATTTTGGTCACGGCACATTTGACATTCTGCATTTTAATACATTGTGAAAGATATGTGAAAATACGGACCTAAGCCTACCACTTCGTACTTATGGTCTTAAATACGCGTAGATTAAAAAAACGTACAATATATGATGTTTTTGTGCAAAAGTAGTGTATGTTGAATCAAAATCAACCATTCCTAGCCTCAAATAACTGCCCTAACTTACAACAGTTCCTAAAATGTATTGCCGCCATCAAAAGCTGCTATTCATATTGAAGTGAAATATTCAAGAAATAGGCAAACAAGAAGATCTAACTCGGTTAGAGTCGTTACTATCTGTTTGTTCTGTCAGGAATTACTTAAAACCTTCGCAGATGTACAAAAAGCATTAAAGGAAAAAAAAATGACAACAATTCCAAAAGGATGTTATGAAACTTTTTTGACACTGACAGGAGGGCGCTAGTGAGCATTATTATTTCTTTCATTCACCAGGTTAAATAATTGTCAGTCTGTACAATGAAAGTAAAAAATCGTTCTCTGATCCAGAAAAACTCAAAAACTACTGCAATACTTTTTTTTATGAAGAAAATCGCTTTGAATTCGAGCTATAGTTCAATAAATCAACAAACAACTACTATATAATCCATTATCTTTTTTTGTTTAAGTCACTACAATATTGCCTTAATTACCTTAGTACAAAGATCATACTATAAAATATGTTTTAGATTTCAAAGGACAGTAATCTTTTGACCAAATATAACAAGAGATATGCTAATATACAACTAGCACAATTTTTGACTTCTTTACATATATTTTTAAAAATTGTTCCTTTTAACTTGTAGGTTAAATCCAATTGTCCACCCTTCTAGCCATTGAGGTAGCTACGCGTCTTTTCCGTACTTATAATCGAGAAAAAATTATAATAAAAAAACACGCAAAACTAATTTACCACAAACCAAAGTATTACAAATTTTCAACATGAAATGTAGTTCTATAATTTTCAACGATTTTTTTCACTAATTAATAATTCAGTATTAGTGATTGTTCTTTTGTCAGTAATTGGACGGTGAATAGGGAAACATGTATTTTATTTATGTAATCATATCTAGTAACCAAAGTAAATATAAATAAAAATTGTCTCCTTTGGAACAAGAGAATATTTAATTAATTCTCTGCAGAATATTCATCATGTAAAAGGCATATTCAATATTTTTGTCTGGTTGTTACAGGATTTATTAAAGGTTTGATGTACAGTCGCGTGAATCTGTGGTGTTTGACTTACAGAGAAATTTACATTTGTGGAAACGAGACAAACACTACCTTTTTTTACAAATTCATCAATAATAACAAAAAGATTCGATGACCATAATAAAATCTAATTAACCCACGTCGTCGTCTTACTGTGTACGAAACTTTCACAGTGAGCAGTTTTGCAGATGTAACACTGCCAGATATCCCGATTGTACATATTCTGAAGAATGTGCGTGTATTCTAGACAGATATACAGCTGCCACGGTGTTTTCCATTGATGAAATCAATCAGTAGGGTAGTCTTACTGTAATGTTAGTGTTACGTCAAGCCGCGGTTACACTTATACAAAAAAGATTATGAAAATAATACTTATTTTACAATGTCATGTGATGAGTGTGGTTGAAATGAAATCTAAATCTATTTAGAAAGTGACCTATGTGATTGTCTGTACAATATAAAAGTGATAAGAAACTGAAACAATTAGCAATCATTTAAATCGTGTGTCTTTATATTTTACCGTTAATATTTAAAAAAAAAAATCTTTATGTATCTCTGACATTTGATATGGGTCACAATTATATGCCTGGTTTATGCTAGCAATTTTCAAAATCACCTGGCACACAACTGGCATTGTAAATCTAGCCTGAATGAGCTAATACAGGCCAGTTCTGTGTTAATGTCCAACTGCACTGGCATGTTTCCTAGGCATAAATCTGATGGTGATCAAAATTAAATGCAATATCTAAGCAGAGTTGTCAGTTCTGCATTGCAACGCATGGTTAGAGTGTCTATATGTTTAGTTTTGTTATTTCAACAATTTTTTGTCATTAGTTTTAATTACAAATAGTTAATATATTTTTCTCTCGTTTGTATTATTTGTTGAAGTTGTGTTTTTGAGGTGGTGACAGCAGCAGCAGTGCGTTAGGCGAAGTA
Source organism: Papilio polytes (assembly GCF_000836215.1). Lineage (NCBI taxonomy): Eukaryota > Metazoa > Arthropoda > Insecta > Lepidoptera > Papilionidae > Papilio > Papilio polytes. The sequence continues at coordinate 3,358,131 of NW_013525157.1, forward strand.
CATGACCTTCTTGGTGACGGCGTGGACGGTGATGGCGCGCGCCATGGCGCCGGGCGTGCGGTCCTCGCTGCAGGCGGACTGGTGGCTGCCCTCGCCGGAGTCGTGCTCCTTCTCCACGAGGTGGTAGCGCGCGCGGAAGGCCACGAGGTGCGCGTAGTAGGCGGGCGCGGGGATGGACACGGAGCGCGTGCAGCGCACGTACGTGTGGCACAGCTGGTACGTGAGGCACTGCAGCTCGTCCGACCCGAAGTGGTTGTCGTCCCACAGCACGTGGTAGTGGGACGGACGCGATGTACCCTGAAACACGGTGATTAACTTTATTTCCTCAAACACAACGTATATGTAGTTCCTAAAGTATTGCTAATGTCTCTGGGTGTCGCTGATTACTTTGGTGTTCCCGTCGCTCGTTGGCCCCCTTACATTATAAAATCATTATTTATTTATTCACATTTTTAATTGCAAATACTTAAATAAAAACAAAGGCCCTTGCTACTGGCTGTGATTTTAGGTAACCATAGCAACCTTGATTCTTTGTTGCTATTGGCTTGTACTTTTTGTCGTTTAGTCGCAGAGCAAATTTTCCAGTTTACTCGCCCTCTAAGTATAACAACGTGGAAATAGATATCCTAAAGCGTGTGGTAAATGTAGAGAACTTTACCAAAAACATATGCAACAACATGTAATTCCTGTCATCCTATAAAACAAAGTGTTCGAGGCGTGGTACCTGTATGCCCTGGTGGCTGCAGAGGTAGAAGTCGAACTCGGTGGGGTGCGTGATGCCGAGGTCGACGGTGGTGCCGGCGGGGATGTTGCCCGACTTGCCCGACTGCTCCTTCTTGTCGGCGCAGAACAGCCGCGTGTGGTGCCGCTTCTGCACCACTATGAACGTAATGCCCGGCTTGTACTCCGCCTCCAGCTGAAAACGTGCAAACAATAACATTATAATGGGACATATCTGAAACTAGCTGTTTTCGTTCAGTTCGGCCCGCATATTATAAAACCTTTATTTTATTGTTTATATTCAAGCCTCATCATCATCACCAGCTCAGTATACGTCCCCACCGAGGGGCTCGGAGCCTACCCCAATTAGGGGTGGCTAGGCCATAGTCAACCACGCTGGCCCAGTGCGGGTTGGTTGACTACACACATATCTTTGAAGTTCTTCGCCGAAATGTGCAGGTTGCATCACGATGTTTTCCTTCACCGTAAGAACGTCGGGTAAATTATGTACATACGAAAATTCGAAAAATCGAAAATCACATTGGTGCATGACGGGATTCGAACCCATGACCTGTAGATTACAAGTCAAGTGTTCAAACCACTGAGTCACCGACGCTCTTGTGTAAATGTAAATGTCAAAAATTTAAATATTTAGAAACAAAGGCCTTCGCCACTGAGTAACCTTTACTATCTTTTTTGCTGCTATTGGTCTGTAGTTTTTGTCTCATTTTCGCATAACGATTTTATTAAATTATTAACCCTTTAAATTGAATAGCGTGAAAACATATAGCCTATAGCGCGCAAGTGTTGAGCTGGTATCCTATATAACAAAGAATTTACGTTTACATTAGTATAGATTGTTAATGCAAACTTGGTACCTTAATGCAAGCCTCGCGAACTGCAGTGAGCTCATGCTGCAGCACGTGGATGAACTGTCCCTCGGAGATGCCGTCGCGGTACATGATGATGCGGTGCGGCTTGAACCCGCCCGTGCTCTTGTAGAACATGATCAGCAGCTCTTGCACCATGCTGCTCATCTCGTGCACTATCTCCTGTCTGTCAATGCAACAGTTGCAACGGCACATTATCATAATTATAACGTTACGGACAAGAACCATACTAAAATATATTTGTAAGCAGCTAGTTTTCACCCGCGACTCCGTCCGCGTGGAATTGTAAAAACAAATGAGTACCCTAAGTGTTATTTCAGAGTATTCTTTATGTGTATGCCAAATTTCATCGAGATTCGTTTAGCAGTTCAGGCTAGAAGCTCTAACAAATATCCATCCATCCATCTAAATTTTCGCGTTTAAAATATTAGTAAGATTTGCGATATATCTTACATGTAGAAAAGTTCATAGATTATACATCTTAAGGTGTCAAAGATTATGAACTTTTTGTCGTCTTTTGTAAAATGTCTTTTTCTAAAATGTCAACATCTCAACCCGTTGATTTTTCTCTGAATGTACTGAAGGAATAAATAACACATAAAGTTAGATACCTATGCTGCTGCACGCGAACCGTTGCTGCATATCTTGAAGGGTGAGCATCCATCGAGCCCACAACGGCAGCAATGGATGGCTTCTTATTGTCTCCAGCCGGAGGATGAGTCACATCCACACCCAAGAAGATAACCGGCTCATTGAACACCTAGAAATTACATTTACAACTCCAAGAAAATATTCAACAGACCAAATTAGAACATGCGTACGACAAACGTAGTATAGCTTCGAATGCAGCCAATATGAAGCTATGGCGGCCATTTTGATTTTCTTTTAAAAAACATGTTTTGAAAATAACCGACAGAAACGGAATCGTATTTTTTTTTAATGTTATTGTAAAAGAATGTAATCTTCAATTATTTATTAATTTTAGTAACAATGTAAACGTTTCTTGTCCTAAATGTTTTCTTAAACCGAAAAATTTTATATCTGTTTATTTTAAGCTTTTTTAAAGTTAATGGCGGTGCATATATAACTTCATGAAATTTCATATAACTTCAGTAAAACTCTTGACCTATAATGTTCTCAGCTACATATTTTAGTTTTTCAGTACATAATTATTGAAAAATCAGAAAATTTTGTTGGTGATATTAATTTTGAAACTTGAAAACAATGAACTTTTTTTTGGCCGTCTTAAAAATATATTAAAGCAATAAATATGCAATCAATGCCACCTTAATTCTACATATCATTTTTTATTCTTTTAATAAAGGTACAGCATTATTCTAAGATGTACATACAACACTGTCCTCTGCATGGCAGTTACATTATGGCACTTACACCTGCAGGCACAAACATTAAAATATGACTAACAATTAAAGAAAAACAGTTGCAAAATGTTATCCGCTTACATTGATACCGTCCGTGCTTTGGGCACTGTTCGGTTCTATACTCTGTCGCGACTCTTGTTCACCGCACCGCGTATACTATGAAGAAATAACCATTGCATATCATTTAAAATAACACTAATATTTATAGTCCACATACAACCCTATCTGCGTTGAAAATTATTCAAACACATTTTCCTCATCAGTTCATCCAATTAAGTTGCGGTTAGTGGCACTAAACTTACGTTGCAGGAAAAATAGAAAAACTATAGTTATGTAAGTAGGTATTGACAACCAATTAACTTCAATATGAATAAATAGTACCTTTGGACGCAGGGATGGTACCAATATAGAGTTGATGCCTCCGAGTTTGACGTTAATCTTTAAACAGAGGTTGCTGAGCGTCTGCGGAGAGGTTTTGTTCACATTCTTGGCTTGCACACACTGTGTCGCCATTCCGAGCACCGTGTCACCTACACGCTTCACTTCAGCTAAAAAAAAAAAAACTTATTACATATTATAAATATAAAATACTTAACAATTATGAAAAAGTAATCGTTTTACATAATGATTTCTACAATACAATGGGCCAAGTAGCAAAAAAATTGCAAAACATCTTGAAAGCAACTAACCAATTTAAAGATTCTATTGTATTTATTGATATTTAGAACAATAAAGATCAAAAGAAAATATTTCTATTCTGGTCAATATTAATAACTCATAACAGAAGCTTAAGTTGTGTTTGTAACAATAACATACCATAAACTGGTGTCTTCCCTGGCAACACTACCACAACTAGCTGCAGCTGCACAAATGTGGACTTGAGGTATTTGAACATTGGCTCCACCTGGTCGGGTCCAGTTGCATACTTACAGAAGCATGGCTGCCCAATTATGGGCATACCTGCGTCATTCGAGATCTTTTGTAGCTGCTGCGTGAAGTTTCTGCAAAGACAGATAACATTCCATTTACATTTCTTAGTCTAATTCCACATAAACATTTTTTTTAAAGATACATACTTGAGGGCATCCTCCCGAACAGTCCTTTGAGGTGCAAAGCAGGCAATCGCCCAAACTCTGATTTCAACTCCCATAAAGAACTGTTTCCCGCGCATGTCCCACACACCTTGGTTGGGTAATGCCTGCTGTTAACATAAATTACTATATCTAATATTAAAGGATAAATTATTTTATTTTATTATTGTCGTACATCTTTTTACCTAAATTAAAGATTAATTAAAAATAAAACGATTGTTGAAATGCGATCAAATTACATAACACACAACAAGGTTTATTCTAAGAATTGAATTGAATTGTTTGAACTTAAAAGTACCGAAACATTTGTATCAGCATTTTTAAAACATGCTTTATATTCGGCTTAATCTACCCTTATATGAATAACATATATTTATTTATTTTATTTAATTACAAACACTCCTATATTTTAAAAAACCTTTATTACCATTTGTAAATTTAGCATACCTGACCACCCAATGAAGAAACGCGTCCACCATATTGAAGTTTCGGTGGTGGTAGAACACGGCCGCGAACTTCCATCATATTATTGGATATTGTTAAACCAAACTCCTTTACGTAAAGGTCTGTATTGAAGTTCGCGCGACGAACTAAGTTGTTGATTTCCCGCTCCCTAAATTACAGACATTAAGGATACATAAACATACCTTTCATTGAATAAAAAGGGATAAGAGTAATAATGTAATAAGTTTTGGTAGTGGAAATCAATAGTTATATATGTTGACTGCAAAGTTGAAAAAAAATTACTAACAAATAATCGATTTTAAAACTACATAAGCTTAATTGATCGACACTAATGAATTAATTATTTCTTCTTCAGTGCGAGGCGCGACGCGACCGCGAACAAAAGTTAAATAATACTCGCCCTGAAGAAGGATCCCCGAAGGATCCGAAACTAGTCGGTGCCGTCACCGGAGGATAAAAGCGTGAGTTGAGCCGTTTTTAATTAATTTTCGCTTAAAGTAATGTCTCACGATAGTTTAAACAATTTAATTCTTCAATCACTTAGTAATAAGATTATAATAAATTCGAGGAAAATATATTAACCTCTCATTTCCCTATTTAATTATATCACATTATCAAATAATATACTCAACATTTTCATAATTCTAACGAAAATATGTATTACATTGTAAAAGCCTCAAATTATTTCATCAACTGTTTATGATATATTATAGCTGTTTAGCATTAGTAAAATCCTAATTAATGACAATGATACAATTCTTAAAACAATCAATAGAATCCTTATAGAAATTCATTGAAAATTCCAAACTTTTCTTACATACAAGTGAATATTATTAACTAGTGATAATTCCTTAGTATAAATTGAATGAATTAAAGTGTGTCACTTAGAAATCTATTTACTAATGTTATTCTATTGAATTTAGTTAATAATAATAAATACAGCAATGTAGGAAGTTACTTACCTATCAGGTGCAGATCGAGCAGTAGCTTTAATCATAGTAGAAGTCTGCATATCAGTTAACTTCTTAATGCATCTTTGCCCTGGGACAATGTTGCACACTTCTAAAGGCAAATATGTATGCTTATGTTCCTGACCCACTTGGAGACACGGCAGGTGGGGATATCTGAGTTTCATCTTATACTTATCCAAGAAATATTTAGCTACTGTACACTCTACTGTTTGTCCATTATCTAATTGAAGTGGGAACCTGGTAAATGCAATTAATAAAATTAACTTTAAAAATTTGAATTGTATTTCGTAAAAGCTGTCGCCTGCAAACTTCAAGCGAAAATTTGGACCACCCGTTACGCCATTTTGCCAGCGCGAAAAGAGTAGCTTATAATATGCCTATCCATATGAGGTACCCTCCAGTGAAAGTCCCGTCGAAATCGACCCAGCCATTTTGGAGATTACCAAGAAAAAACGCGCCTTGCGAACAGACAGACAGACAAAAATTTTTTAAATGCGATTTTCGTTATCAGCAACTTACGTTGCTTACATCATCTTCCCGAAATCTGGAATTTGTCTTTTGATATTACAGACACTGCAATTTTTTTATATGTATGTACAGATATAGAACATATAGATAATACTTACGATTGCATTTGTGCTGGTCTACGTGTAACATTGCACACTCTATATTTACGTTTCATTGTACCACAATGAGTGATCTCAATCTTGAGTCCTTTGATTTCCTTTGTAAATTTAACACGCTGAGAATCTGTCAGAGGCTTTCTTTGGTCATTTATGTCCCTTATATCTAATACTTCACACATGAACTCTATCACTGGTTGAGCTTTATAAAACGCAGTTGCAGACACTGTTGGACAACATTTATAATTTACTAAGTATACAAGTTTTAATAAAAAAATAAAGGAAAACAGTAAAGAAATATAAACAAACCATCAATATTTAGCATCATTTTCCATTGGCTTGGTCTCACAGACTGATGGAATCCAAACCACACTTCTCTGCCACCACCAAGAGGATGATAATATCCCTCAGGAGATGAGAAAAATGAACGTCCAACAGGTGTATACATCATGGAAGGCAAGTGTCTCATCACTACATCCAATGCTAATATAGCATCATATGGAATTTGTCTTGTGCGGCCCTCTAGTGCTTCTTCCAATGCAAAAAGTGATACCTTCAAAATATTAAGATTGTAATAAATTTTCAAACATACATTGAAAGTATAAATTAGCTAGTCCAGTTAAAAAAAAACTTGTGTACAATTTTTGACCGACTTCCCAAAAGAAGGAGGTACTCAATTCGTCTGTATGTTTTTTTTTTAACAATACCAATCATACTATTAAATATTTTAATTTATCAACTCCTACCTGAGCGACCCATTTAATGGTGACACGAAAAACTCTATCCTTTCCCTCTCCTGGTAATATTACTTCTAATTCAACTCTATCATTACCAATTGGTAAAGGATCCCTTGTATATAAATTGTTCCTTCCATCAAAAACTGGCTTCAATGTGCCAAATATTTTATTGTAACAGTGAACCATTGTTTCTACTATTTCCCTATTTACCTGGAAACAAGCATTTTTACACCATTTTTATATAAAATGTTATACATACTCATAATTAGGTCAAAACAAAAATGGATGATGAAACTTACCTTTCTAGGACACTTATCTGGCTGTATATTAACATCATAATGGTGTACAAAACCTCTAGGCATTGATATTTGAAAATGATTTGCTCTTAGCATAATCGGTCGACCTTCATGACCGAGGTTAGGACGGCGTGGACATGTTAGTACTGGTAAATCGGGAGGAGGTGCCGCAGCTGGTGGAACAAGCGCCATGGCGCCTGCCCCACCCGCGACTGGAGGCGGGGCCCCAGTTGCTGGCGCGGTGCTCGGAGCTCCGGGCGCTGCAGCTGTAGCACCCGCCGCCGCGGTCACAGCACCAGTCACGCCTACTGCACCAGCACTCGTCTCCCCCGTTGGAGCTACAATAAACATATCACATACTTTACTGTGCTTTATAATTTGTTTCTAATAGACACTTCACATTTCGCCTTGCCTATACTTTCTACTACAAACGACATTATTAAGGGCAATCAAACAAAGGATTATTATGTCTTCCTAATGCTCAATAGGGTCATTATAAAACACAAGACTTACGTTGGCCAACGGGGTACATTTTAGCATACACTTATATATACAAGATTATGAAACTTAAATATTAAATAGGGTTTCTTATTGAAATTATAGCAATGTGCTCTAAAAGATGTGGCTTGAACTGCAATTTTATGTTGCACCTTGACGTTTGTTGATGGTTTTTGACATAAATTTAGAACAGATAAGAGATTAAAATGTTTTAAGTACTAAATTTCCTCTTTGGTTTATGCAACACAAGAACCGTTAAAAAAGGTAGAAAAACTGATTAACTAATGGTATTTACTAAAAACTTGTAGCCTTAATATTGGTAATGGGACTGAGAACTACATAAAAACAGCATTAAACTAAACCTACCACTTAAAAGCAAAAATACGCAAAACAATAAATTTGTTTTATTTGCTCTGTGAAATGTTTAAGAATAACATGGTGATTGTCTATGGTTAACTATTTTTGCACCCCTCAATTTTCCGGGAGAAAAAGAAAATATGTCTATCCCTTACAGTGGAACTGTACGAAGATCAGGGGGTGTAGTATCAGCAATAGCAAAACAACTCAGGGGTGTAAATCTCAAGGCAGCTAAAAGGATCACAGTCAAATTCGATCCATTTAGTGAAAATGTTGGTCATACAAGGTAAAATTAAGCCTTATAACCTGTAAGTCCTGCTGTATATTGCCATATCATACGTCATGACACTCCCATTTCTTTAGTTCATTCTGGGCTTAAATTAAGTGATATCGTTTGCATATTTCATGAACAAAGTAAAAACCTCACACTTCTCATTTAGTAAGTGTACTCTTTCTTTTTATCTTGTATAAACATACATTGTATTATTGATTTTAGATTGCAGAAGGTACCTTTCAATATAACATTGTTTACTCGATAGTTTAAGTAATGAATAGCTTCCTATGACATTTATTATTTTTATACCTTGATTATGAAATTTCTTTAACTATCAGGATCTTCATTTTTCAGGAACTTCCTTCATTTTATAAGCTCACCAAAAATCGCTGTAACAAATCCAAATTGTTCCCTCAAAACTGAAGTAGTGTGTGATCGCAGTGAACCAACTATCAATATATCTATTGCTCCTTCAATAGCAGGTATTTATTTATATTAAAGAAAAAAATTCAATTATAATTGTATGCATTTTACAGTTAATTTCTTGACTTAAAATTTTTTTTATTTTTAGAAACAGCAAAAGTGAAAAACGTTCTAATCAAGAGTAGTAATCTTACATGTTTAGAAATTTTACAATTATTGAATAAGCACATCTCTTCACTTGCCCCTGTTGAACAAGTATCTGCAGTTGTTCAAACTAAATCCGAGAAAAAGAAAACAAAAAAGAAGTAAACATGGTGCGCTCAAACAAAGGCAACCTGCATGTTGTAGAAGAACTTTACAATCAAATACCTGCATTTACTGATGTTTTCTCCGAAGATACATTTTATATATTTGTGGTATTTTTTGTTTTGTCAACAATTTTGGTTGCTTTTATTCTGTCAAGATTTATCACTATCAAACCTGTAGAGTAGTTTTTAAGTAATTAAATTAGAATGTATAAGTGAACATTTTTCTCTTTTATTTATTAAATCAAACAAATACACATTGTATAGAATGTTTTATTTAGAAAGATATTAATTTACACCAGCAATGATAATTTAATCGAATGCTAGAATTCTTGTGCTCCCCAACGAATCTGCAAATAAAAATATAATTTACCATATAATACGAAATTAACAGTGGCATGGAAGGTGTTAAGTTTAAAAAGATTTTATAAAACATACATCTTGATTGCGCGCTTTATGCTTCCTCTCTACAATAGATGTAAGTGCTTCTGATCGTACAGCCAATGAATCGATTCTCTCCACTAGCTGCTGGTAGGGGGAGAGGGGTTGTGCACCCATCACAACATGGCCCAGCTTAGAATCTATCTTGGCGTCCAGTCTCGCGTTACGAATCAAATTCACAATCCAGCATTCAGCTTCATCTGGTTGCATATTTAGGTTCTCTGCCAACATTCTACAAAGAAGCAAATATATTACACAACATACTAGAAATTAATAAACAAAACTGATGTATAAGTACACATACCCAATACTGATAACTTGATGTATTCTGCAGAATGTTTCAAAGATCATTAAACGCGCGTTCTCAACAAACTCCTCTAAGCAGGCGATCAAAAAGAAGTCCGTGAGCAGAACAGCTTGACACTGATTCAACTTCCTACGAGCAGCTTCGAAATCAAAGTTAACATACAAATGTTCAATGAACTCGGTGATTGGATCTCTGAAATAATAATTAAGAAAGTTTTGATTAATTAAATTACTTCATTTTCCTTAAGTAAATTAGATACATGGTTAATTCTTTTTAGTTATGAACTCGTACTATACCTGTATGTATACGCCTCCTGTTGAATTACTTTCACAAGGTCTTTCAAAGCATTACGCCGAGATCTATTAATAATGACGGCGGTGGCCAAATAACGCAGTATGTGCGGACACATCGTTTGAATAGCATTTAAATACCTGAAACAATAAAGGATAATATCACATTTAGCAGTAAAGGCCTTTTATCTCTGTCTTATGTACTGTAACAATAGAGAAAACTGCTTGTATCTTTCAGAATTATTATTAACTTCATAATCGATTTTAATTATTAATGACTTATAAATAGCGATAAGATGGTGATACAAATATTTATATTGAAAAGCTCTTATCGTTAAATGTACATATTTTGAACTTACAATGGTTTGTATAAAAACATCTCAATAATGAGGTCTCTGCCCTTCACATGGTTGAAGAAGACGAATAGCGACCAGTGGACCAGCCAGGTGCGTTGTTGCAGCGCCTGCATGTTGCTGGCGGTCGCGCCGCCGCCACCGTTGTCGATAAACTCGCGTAACTTAGTCAGGTCGTCGAGTGCTCCGTCCCAGTTTTGGACCAAAATCTCACTTGCTAGTTTACCCCAAAGTACCGAAAGATAATTCTGTAACAAGTACATCATTCAACTTTCATGTAAAAAATATATTTATATAATGATCTATGTATATATGATGATCTATTATTCTATTAATATCATAAATGCGAAAGTTTAGATGGATGGATGTTTGAGTTTATAGTCTAAATGGCTGAGTGGATCTTGATAAAATTTGGCATAGTTGTGTAGGAAAGTTTGGAAGAACACATAGACTACATACTTTTTTACATAATTCCACGCGGACGGAATCGCGAGCAAAAAATTGAATATTCATAAATATTTGTATATAATTATTAAGTAGTACATTACAACCTTTTTAAGTCATCTGTCTTAAACCGATTTTTTTCTTTGATGCTTATTTTTTAAGATAAAAAAATGTCAAAAAGACATTTGCGAAAATGTCAGCAAAGTTAATAGTGCACAAATTTGAGGAGGGTTTTGATTTTAAATCATTATTTATAACAATTGGTAATGATTTCACTGAAACTACATTTGGTAATTGGTTGGATGGGATAACAGAACAGAAAAAGAAGAGCCCGGAAAATTCTCGTTTAATTATCAAAGTGGTGTCAGGTAATGAAATGAAATATATAGATTTAGATTCATGTTGTAAAGAGATATCCAACAATTCAAGTCCATATGCAAACTACGAACCAGATTGGAAAGAGTCTCCGAAAACATCCTTGAGTAAAGAAAAGCCTCAAATTATGAAAATATCTCTACTCAATGATTCTACCAGTAATAACGAGAGAGAGACAGCAACTGCTGAGGATTTATTTAAAAATACTCCATTAGAAAACAGTTCAATTCATGAAAACATTAACCCACTTGAATACAGCCTAGAAAAGGTAAAAGAAACTAATGCAAGAATCATGAAAAATATTCAAATGTTAAATAGAACTTTGGATTATACAAAAAAGAAGGAAGTACTAAATGTTGTTTGGCCTTGTTCGAAGAACATGAACACACACCCCTGTAATGTATGTGGTAAACATTTTGTTTACGTAACTGGATTGAAGAAACATTATGCAATGAGACATGTTATGACAGAGCTCCAACAACAATGGCAAGTTGTGTGGACTTGCACAGAGTGTTTCCAAGTTTGGCCATGTCGAGACTTAGCGTTAAATCATTCAGGGCAATGTGTGAAAGAAGAAAACACAGACTGTGTACGAGAAATAAAAACATCATCACTTTTACAATGCGAATTTTGCGAGAAAGTATTTACAAGTATCCCGAGATTACTAAAGCACTCGAAAGTGCATACAATTGCAAGTAATTATGAATGTAATGCTTGCAGCATGAGTTTTCAATCATACAAAAATGCAGAACAGCACTGGCTTTTCTGCCCTTGGTTGAATATGTGTTACAAATTTGCATTACCAAAATTACTTCTGTGTAATGCTTGTGATCGTAAATTTAGAAACTACGAGCAACTCTATAATCACAGGTCTATATATATCTTTATAATCCAATAATCATATTAAGATATCTCTTACAATTGCTTTTATTTTCAGGTACAAAGTAAATCATTTTATGGCTAAATTGAAAATTGAATGCAATGGCAAGTCCCCATTTTTAGTTTACCAGTGTGAAACATGCGGGGAGTGGTTTCAATCTATAATTCTTTTGCAAGCACATAGAAATAACTTTCACCCTCATTATGATTCTGGAATTTTATGTAAATCTGATTCATTTACTACCTAAATATATGTTGCTTTAATTCAAGTTTGTTGTTATTACAAAAAAACAATGAAATTTTTGCCATTTCTGTGAGAGAAGTCATTAAAATCTATCACTTGAATCCATCCATCATAAATTCGGTACTCTATTACAAGTATCACTTTTAAATAATCTTTACCTTACTGGTAAATAATATATAAAAAATCTACATGTTGAATATTAGTTTAAAAAACTTCTTACCTTATCAGTGGGTGACATAACGAGCTGACAAAAGTAGAGGTATGATGCAGACTCTTCATAATTACCACACTCATACCTATATTTAGCCAATTGATACATGCTATCAATCATCTCAATTTTGAACTAAAACAATAAAAATAAATCAAGTTAATTTGTATTTAATTTAAATAACAACTATAAATTCAGTTAAGGTAGAGTACAGAGAGTCACAGCTTAATAATAACTATTTAATATGGTAAATAGATACAAATTATAAATATAGATTTGATATATCCATTGAAAGCATTATCTCATCATATGGCCAATTGAGTTAGTAATATTCAACTAATTGATTTAAGAACAGAAATAAAAAAAGAACAATAGAGTTATTCTCACCTCAAACTCCCTGTTAGTTGTCAAGTAGTTAATAAGAGTTTTAGGATCTCTCATAGTCTCAACGGTTTTCATAACATCATCTCTCTGCATGAGACGGAGTACTGGTTCTACTGCATCCTGCAGCTCTTGTAGCTGAGAGAGAACGACACCTCGGCGGGCCTTTATCTCCTAAAATAGAGAAAAACCTTACAAAAATAGTCAAATACAAATGATATAAGAAGTTTAGTAACTATAAAAATTTAAGTTAGAGTAATGTTCGTCTTACCTCTGGAATACCTTCCGAGGGGTAAAGGGATTTGCGAATGTCTATAACATAGTCAATCATGTTAGTTTTACTGAGTATCTCCAACTTTGCTTGTAGTAGTTCCGACTGATCATATGTCTGCAATTAAAATTGAAACATACAGCAATTTTTACAACAATGAATACGTGAAGTTTACTAGAAACGAAAGCATTTCAAACGAAGTAAGCATCAGCAATTATAAAATAAATTTAACCTCTTTAGCGGCTAAGAATTCCAAAAGTGGAAACACCAAGTGTCGGTCTAAATATTGACCTATTTTAAAAGTTAGATCAAATTTTGAATAACTCATTTTTACTAAATATTATCGTAACGCTACATAAAATAACCAAGATACTCGTGTCCAGAAAGTGACAACTCTCAAGGAAAGGAATTTATTTTATCTATGGAATTGGGACATTTCATTTACATTTCACTTCACGCATACATTATAATGTAGTTCAATTAAAACTTATGTTTTTATGGTCGGTAAGCGTCATTCGCTTTAAGCTTCTTCGATGTTCTGTTAATATTTGTGTTATAGATAAAAATATGATCAATCACTACAATAGGAATCTTTAAACAAAAAAACAAACATTACTTTTACTACCACAAAGCTGTCTGTCTTACTTTCATGCAAGAAATCAAGAAACTGGAACTGGCAACTTTGTGTCATTCACGTCAACGTTGAACGTCGGTATTATGTGTTTTGTTTTATTCGCGTTTTAAATATTTAAAACAAGTTATTAATGATCGAATTCTTATCAAATTATCTTACTTAATATTATTTATCGTTTTTTAAATAATCTAAACCAACTTGTACTGACGCTATTGGAGAGGACTACAATCGGCGCCTTTTTGCAGCTTGTTGGATTTCAAAATGGCGTCCTGCGTGTTTATAGTTAGACGCGGTGCTTGTGTTCTAAGTGGCTAAAAATAGAGGAGTTTTAAATATATTGTGGCACAATTTCTTAAGTAAAATGGCCAATACCGTAATAACTAACTATACAGATCTCAATGGACCTTCATCTAAATCTGATAGTTCAGTTGTTGTTATTGTCAACAAGGATGGATCTCTGTCTGTGGATCAAAACTTATTGGGTACTCTCATGGGTTGGTTCTTTTTCTATTTTTGGTTTGTATAAAACGGTTAAATGCATGTTATATTTTGATTTGTGTATTAAACAATAAAACTGCTAATACTTTACAAATCGCATCTAAAGGAAAATTTATAGTAATATACGGAAAATTAATGATGCAGATAAGTTTTATTTAATAGCCTATTTTGTAGTGGTAATGTAAAAGTTAGTTGTGCAACATAATATCTTAAGTTTTAGGTAACTATAACAAGTGGTTAGGTTAGGAATGTTTAATGGTATATTTTTGTTTGTAAACAATTCAGTAGTACAGCATTTTTTAAAAAAGTAGGTGTGATTTGATCAAAATATTGACCTACCAGATATTAAAGCATTCTATTGTATTTGTTCTATTATAGTTCCTATCATTATTTAAAAGTTAAAAAGAAATTAAGAAAATACATATTGCAGGTTGTCATATATTATCCTGATATCTAAGTCACTTGTATAATTTTTTCGACATGTATATTTAATAAATGTATCAAATATTTTAGGGACTGATGGATCACAGAGTGCTGGTATAAGTGTGGTCCGGGTTGGCCATGAAGGCCGACCTGATGATGCCACTGATTCTGAAAATGAAGATGATAAGATACCACATGTCACACTGTCTGTGGACAGCTATTATGATGAACCCAACAGCATTATCAAGTATGGTAAGGATAGTTTTTACTGTTAGTGAAATAATTTAGTGATTTAAGAACATAAATGTTTACTTGATTAACTTTTAAAGTTATTTGTAAAGCTTAAAAACTATTGACTGATTACTGGTTTATCCCTTTTTTGTGTAATTCTGCATTACAGATAGTGGTGCTGAAATGTTACAATCCTTAAGGATAGAAACAAGGGAAAATAGTTTAGTGGGATTCCAAAATGACCACTGTTACACATCACTTACATCACCAAGCCAAGTATTGCCACAAGGAAATGAAACATTTATTGGTTTTGAGGATCCTGTTATTGAAATAACACACACACCACCACCAAAACCAGTTCAAAGTAATAAAAAGATCACAATCTTGGAACAGCAGATCATTCCTAAAGGTAAAAAGATAATCTTAAACCCAGCAGAAGCATCTGTGATATTGAAGGGTAATGACCTTTTACATAAACCTCTACCTGTCTTTACTAAATCAAAGCAACTTGAAGTTGAAAAGAAGGCAGAAGTGGAGAAAAAACATGATGAAAACAGTGATTCATCATCAGTCAGTTCATCAAGTGAGAGTGCTCCTGACAGAGACTCAGATTCTGACTATAAAGATACTAAGGACAGATCATTGTCTATGAAGTTAAAGAAACCTAAAATGAAACCAAGGATTTTAAAGACTTCAATGTCCTTAAAGGAAACAAAACTAGATGTTAAAACTCCAAAACCTAAAGCTAACAGGAGTATAGTTCGAAGAGATATAAGAGAAAAGATTCAACAAAAGAATGCTATGTTTGAAAAGAAAGAAATTGATTCACCAATGACTCCAAATAAAGAAAGCCTTCTATCATCAGTCACCTCTGGGCCATTTAGTGATCAGAGCAAAGTAGTATCTAAACAAGTACAAAAAGTTGTTAAAAAGGAAAAGAAAACCCCAGCTCATGTGACTGCTCTGCTCTCTGATATGACTTCACTATTCTCAACTCCAGATGTTATCAGAAGGGTATCCACAGACACTAAAATTGTATCTAAACCAGAAAAAGATTCAGTGCCAATGAATAAAAAATTAAACATGTCTTTAAAATCACCAGAGATACATGATACAAAAGGTGTGGATCCTAAGAATGATATTTCAGATAAGCTTAAACCACCAGTGGCACAGAAAACATATATAAAGCAAAGTAATAAGATTCCCACGGATAAACCTGGTAAGACTTTTGATGCTATCCCACAGTTGGATGATATGAGTCTAGCACAAATTCTGCAAGACACAACAACACCAATGAAAATCCAACCAAACATACCTTCAAATGTAAGCCCAGGTTTGGCCGAGCCTTTGTTACCTTCATTGGTTCTGTCTGATCTACAGCCAATAGAAGAAGGTTTACCAGAAGATGTATTGATGCATGTTGCACAATTAGTGGAAAGCTCGGAGAATCTACAGGAAGTTATTGACAAACAAGTTCTTGGTAAAGTTGATACATTATCTAAAATGCAACCTTTGGTCCCATCAACCTTACCTCAACATTCTCCAGCTTCAATGGCTTCTTTACAAATGTCTAAAACAATGAAAACAATGGTCCCTAAAAAGGATCCAATTGAGATTGTGAGAAGGGATGGACGTGTTATTACTCTACCACCAATAGAGGCACCAGCCACAAGAGCTTCTAAACGGAAAAGTCAAGTGGAGTCTACGGGATCTAATGTGGGCACTCCAGTAATGGCTGCACCACTGTCTCCAGTTATACAAACCCCCGAACCAGTGCTCCAACATGTTTCAAAACAATATGTTAATAGAAAATTAAGTGCAAGAAAGCAGGAAACAGTACCACCGGTTGAAGAACCTTCTGCTGAATCTCAAGAAAGCTTAAACTCTGAAGATGATCCTAATAGGTACTTAATATGCAAATTAAATATTTTTTTTTAAATCTAAGATAATTTAATATATAATAATTGACATTTATGTAATATTTCAGGCTATGGTGTATTTGTAAGCAGCCACACAACAACCGCTTCATGATCTGCTGTGACAGTTGCCAAGATTGGTTCCATGGCAAGTGTGTCAACATTACAAAGGCGATGGGCCAACAAATGGAGGACCAAGGCATTGAATGGAGATGTCCAAATTGTGTTAAAAGCATTAAAACTAAAACTAATAAGGTAACTTTTGTGTTTTAGTAACAGTTGCTCGCAACTTCGCCCGCGTCAATTAAGAATAAATAGAAAATATGCCTATGTTACAGTAATTTTTCAACAGTGGAAAAATTTTTGAAATCGGCCCAGTAGTTTATTGAGTTATTTCAATATATACAAAAATACAGATCTTTCCTTTTTATACTTTTAGTTTAAAATAAATTTATGTATATATTTTATGACTTAAATTAACAGCCACCTTTAGTAGAAATGTAATAACTGATGTAATAATTTATTTCTAGGCTGCTGCAGCTGCAAAAAATGTCGAAAGTCACGAAACAAGATCACTAGCGTCTTCAATACTGCCCAAAGACACCGGGTCTAAGACGAACTGCATCGTGTGCAAGAAGTCGGCGCGCGCGAGCAGTATTTACTGCAGCGATGCTTGCATACTGAAACATGCACAAGATTCCTTAGGCACTCAAGGACAGTCGAAAACAGATGATATTGGACCAGAAAAATTAAAAGCAGAGTCGAGGGTATGTTTTCTATTCTCAAACATTTACTTGAACATAAAAAATTTTAGAGTCTAAGACAAAGTAACTCATTAGACTCTTCTTTAAATTAAATATTCTGTAAAAAGAACTATAGATATAAATGTTTGAGGGTTTAACGTATTTGTTAAGTATGTAAATTCAAATTCATGTAATTTTCGATACATTTTTCCGTTTAAAAGAAAATATATTCACTTTAACATTTTCAAGGTTATTGTATACGAACGAAAGTCGGGAAGATTACTAGCAGGACCAAATGCTCCGACTGCAGAAAATCTGAAGTTATGGTTGCAAAAGAATCCAACATTCGAAGTAGTACGTCCCGGCACACTCAGCACTATTAAACCGAATCCATCACGTAAGAAGTCAGCCGGTGAATCAAATAAAATTCAAACAACATTGAACTTTGAGAAATTACCTAAGAAACAGAGTGAAATATTAAAACAAGGTCCACATGATTACAAGGAAAAAATTTCAATCAAGCCAGTTACACCGAAAGAGGAAGCTAAACCGTTGCAAACTAAATTTTTAGCAACACCCAAGCCTATAACTCCACCACAGATATTTGACACTCCAAAGTCCCACAACGCCCCCGCTACCAGGACTAGTGAAGCTCGAAAGACTGTACGCACTTCTAACAGGTCCCAGTCGTCTCAAGAAAAGGTATGTTTTGTCCAATTATTATAGTTATCAACATTTAAGAGCGCATTTAAGACTATTTTGTTTCTCTCTTTATGAATTAATTTATTTATATAAATGTACACAACAGCTAATTACTTTTATGAGATTTCGATACAATTCTATTTTTGAAGACTGCATGCAATTTTGATCATACAAATGTGAGCAAACACTCAGAGACAAACATTGTTACTTCAATTTTATTTGTAAAAATGCAAGACATGGTTATATGGGTTTCTACCAACTAAAACCAACAGTTATCTTTTTATGTTATACTTAATTAATGGCTGTGTTAATAATCTTATTTATTTAGGGCCTGTCCTACCACTGGCTGATAGTGGCTCTAAAAGCTTAATAGTGACATCACTGTCAGAGTACCAAAATACGATACTTCCATCGCATGTTTTATATGTTGGATTCTTATATGACGATTTACAAGAATTGTGGGACAAGCCCTAAGTATTTTAAAATATGACAACTAAGTAGGGAAGCTAAAAAAGATCTTTTTTATTACACTAATATAAATGCATCACTTGAAGCAGACATTAAATTTTAGATTAAGCTTCGAACACAAATATTCCACTGCGTAAGATTAGTCACTTAGTATTCATGTGTTGTGTCTATTGTGCATAGTAAAATGAACTTAAAGTCTTAAGAATTACGTCAGGGTTTTGATTACACATCATAGTCTTATGATGTCATATTGTGTTGAAAACAACACAATCTTTAAGAAGTTTTATAACCTGTAGTTTGGGGATCAAATATTCCATAATTCTATTTTTAGTTTACTAAAGTTATAGGAAATCCACTACAAATGTTATGTCTATTTGACGAAACAAATACTTCATTCATCTCTAATCAAAGCTATAAATCAATCTCTTCACTTCAATTGATAACGCTCAATATAAATAAATATATATTTCTTCGAACTACACAGTTATTATTTGTGATGTGTGATTTAGTGTAAAGTTTATATTAATTATTTTGATGTATCTAAAAACATTGATATCACTAATTTTGCACCTTTTCTGTATAAGGGCTTGAATTTATTGACACACACAAATTTAATAGTATAATGACCTTGATATGTTTACACATTGATTACATGAGTTTGGCGCGCTCACGATAATGAAATCATTGTAGGCTCCATCAGTTACACCGCCGACGCCGCGGAGGAAGGACGTCCCGGAACCCAAAATGAAATTGACTTCAGCGGAACCTATCAGAGACAATGTAAAGAAGGCTCTGCAAGAGCAGATGAGCATCCGAATGGCGGAGACTAAAGGTCCCAAATTTACTGAGGAAGAAATTCTACAATTTGCAATTGATACCGAGTTTGAATTGCACGAACTGTTCCGCGATGTTGGTATGAAATATAAAGCCAAATACAGATCGCTAATGTTCAATATTAAAGACAGGAAAAATTTATCACTCTGGCAGAAAATATGTGATCGTACAATAACCCCTGAACAGTTGGTATGTATATTTTTAATTTATTAACATTTCTTCAGCTGAACTTATTTTATTGTAATAAATAATGTCCATTTCAGGTAAGATTATCTCCAGAAGAATTAGCCAGCCAAGAACTGGCGCAATGGAGAGATAAGGAAGTTAAGCATTCACTCGAATTAATAAAGAAATCTGAATTAGATCTTTTAGCTGCAAACAAAACGTATGTACTCAAAACACATAAAGGAGAAGAGGTAAGTTTTAGAAACATATGTTTTATATCGTAACAGGTAAATTGGAAATAGAAAACTAGCCAGTAATTTAAAAATTGAGTACTAAATAAAAAAAGTTTTTTTTTTCAGGTAATGGAAACTAAAGAGTCAGTATCAACAGAGTTAGATCCCAATGTTCCAGTGGAGGATGTTGTGTCAGCTCTCAATGACTCCATGGGCAATGAGCCAGCTGCACAAGATGCTAAGGACACGTGAGTTTGTTCATCACATATGTTTACATGATTTAATTTAGTCATATTACTAATGTTTCGTTTTTAACTATAACAATATTTCTTCTAGGCCAAAGAAATCTGAATCAGTCGGTCACAAATCAGGTAAAAAGTATGGCAGCAGTAAAAAGAAGGACAAAGAGAATGGACTAACGAGCCATTCTAAGAGTAAACGTGAATCTAAGAAAGATTTGGATAGTAGAAAATCACGATCGTCTCGCAGGAAATCTACCAGGAAGGAAAAGGAAGAACGAAGGAGGCGATCCGACAGGAAATCTCGCTCACGATCACGATCGAGAACAGACTTCAGTAAAGATAAAGCCGATACCAACGAGACTTCGAAGTATAGATCGCGATCTAGATTGAAATCTAAGAGGAGATCTAAAGATAGCGTGAAATCGACGTCGCGAGAACGCGATCGCTCACGCTCCTCGGGACGCTCGCGGCGACGCTCACGCTCCAGAGACTCCTCCAGGCGACGCTCACGGTCCAAACACAGGCAGAGCACTGAAGACAAGGTCAAACATAGATCCAAATCTCAAGAGAATACATACAAGAGCAAAAATGAGTAAGTTATCTCAATCATTAGCATAAGTAATACTGTAAATTAGTATTAATAAATTTTTCTTTTTAGTTCAACAGATTCAGATTCAGCAGAAAGACCGAAATCGGCAATGCTAAAAGAAACTCACCCGGAATACGACCCGCATGAACCAATGATAACATCTGCGTTCTCCGAGGAAGATTTACGAAAGTCCAGAGAAGATGTTTATGACGATTATAAAAATGAAATAACTAATTATAGTGAAGTCGACTACGATCCGTCAAAGTCTTTCTCAATCAACACCAGCATAATGCCAACAGACACGTACTTGCCAAAACAAGATAAAGCACCGGGTAAATATTATTTTGGTGTAGTCAGTGATGTAACATTTACAAAAATTATTCTTTTTTTTACATTTTTATTACAGAAGTAGAGAGCGATCAGGAGCCGAGCAGCACTGTGGAAAGTTCAGCACCGATTGTTTGGAACGGCTGCATCAATATGGTGGATGTCGCTAGATTTTATGTCGCAGCACATGAGGTAAACAATCATTAATTAAATAAATTACAATCTTTATGTATCACTTTATTTATTCATATATTAAATGATATAACATCAGGTTTCAGGCAATGCTATGGATTTAGAAGAGGATCTGTCTGCGGAGTTGGATGTCGTCGGCAGAATAAACCCGGATACGGTTTGGGACTACATTTTGAAAATGAAACGAGCCGGCAACAAAGACATCGTCATTTTGCGATTGCAAGCCGCCAATGATGAAGAAAAAATGCAATATATAGCGTTATACAGTTATCTTAGTAGTCGGAATAGGTATGTTGTCCCTATATCTGCCTCTAACACAAAAAAACATAGATTATTTATACAGTTTTTTTCATCAATGGAAATTCATCTTACTTCATCTTATAAATTTGAAAGTTTACTAAAGTATTTGATTTACGTAAAATATAGCGCCGATTTTATAAATTCTGTCACCATTAGAAAGTTTAAGAGTTAAATTACTTAACTAAAACAGACTGTTGTTTTTTTTTTTTTTTAAATTAGATGCGGACGAAGTCGCAACAACTAGTTATACTAATATTATAAATGCGAAAGTTTAGATGTATTGGATGTTTGTAAGAGTTTGTAGCGTTAACGGCTGAACGGATTTCGATGAAATTTAGTACAGATGTAGAGTAC
Organism: Papilio polytes; assembly: GCF_000836215.1. Lineage (NCBI taxonomy): Eukaryota > Metazoa > Arthropoda > Insecta > Lepidoptera > Papilionidae > Papilio > Papilio polytes. The sequence goes on from NW_013525157.1 coordinate 3,380,207, forward strand.
AGTCTGGAACACATAGGCTACTCGGGCGGAGTCGGCGAGGTAAGTTTGTAAATGTTGCATTGCAGACTGGGCGTGGTGAAGGTGTCGAACACGGCGACGGTGAAGGACCTGTACATCGTGCCGCTGTCGGCCAACGCGGCGCTGCCCGGCGTGCTGCTGCCGCTGGACGGCGCGCCGCTCGACGTCAAGACGCATCTGCTCATCGCCATAGTCATACGACAGAGGAAAAAACGAATACACACAAATGTTCTCAAAGAAATCATTCCCGCTAAGGTTAGTTCGACGGGTCGAATCTAAGCTTGTAAATAAAATGTTACTTGTTAAGTTTACCTTATTTTCCGTTAGTATTAAGCCCGCCATTACAAGAATGCATTTAGTATGTAAAATATGTAATATCACTGTTAATAAAATATATATAAAATATAATTTATTGTAGGTTAATAAAGTTATTTTCACAATGCTGTTTATTTAATTAAGTTAATTGTAAAATTATATATTGTATTGTTAATATCTGTTATAGTTATATATTGTAAGAATCGAAGTTACAGAAGCAGTTATTTAATTTTAATATTAAATGTTTCTTTTTCCTAATCCCTTTGTCCCTTACAAAAGTATGATTTTTTAACCACGCACATTAAATTTGTTAAGTTAGTTTTACAATGTATAAATAAACGAAAAAAAATTTATTAGGTATTAAAATTAAAAGCTTATATGTAATCTAAAACCTTCAGCAAGAGAAAATTATTTTATGGGCCATTTACGCTTTATTTACGTAACGTAGATAAAATAACTAAATGTTATGAATTCATTAAACCTTACTGTGTTAATCTCAACTTTTACATCTTAATATCTCAGTTAAATTAGCATCAATTTAAAATTCCCCCCACCAGAAATTTCATCTCAGTTACTTCGTGAATTTTTCTATTACACGTGTTTGAATAAAATAGGTCTCTAACTATATAAACAATGACGATTCACGTCAAAACATTTAATTAGCATTGTCTAGCTAACTACATTAGTATAATTAAATATCACGATTGTATCTATCTGATGTGGGTATTTAGAGAAACCATAATTATTACGCAATTCTAACTTAAAGTTGTCAACCACTAGTTCTACTAACAGGAAGAAGCCCATAACCTATCAATATATTTTTTATTGATTAAAATTAATGTCTGTGTCATAATCGATAGTATAAACTTTTATCGCAAGTGTGACGTGTGAGTTTTATAAGTGTAGATTTGAAAAAGTTTTAATAACATGCCAGTGTTAATCACAGTTTCTTTACCCCTGAATAAAGATGGCGCGTGATTAATCAAATGATCGCTTATATGATAATGCCAACCGATAATTTATTTTGCAGCTTGTTTGATTTGCTTTGAATAATTAAATTGTTTTTTTTTTTTGCAAAATCTTTGCCTTATTAGTCATATTTATTCAATTTACGTGTTTTTTAATTTGTTTACAACGTATGTTTAGGTAATATCGGTGCATTTGTAATCATAATTTTCAATTGACAAAGACCTGTAAACGAACATTATTATTTTTGTCCTTTAAAATGAAGTGAGCAAGATAACAATATGTTTTTGTACAAGTATTTTGACAGTAAACATTCAGGTAAAATAAAATGTTAATTTTGTTATGTATGTGTATGTAGGTGAGAGGCGAGTCGCGCAAGCGGTCGTACACGCCGCCGGTGGGCGGGCGCGGCTTCACGCCGCCCAGCTCGCCCAAGCGGCGCGCGCTGCCGCTGCCCTCCTACACCTCGCCCGCGCTCTCCACATCGGTTAAAGACAAAATCGCAGCCACCTTGGGTAATTAAACTTTCGTATGAGTTTTAATTTAGATCTGTAATAGTTCTGCAAATTGCAGTGATAGGATATTTTCTGGCTACTTAATCTGATTTAAAAAAAAAATGTCGCATTCGACTTAAATATTGTGCGAGCTGTGTTTTGTTCAATTTTATTTTGTGCCTAATTGTCAAATAATATGACAGCGTCTGCGGACGACGAGGAGGCGTACAGCCCGGGCTCGTCAACGAGCAGCGGCTCCGCGCCCGCCGCCACCTCGCTGCGCAACAAGATGGAGGAGCTCAACAGACAGATTGAGGAACAGAAGCAGCAGATCTTGAAGATGGCCCAGGCGGATTCATCTATATTAGATCCTTCGGTATGTATCATTTTTATTTTCTTAGTTGCGTTTCATAAGTGTAATTTGTAATAATAATTGATGTCTGTTTAGGAGGAAGCATATTCTCCGTCGCGCCCGATGACGCCGCCGGATGCGGAGGGCGGCGCCGGGAGCGTGGTGAGCGGGGCGGGCGCGGTGCCGCTGGCCGACATCGCGCTGCCCTCCAACCTCCAAGAGATCCTCGCCTCCATCAAGCAGCGCACCCCCGCCCCGGCCCCCGCGCCCGTACCCGCGCCCGCGGACATCGACATGCGCCAACTGCCCCCGGCGTAGCGCCCGCAACATCTCACACATGCCGAATCGACATGCGTATCAACACAAATCTAGTGATTACACACTAAATTGACAATGCAAACTGCTAACCTAGATGCCCTTTCATGACATGAAACAGGGGTCGGCAACTATTCTTGACCCCGAGTGAAAATGATATAACTTCGGGTCGGATTTAAAATCGATAAAAATATTTTTGTATTAATCCAAAGTTTTAAAAGACTAAAGTAAAACAAATATAGAAACTAAAAAAGTTATATTAGGTTTTAGTGCCTGTTAAATTTAATTTTTGCTTTAGAAATAAATTAGGTCACTTGGTGACTTAAGGTTTACGACCCCTGACCTAAAAGGTTTACATCAACTTTAAGCAACCATGCTTTGCTACCCCTGATCTGACAACTCGGAGTGTGACACACATAATTCGATCTCCTGTTATTTTAAGAATATAAAAATAGGCTAGTTCTGGCTGACTGCTTTCAGCAGACATTTGTTCAGATAATATTTGCAACTGGCAACACTTTACCACGTTTTTTCCGAAATTCCACCATAAGTACAATATTTTCCCTATTTGCATTTATACAACATTCTAACATAAATAACATTAACATTAACGCACATCTCTATAAATACACCGAGTACATAACAATTAGTTTGCATATAATTTGCACAATAAGAAATCATGTTAATAATTCGTAATTAATCATTTTCAAGGTTGGATTGTGTTGATATGAAAGTATATACTTTGGGAGTGCGTTTTGCATACCGCCTTACAGCAGATCATGTTAGATCTATAACGGAATCTAAAACGGTTTTTCTTTCTTAATTTTAACGTTGACTATTTTGTTTTATTTTATACATAAAATGCATGTTATATAGAGTATATAGCACATAGGAAAATTTAAATATGCAAGGCATATTTAGAGTAATATCGTGTGCAATTGTAGGTAGAATGTATGGATGTGAGTCACTAGATGAATGAAGATTGTAGATATACATGTTTTGTGAAAAATAATCACACATAAAATTGTGCGTAATGATTTTAAATAACATTAATGTTTTCTTTTTTTTTAAGATTACGTAAAAAGCAATCAATGAAATACATTGGTTTAGTTCAAATTTTAGTAAATTTGAGGCAAATATCTAATAATTATTATAGTTTTATTTTTATCTTAGCACATATTTTAGGATGGCAGTGTCAACATCACATTTTACATCATCAATGTTTATCATGGAACATTTACAACTCATCAATCTTCGCTAGTTGTAACTTTTATTAGCGACATTTTTAATACCTAAGTTTGTTGTACATACCTAAATTGTTAATAAAAAAAAGTATAATTTGATATTGTACAAATCTAGGTTAAACATTTATTGTTTAGGGATTTCTTTTGCAAATATTATGAAATATGTTTATTTACTAAGATTTAACGAGAAATAAAAATAAAAATAATAATTGAACTTTTATTTAAATACTATCATCATCAAACAAATATTGTTTGGATTTCACTCGCTTTTTCCTGAATGCTTGTATTCTATTGTCTCTGATTGTATTAAATTTCTTATATGTATCTTCTTTGGCTAGGGGACTGTTCATAAACTTTTTTTGCATGGCCATTATTTTTGTTTCCATGAGCTTTCTTCTTGGAATATGACGTAACGCGTGATCCCAGTCACCTGATAGTTTTAAATCCAATAGAATAGGGACCATGTGATTTATGTTCAAACTTTTAGTTGCGCCGGGCGCCCACTCCATGTACCTGTCCAAGGGTAATTTCGCCATCTTCAATCCATCTCGTTTTGCTCTGGCTAGTGAAAGTGGTTCTGTGTTTATCTGAAATATAATTTAGTTATGTCATATGAAATTATTTGATCTATAGAATCCTGAATATAAACAGCTTACCTTATCCACCATACATCCAATAATATAAACAGTGTCATGATCAAATGTTGTCAGTTCCTCCCTGCAGTGTGGTGTCAGATATACCAGCTTTTGCTTCGGGAAAATATCTAAATAACTCTTAGTGTGAATATTTAGAGGAAACCATGGCTCTTCTAATGATGGTATATTTTTACGTAACTGTTTCATGAAATGGCCCTCTAAATCTACATTACACATGTGAATATTGAATGGCTCTTTATGTATTCTGTTATCACCAAATACAAAGGTCATTTGTTTGGCTGCATTAACAGCTTCGCGCCAAACCATGTTCTGTTCATAAGAGCAATCTATAACAATTGGTTGACCCCACATCATTGCTTGAAGTGCCCTGGAAAACACATTGTAAAAGTTAAACGAGACAAAAAGCTCTATTGTTTATATTAAGTTTGTTAGTAACTGATGTTATGATGACTTTATCTTAGGGTGTTGCCAGCCGATGATCTAGGCTAGGTTTATTGACGCGGCGCAGCATTTATTACCATAGTCATTCATGATATTTTTTTATTCCCTCCTAGAGTAACAGGTAAAGCCCATGTCTATACATTTTTGATTCAAACAATGTTCCAATTCTATACTGAAATTATAGGTATTATTCTTGATTAACATACCTTACCTATAATTATCATACTGGTTAATTGACTGATCACGAATTCGCAGAAACAAAGTTTGATGTTTGATGCCATATATAAGGTCATCTGGAAACTCCTTCTCTACTACTTCGTCAGTTTTTAATGCCATCTCTTTTCTTCTTGCTTCTTTCTTTGCCTATAAAGTTATGTATTAAAAAATTTCTCGATATAATAGGTTGTTCCTACATTCAGCTAGGTATATAACTGAATTTAAGGGAAACAAATTTGATGTGAAAAATAATAAAAAAACATAAATAGCCTATGTTACTCATAAAATATCTTTTTAATAAATTATTTTTAGAAGTTGGTCCAGTAATTTTTGAGTTATTTCAATATATACAAAATACGAGTCTTTTCTCACTAAATAAATTACCTTTTCATTTTGTTTTGCAATTTCTGTTTTCCATAGATATAATAGATAGCTGGACCTTTGGTTTCTGCTTGCAAGAGTAAGTAGATGTTCCCAGTGATGTTTTTGCAGTAAACTTGGTGCAGGACGACCATCTTGACGCATTACTTCCACTTCCAACATTAAGATTTTTAGTTTTTTTTCTAAATCTAAATCACCTTTGCACAATTCATTAATTATTTCTGAAACATAACATAATGTTGATAGGTTTAATTAATTTTTGTTAAAAACCATTTATTTTAGTTTGGGAAATTTTGCGGTGCCTGATTTATGAAAAATACAATTAAAAGTTGTTGCACATAGATAATTAAACTATTGACACAGAAACACAAATTATATAAAATGAAAGGAAAAGGAATTTCTAAAATAGTATAAGAAATATTAAATGTTACCCGAGTCGTCATCATGTGCAGTATAAAATCTTATAGGAGTTTTCCATTTTGCAACAGATATTACCCGCTTATAAAGAATAGGAGACACCTGGTACTGCCGTATACTTGAAATTAATGATTTAATGCACTGCATTGTAAATTCTCAAAGGTATTCTTTTATTTAAACAATGTAATTTGTTTACATGTAAAGCTATTAAAATATTTTAATTTATTTCAAAACGTTATCCAGATATAACATCTTGTTAATCAATAAAAATCGGTAAGGACTAGGACTGTATTGGAAAGATATTTTACTAATTTGAGTTTTAAGCTTAAATTAAATATTTTCAGAGTACTTTTTAACTCTAACCTAAAAAATCCGTTTTTTTTTACATCGACAATCGACAATTAAACAATTGACAAGTCATATTATGTTGCCATGTAATGAAAGCCTAATTTTTTCAGTTGACTTTAAAATTCCACGAAAGCATAAAAAGTTAACAATTAACAATAGTCTCATGAATTCATGATTCGTCTAATTTGTGACCATTTTATTGTTGCAGACTTTCTGATTCCATTCTGACACCAGGATGGTCAAACATTCAAATATTGGAAAAAAGTTTTTGACTTATCGTTCTGTGACATTGTCAGGCCGGCTCTGGAACTGGGACTATATTTGAAAAAGTGAAAGAGAAAGAGGCATTTTGGAAACGAAAGGAGTAAGGAAACGGAGAGCTAATTACAGGACAGGCTGAAGGTGAGAATTTTCAATAGGTATTCTCTTCTTTGTAATTAACGAGTTAGTTCCTTTGGTTCTGTACCTAACCTTTATAAAAATATGGTCCCAATTTACTAAGAAAATAATTAATGTAATGATCAACTCACTGTAAGAAAATCGTTGTTATAGTCCCAGACAATTTTTGTGGAGTAAAACTCCATAAAAATCTAATTTTTCGCTATCGACAGGTTGGATTTTACATTGAGCCTTTATTATTATAGGTTATAACATATTTGTATTTATGCAACAAAACTTAATTGTATTTACACACACACCTAATTACCATAGTCACCAACGCACCAATGTATTTGAGCCGTTTGTACTATATTTCTACCAATGGTGGAATCATTAATAAGGTAGGTTATACAATCACGTTAAAAATTTCGTTTCAGATTCCTACAATGGCATTATCGTCAGTAATACGTCGCACCTTTATCAATGGTGCACTTTATTCCGCTGCAGCTCTACGTTTTGCCTCAACTCAACAAGAAAAAAAAGTTTACTTTGATGTAACTGCCGATGGAGAGCCTCTTGGGCGTATTGTTATGAAACTGAATGCTGATGAAGTACCTAAAACAGCTGAAAACTTTAGAGCTTTGTGTACAGGTGAAAAAGGATTTGGCTATAAAGGTTCATCATTCCATAGAATAATTCCCGACTTTATGTGTCAAGGAGGTGATTTCACGAACCATAATGGTACTGGTGGGAAATCTATTTATGGTCGTACATTTATGGATGAAAACTTTAAACTAAGGCACACCGGCCCTGGTATGTTGTCTATGGCTAATGCAGGACCAAACACAAATGGATCCCAGTTCTTTATTACGACTGTAGCCACACCATGGTTGGACCGCAAGCATGTTGTATTTGGATCTGTAGTTGAGGGAATGGATGTTGTTAAGAAGATGGAAAAACTAGGGTCTCGGAATGGTACACCCTCTAAGAAAGTTGTCATTGCAGAGTGTGGTGAGTTAGATTGAATAGTGGTCCTGTAAATTTATGAAAAAGTAGTTTTGTAGTTATTGATCAACTCTAGTATGTAGTGTGTTGTTAATTTTGTAATTATTGTAATTAGAGTTAAATATAGTATAGCAACAGTCATAGAAAACATGAAGAATTAGTCTAAAGAAGAGGTATTTATTCATGCACATAATTTGGCAGTTAAAACAAGGCACATTGGTTTGTAACTATTGTAAGAACATAATCAAAGGCATATATGTATGAATGTTGACATGAATTTTTAACAGACTACAAAAATGTGGATATCAACATCAGATATATGTTTCTTTTTTTAATATTTTTGCTATGCATTGTTAATATATTTTTACTTTTAAAAGGTGACCTGGATGAAGCTATTGAGATTTGCAAAGCTCAACAGCCATAACTAAGATATGATGAGGATGGAAATTAGTTGAAAATAAAAATGTTTTAAAATAAGTATGCAATTTTATTAATCACTAAATGCAACAAATTAGTTTAGAGAGTTGTTGCTATCACCATCACTGGTGTGAGACAACAACAAATACAGCTAAGTCAGTATCAAGTCTTAAGACCTATTGTAATAAGGCATTTTTAGATAAAACACTCTCTTCATATCAAACTATTTCTCTCTTAACAAATATATGACAATTTACATCGCTGCTTCCCTTGTCTTTTAAATTTGTGATAAATATATTGCTTTAAAATATTAATTCAGTACTAAAAAAATATTTCTACTGTAATAGTAATTGAGTTCTTAATTCATACAAACAGCAGCCCACAAATTGACATTTTGACAAGTTTTACAAAACTAAAATTGAAGTAAATTTTCTTTAAATCAAATTTCACAAAATTATACAAAAACATACATTTAGGTTCAGATAATAAATACAAAAAAAAATGAACATAATGCAAACAATGTCAAAATAAATGTACACTAAAAATCATTCAAAAACCAACAAAATGTGTATAGAAACCAACTGTTCTAATGAGTTTCCAACAGGAAATTATAAAAATGTTGGTTTAATTGCTATGTACCACAAACATAAATCAACACAATGCAAGACAATGGAATAAATCAAATTGAATACATCTTATTAATAAAAGGTGATGTTATCAGTTTGCGAGGACTTAGTTGTAATACTATGACTGTGATCAGACAATATTCACAATATTCTTTAACTCAATACACTTTGAGATCACAGACAAAATTAATTTAATTGCACCTTTACAAATTCAAGTTCACAACAAAAATTTCACAAGAAATAATATTTCCTATCTGAGATTCTGTGTTAATATTGACTTAAACAAATTTACAGATTAAATTCTATACAGTTTTGTTAAAGAAACCGAAAATTTTGTAATCAATAAAGATAACATTCATTCCTCCCCTAGCATCTTTTGGTCAACCAATGGCTCAGTCTTGATTTAAAACTGTACCACAGTTTTATGGTGTTTTTATATAGTTATTATCATTTTTATATTTTTAGAATTGACACATAAAAGCAAATGCAGTAAGTTTATTTTTTTAAACTGAGCAGAATTTGCTTTTATACCCCTTCTCGGAACCAAAAGATTTAAATAAAACATCAAATCACATTTGCTTGAATGTTAAAGATGTTGCCATGTCAAAATTAAGTAATAATTAAAAAATTCACAACATCTCAAACAAGTATTAACATAAATATTATTGATTTGAAACAACTGTTAGAAAAATAAAATTCTTAAAGGTGGATGAGCCAATCAGTATTGACGGTAAGTAAGATTCTATTTATTTTAAGGCTAATTAGGCTTATGTAACATTTGAAAGCCTTAGGTTTAATTAAAAAATTGTATTAGTTATATCTAAGATTTTACTAATAACAAATCTAAATGAAGACTAATTGTGATGATTGCATCTATTCACACTTACAAATTACAGTAAAATCAGTTATTGCTATTGCTCACAATTTTATGGTCTGTTATTAGTTGACATTGTTAAGTATAAACATAGACAGATCCTTTAGTTTTTTTTGTACATAAGCTGATAGTTTTGCATAACAATAATTTAGAGATAAATTATTTTGTGTGAATAAGGGTGTAGTCAACATAGATTTTGAAGAGGGGAGGAAATAAGATAGGTAACCCAGTTATTTTGCTCATAAAATATTTCTCTGATTAAACTGACCCATTTATGCAATAGCAAAAGATTAACTATTCTATATTATGTGGACTTGTTAATTTTAGTTTATGAAGCCTTATTAGAAGCAGAAATACTGCTAAAGGATGTGATGTATTTATACTATAACAGTCTCTTGTCATTTTAAAATGTTTCCTGTTATTCAAATCAAATTTGCTACACTCAACATTTATGTGTTAATTTATAATCTACACTTAGGGCTGTGTTAAGCGAGCTTCTCTCATTTAGTGTAAGCGTTAAAGTAGCCTAATTTAAAGATATGATTCGAAATCACTTGCGGTCAGCGGTGTCGGTGAAATAGACGAAGTAATTTACATACATATCCAACATTTTTTTAACAATTTTTATGTGCAATAAGAACGTGTCGAGCTAAAATAAGGTCTCGTAACAACTTAATGATAAATTATTTCTTCTATCCACCACACTGCAGTGCACTTAAAACATTTCTCGTTAATTAGAATATTTGCAGCACTGTGAACTAATATTGATTTAATTTCACTAAGAAGTCTCGTCTTCTTCAAATATGTAACATTTGCTAGAATCAAGGATTCAAAAATGTACGTGAAATCCTTGAGATGTATCACTTTATGACCGCGGCACAGTCGGCGAGGCTCACGCGCGCGGCTCGTGGCCGGGGCTGTGGGCGGCGAGCGCGGGCGAGGCGGGGGTCGGCGTGAGCTGGTCGACGCTGCGGCCCTTGTGCATGTGCAGCGCGAGGTCGCCGGGCTCCATGGTGATGTGGTGGCTGGAGGTGCGCTTGTGGCGCGAGTCCGCGGGCTTGAGGTCGCGGGAGCCGGTGCGGCGATGGCGCAGCACGCCGCCGCCCTCTATCAGCCGCTTGGTCTCGTCGTCGGGCGGCTTGGCGAGCGGCAGCACGGTGAGGTCGAGGCTCTCCATGCTCTTGATGGCGAGCTGCTTGAGCTGGTCGAGGCTGAGGTCGCGCGAGTTGTGTCGCGAGTGCGAGCGCGCCGCCTCGCCCGAGTGGTGGCGCGCGCGCGGCTCCAGCTGGATGGTCTTGGAGTCGTTGCGGAGATGGCGCGAGGCGACCAGCACGCGCGACGTCTTGCCGTGGTGTGAGTGGTGCGAGTGGTGGGAGTGCTGCGAGTCAGTGCGGCGCACGGGCGGGCGGGGCTCGTCGCCGGCGGCGTGGGGGGCGTGCGGGGCGTGCGCGGCGCCCTGGGCGGCGGGGGGCTCCAGCGGCGTGCTGGTGGTGGAGCTGTGGCCCGAGGTGACGCCGGACCGAAACCCGCTCGTGTTCTCCGCCGACGGCAGCTCCTCGAATACTGAAAATTAGATTTAATGAATGAAAAAAATTTACCAGGTTTTATGCTATACTGTATAATGTACTTGTATATTTATATAAAAAGCGTATTGACGATTTGAACAATAATTAAAATAAATACGAACATTTGTCGAGACTGATGATGGAGCCCGCTATGTCCTTCTGCGGGTCGAGCGGCGCCGTGGTCTCGAGGTGCCGGCGCCTGCGCACCAGCCACCAGTCCGCCAGGAATATGCCCAGCGCCACGATCTTTATACCACCGCATAAACCGACGTACCTGAAACGTTTAAAAATTGTTCACTAAATAACAAACATGAAAACATTAAAAGAAATATTTTTTGTTAATTAAATGTTTATGTCGTATAACTGTTTGGTCGCTAGATGGTATTGTACTGTGGTTTTAAACAAATGAAAACAATAATTCAAATTGGGTTTTAAATGTCATGTAAGCAATAAAATTATTAGGGCACCTGTATCGGAACTGTTCGATGTCGTAGAGCAGACAGCGGCCGCCCTTCTCCCCGCCGCAGGACTGCTTCCACAGCAGGCAGGTGGAGTCTATGAGGTTGCCGAACACGATGGGCGCCGGGATGTACCCGAACAGACGGAAGATCACGAACTGCATGCCCAGAGCGAACGAGCGCTCCTCCTCGCTCACAGACCTAAACAACATTCAACATTAGATTGATTAATCTTTTATTTTTACTGCTGAAACCGATGATAAATCATGCTTCATACTAATATTATAAATGCGAGAGTTCAGACAGATGGATGTTTGTTAGAGTTTGTAGCCTAAACGGCTGACCGGATCTTCATGAAATTCGGCACAAAAGTAGAGTATATCCCGGAAATAGTTACGGTTCCCGTGGGATGGATAAATTTTGTATTTTAATGTATACTCGATAATTCTGCACATCTTATTAAAATTTGAGACAAATATAAAACAACGACAGATATAAAAGTGGTGTACACATGGGATAAGGTTGATCCCCGAAAAATGTCTGGTTCTCAAGGGACACGTCGGACACCGATGAAGTCGATGGCAACAGCTAGTGTATATAAGTGAATTATGTGTACCTGAGTACGATCATGAGCAGCGGCATCTGGGTGACAGCGACGACGAAGGTCATGAAGAAGAGCAGCACTAGGAAGGGGAAGATGGTGGTGCAGGGCGGGTTGCAGGCGCCCGCCGTCGCCACCGGCACCACCGTCACGTCGCCGAACTGCGCCGTCAGCGCCGCCGCGGAGGCCCCGCCCACCAGCGCCGCGCCGCCCGCGCCGCCCACCGCGCCCGCCGCGCCACGCGCTGCCTCGCGGCTGTTCTCGTGCACGCCTACACAATAAACATAGATTTTTAACCCTTAAATGCATGATGATGCATTCATACACCAGTCTTCTCTTCCACACCCAATGGATTATTTAAATTATTTTTTCTTTATTTTTCCCTTGATCTATGTTCAATTTACTACCCGTTTCAATTTAGGGTATTTAAAACGAAAAAATGATTTACGGTTTGAATTCACTGCTTCAAAGTCCATTAATGGTGATCAAGTTACATCTCTGAGCGCGGTATTATTTCTTTAGAGTAAATTTAGTATGTGATATATTCACTATGAGATTGATTAATGCTTTTACTATGTAGAATATAAATTTAGTTTTTTTTGTAGATATGTGTTTATTGTTATTTCTGTTGTTATGGCGTGTTGTGTTGTGCTGTGTTGTTGTTGTGTTGTTGTTGTGTTGTGTCATGTTGTGTTGTGTTGTGTTGTGTTGTGTTGTGTTGCGTTGTGTTGTACTGACAGGCGCAGTTGGTGAAGTTGGAGCGCGAGGAGAACGCGGCGCAGCCGGCGTGGCAGGGCGAGAAGTACGTGAGGCCGTTGTTGCCGCAGACGGGCTCCATGTCGGTCTCCGTGCAGAGGCAGTTGAAGTTGCACGCCGCCGTCAGATTCACTTTGAATGGCTCCAAGTTACTGAAAACAAACATTGTTATACTTTAATTGATAATACCTCAATTATAATACTTCGTGTTTTTATGTGATGAAACGTTGGAAATATCGATTCGAGTACTGTAAAATATGTTATTTCTAGTATTACCTGTTGTTGGTATACGGTATGGTGGTGCCGGCCATCTTGATGTTGTCGCAGCCGAGGAAGAAGAGCAGAGCGTAGCAGGAGAGGCAGATGGTGTTGGAGATGAGCACGAACTGCACGGCGCCCTTGGGCCGCAGCTCCAGCCGCTTCAGCAGACACCCGCCCATGAAGATGCCGATACACGCTCCGGGGATCGCTATCGAACCTTCAATATAACAAAAGAATTGTTATTAATGGGTTTAGATTTTAATATCACGATCGACGAAAAAAAAATCGTAATAAGTATGCTGTGTTTTTTAGGTTATGCTCTTGCATGTGTTTATTTATTTAGCCGTTTACCACATACGTAGTAACAAACATCCATCCATCCAAACTTTGACATTTATTATCTTACTAGCTTTCGCCCGCGACTCCATCCGCGGGGAATTAAAAAATAAACAAAAGCGAGTAGCCTATGTGTTCTTCCAGACTATTCTCTGCATCTATACCAAATTTCATCGAAATCCGTTCAGCCGTCTACTCTACAAACTCTAACAAACATCCATCCATCTAAACTTTCGCATTTATAATATTAGTATGATTGGTTTTTATTAGGTTAGTGAGTAGTTTGTGTCGTGTACGTACCGGTGAAGACGCTGGCCTGGCTCTTGCCGAGGCTGAACTGCGTCTCGAGGTACTTGGGCAGGAAGACGACGAAGCCGGAGACGATCATGAGCTCCATGCAGGCGCCCAGGCACGTCACCACGTACACCGGGTTCTTCAGCAGCCGCCACATCGACACCGGGATGTCTGCTCGCCACACATACATACATCACATCCAATGGAATATTACATAATATCCTGGCAGTTTTTTCTAAATAAAATCAATATACAGCTAAATTGATAGAATTCGGTCAAAAATAGCGACGATGATTGACGTAATTATTATTATTGACTTGATAACAGTAAATAAAATAGCCTTTATTGCTTTTCAATCGATTTACAGTTAATAATACATGCCTAGATACTAAAAAAAAACTAAATTTATCTAATAAATAAATTACAATTTTTCGTTTGAACTATCAACAACTGATTGTTTGTGTGGAAAAGATTGTCTACCGACAAAAGACTCCTCTAAAAATTTCCACATATTCCTGTCTATTGGTAAACGGGTCAATACTGATAACAGTAAAATAAGATAAAAAAAACTTGAACAATCTATCTGATGTGATTACCTTTAATATCTTTCCCGTATCCCGTGTCCTTAATATCAGTCTGTGGCTTCGAAGGTGGTTTAGTTGCCGAGCCGCTGGCGGCCGCGGCCTTTTCTACCAAACGTATTTTCTCCTTTTCTCGCACAAGCACTTTCGGGAAGGAGAAGAAAGGGATAGCGACTAAAATTAATAGCAGCCCGCAGAGCAGGAATCCGCCCCACCACATGCCTACCCACCGGTGGTCTCCGGGATCTGGAAAGTTAAAATTAAATATTTCACGTCATTGTATACGTAGAAATAACGGTTTTAACGGTAAAGAAAAAAAAATATCACAAACAGATTTTATATTCATGGACGAAATTATACCATTAGTATAATTGGGTCGTTAAAACCAACGGAAAAACTGCGACGAAGATGTTAAAAGAAGCTAATTGTTTACATTTTTCCAAGACATTAACTTACGAAGCGCGCATTAAATCTTTAAAGGTTGGAAAGTACTTGGGGCCGTTTGTTTATATCGAATACACATTTATTAACTTTTTAAAAATGTTGCTTAACAAAGTGTTGATACAACGAAGTTTTAAACTTACCAATGGATATAATAGTGCCGGAAAATGAGTCCATATGAAAAGAGAGTAAGTAGGCGCCAAGCAGGAATCCTAACACGGGCCCGAACGCCGCCATGCTGTACATGCAGCCTGCAATAACATAATTACTTTAGTACTAATCTCTAAAAGGAACTTTTCAAATAAATGACCACTTTCTTATTGAGAGCGGGTCCGAACATTTGACTAAACTATCACACAACTGTTGTGCGATTGACGATTTTGTAGTTGCACAACTAAAAATGAAGTAATGTGCACACCTCCATATAAGGTCATAGGAATTAAAGCGAGACCAAACAGTTTGGCGATAGATAACTGATTCCAAAGAGGACATTTTTGATTTCACGAATTACATAAGTGGTAAAATTAAAAAGCGATAGTGAAGAAAAATGTCTGCATGCGGCAACTGGTAGCGCTAGCCCGGCAGACATTGCGGGTCTAATGTAGGTCACTCAGTACTTCCACGACATTCTGCTCTATTTTAAACTCTCCGATTTAACATTAGCCAAGATCGCGTGATAGATGCTAATTTATAACACTTTGATACACCTTCTATGGAAAAGGAAATCTTATGAACGCTTACGTAACTAGTTACGGCAAAAGGAAACTAGTTTTGATTTAATTATGAATTAAAGATTAGTATCTCGACATTGGGTTTGCGAAATCGAAAGTAGGCTTGTTAATAAAAAGGATTCATTAAAAATTATACTAATTTTACACTTTGATATGGTATTTGTGCTAACTCTATGTTTGATAGACTGTTTTTTGACCGACTTCCCAAAAGAAGGAGGTACTCAATTCGTCTGTATGTTTTTTTATGTGTGTTACGGCATAACTCCGCCGCTAGTGATAATTCTTTTTTTATCCGAAAGGTAGTGCTGGCAGGTAGGTCCCACTTTTTTGGTTGATTTTTGTTTATGAATCATTGTCATTTAGATTTCGGTTAGTTTTGAAGCTTGGTGTTAGCTAATTTTCCTTTACGAAGTTCTGATTTGTATGGCAACAAAGTGAAAACCCTTTGCAGTCGTCGCCGCGTCGTTCATATAGCATCTCATATAATCGAACTTGTGATTGCATAATAGTGCAGTTAATGTTGGGCAATTCAAAACAAAATATAACATCATAACGAAATATTACGTAACCACATAAAGTCATGATGTCATAATCATGGTTTTGAATTGTCGAAACACCTGTACAAATACATAGTGCCATCTCTAATTCTTCAAAGAGAACGACAGAGTTAACAATATTTTGTACTTTAGTCAGCGAAATCTAACGGTAACAAGGTAGGTGAGTGTATCGCCGCAAATCTATAAGAATGAAGTGGCCATTTCGTATTGGCATCTTCAAAAAATAGGACGCAAAGTGAAAGTCTCGTGGGGTGAATCAAGAGGGCGCGAGAGGCTCTCGAGCTCAAACCGCACCTGTGGAGCGCCCTACAGGACATCCTTATTACAAAACTCTCGCTACCTCGCATTTAGAAAGGTTTCTTGCTTTAAGAGAATTCTAGAGTTCATTAATTCTCCTTGTTCAGAAAATTCAAAAGACCTTTTATGTTGTGTAATGACATTTGACTTTGATATTCTTTAAGAATACTACGTTTCTTGATAAGTTCAAGGAAATTAATGTTGGAATGTAATGGCGTCATACGTTGTAAGTCGAAATAATTACTTGTAAAAACACGAACATTCTTTTATTTCAAACTGTTAAATTGAACTAGACCAACGATATAATAATGTCTGCAAAAACATCTAAATAGCGGTAGGCAGAATGAAGCGGAAAGTGTCAGCTGTGACAGGTGAGAGGGGTGTGAGATGCGAGGCAAGGGCGGTGGGGGGTCAAGGGTAAACCGGGGTGTAGTTACGAGGCTCGCATCCGCTCTGCACACACCGGCTGTGTACTGTATTAACTATCCTAATGACACTACTAGAGGATACTACTTTTAAACAAATGACACTGGGTTTAGTCCCGGTTGAATGTACTAACACACTAGGTTTCAGTCTAGAACTATCACATCCGTTGAATACTGTTGAAAAAAATTACATAGGTACACATGCACGTTGCGTTTTTATCGTATTTTTGGCCGGACATGTCAGTAATAAAGGCAAACGTGTTTCGTAACGCGAATTCATTGGAACCGTTATACGTTATTGTACCGTTTATCTGCTAAACGCAGATTGTTTTGTAATAGCTTATGTAAAAGTTTTATTGTCTCTTTTATTTTAATTAGTATAAGAATATGGAGCATAACTATTTTTTTAAAAAAGTATTCAAAAATTGAAAAATCATCCAAAAGTATACCAATAAAGTTTTGAATACATTTTGAATTGGTGTTTTTTTTTTTATTTTTAGTCAATTATGTTACTATTGAAAAACATTGCAGTGATATTTATGGTTAGTATGTTAAATATACGGTTGTTGTATGGGAAAAAACCTGTAAGCACGACGTGGGTCGGCGACCTGTGCCGTGCGCTTTATGGCGGCGACGCACCGCACGGTACGCGGGAAGGTCGATCAAGGACATTGGATTACTATTACCCTTATAAAATTTTGACTATTTGAGCCAAAAATTGCTGCCTCACTATTAATAAGGAAATCTGATTATTTAAACGAATTTCCGCCTTTACAAAGAGTAATTTCTGGAAAGGGTTACCGAGGAGTTACATTATTTCTATTTTTAGTTTTTACTAGCTTTCGCCCGCGACTTCGTTCGCGTGAGATTTATAAAAACAAATCTGAGTAGTCTATGTGTTCTTCCAGACTATACTCTATGTTTTTTTACGGACGGAGTCGCGGGAAAAATCTAGTATAAACTATAAAACAAAAGACTGACAAAACATTTAATGCGGTGTCTTCGTTTGTATAGTGATACATGTTTGTATAGTGTAAGTGAGATATGGTGGTTATAAAATATTAGTGAAAATCCGTATATTCCGTATATAGGCGCTTACCGATATACATGCTGGAGGACTCCGGGCGCACGTGGTCGTCGACGTATGTGGTGCCGAGCGTGAGCAGCGGCGAGCCGCCGCAGCCCAGCAGCAGCTGCGCCACCACGAACACCATCACCGGCATGAATGTGCTAGGAGAACTCTGCATGGAATACAATACTATTGTAACACAATAAAAAGACAGAGAGCTAAAATACAATTAATTATTTAGCCTTCACATTTATGATTTTGCTCGTGATTTTGTCCGCGTGAAAAAAATATAGCCTATGTTACTCCCTGATAACGTGATAACGTAGCATTTTAATGGTGTAACAATTATTGAATTGAAAAAAATGGCCCAGTACTTTTTGAGTTATTTCAATACCTACAAAAATACAAATCTTTTCTCTTTATAACATTAGTACAGAAGTATAGACTTAATTGATGGAGACACTAAGTTAAATAAAACATTCGTTACAGTTAAAGTGTATTAAAATTAAAGCTATTTACTTTTTTTTGTATTGATTCTAACGTGTCGTTAATATTTTTTAACAAACAATCATTAGCATTGCAAATGAAAGTGGTTTTGTATGCGCGACGTTTTGGGGAATACCGCAACAGTCCCCGCACTATTACAATGCGGCGTCAGCATTTAAAATTGATTTGGCCGCTGCAGCGATGTTCTTTATTATACATTTCATTGCACTGTTTTAATTTGATATTTTTAATTGTTATGTTGAAAATCGATGAAAAGGCGTAGAATGCGGTGACGGTAATTAATTTTATGCAATTGGATTATAGGCCATTCCATAGGAAACTTTTTTTTTTGCAATAACTAAATTGGTGCTTAACTTCGTCCACTTGTAATTTTAAGTGGCGAAATTAACAGATGGTACACTCTGTTTCAGAGGTGGCGAGCATCAAAATCCCATTTTTAAAAAGAAATATTTAATGCGGTCTTAGACGTTCTATAAAATATTTTTGACTGCGATTATTACGTCATTTCCATGGTTCACCCACATCATTTTTTCGTTATTTTTTTTTTATTATTGACATGCCCAAATTATCACGTAGTTTATGGCACATGTGCCAGTGGTTCGCCACCCCTGCTCTAGTTTTACAAAAGCATATATGTTCACAGAATGATGTAAGGGACTCTGCGTCCAATATCGATTGTTCGACGTAATTCGTCACCTTAATACAGTTGTCAGGTCTGAGGTTAGCGGGCGGCAGTCCCTGCGACAGCCGGCCGAGGCCGCCCATGTCCTGTTCGAGAGCGCGCGGCAGCCGACAGATGTTGTCGTCTGATTTGTTATTGGCCATCATCTCGCTGTTTGCCTCGGCTATGAAGTGTGGCACCACGAACACGAGCGACCCGATACCCATTATCACAGCACCTGACGATACAATGAAACATCTTTACTTATTGAATAGACAACTTAAATAGACGAATGCAAGCGATGATGAACAGACAATTGTAATGACTATACAAATCTTATCAATGTCTTTATTGAAGGCACTAATATTTTAAATTCTAGACCTATCTTTTATTCTTCCTCACCTAACATTCGAGCCTTTACTTTACAAAAATAAGAAGAAGTATAGTAGATACTTCATTGGAGTCATTTTTCACATAATACCAATAGGTATAACTAAATCATATATAAATATTTGTATTTTATTCTGTGACACTGTTTAGTTTATTTCATTACTAAATATAGAGCTTATTATAATTTTATAGAATGTTTTATAACATGGCAATAGTTGTGTGTGTCTTGTGGTGTCGTACTAAACTTGACAACTAACATAGTACCGTTTAAAGAAGTTACCGGTGAAAAAATGTTGTTTACTATGTCTAGTCTATGCATTTCTTAAATGTCTTTGTTTATAAATTAGCCTCATTATGTGAATAGAAACTAAACATTAATTATGTGAGGATGTCATACCGACTGCTATCCAGACGGGTATGTGCCGCCGACTGCCGAGGTATGAGACGAAGATGACGGTGATGACGTTGCCGATCTCGTAGCTGCTCGCGATGAGGCCCGACAGGCTGGACGGGATCTCGAAACGTTTCTCGATCGTCGTGATCACAGAGTTTATGTATCCGGAGCTAAGCGCTTGCTGTAGCGTTACTAGGAACGAAAGGAAAAATACGAACACCTGTAACAAAATTAACGTTAAGAATGAAAACATTAGAGACTAGCTTTCGCCCGCGACTCCGTCCGCGTGGTATCAAAGAAAACAAAACCAAGTAGCCTATATGTTCTACCAGACTATCCTCTATATCTATGCCAAATTTCATTGAGATCCGTTCTGCAGTTTAGGCTACAAACACTAACAAACATCTATATATTCATCCATTTAAAGTTTCACATTTATAATATTAGTATGAAGTATAACATTTAAAACAGCATAGGCAAATGAAACATAGCGGATTATTAGTGTTCTCGAATAGACGAAACAATACTTGTGTTTCTATTTGAATAAGTCTACTATTCTTGCATTTTACTCATTTTTTTATTTTATTCACAATGATGGTATTTATTGTAAACTTTAACCGCAATTCAATGTAATATTTCTATTACAATGTTTTCTATAAACTTCCTTGTTTTTGAAGAATAAAGATAAAAATAACTCGCTAGATAAAACAGCCTCGAGATCTAATCTCTACCTCTGAACGTCAATATTATCTGGTCCAACATCCGTGGCGTTCCGATATAGAATACAAAGCGCCTACATATATTAACATTTTGTATGAAACATGCATGTTAATGAGTTATTCAAAATCTCTCACGTAGACGGAAAGGAAACAAAATAAACTTATGCAATATCGACGGCCGCTTTTACCATAATTTATGTAAAATTTTACGCAATTCCCGGTCGACCACCGCCCAAATACATGGAAATGTATATTATGAAGGAATTTAAACTTTGTTGTGAATTTATATTAGAAATTTGTATGCTTACTTTAATACTAGAGAATCTCTGGATAAATAACGGTCTCCAGGACAGGATACCGCAATCACGTGCGTCATGAGGAATGTCTAGAATTTCTGGGAACAACTGGTGTGGCTTCTCTTTCTCTCTTTCTCGTTCGCGATCTCTGCAACAAACAAATTTAAATTAATACCATATTTTCTATTATGTAGACAAAGTACTTTTTTGCTTAGAATTCAAGCTGTACAAAAACTATCATTTTCAGTCGTATTTAAAAATCACCGACAAGATCGAATTCATTCATTTAAAAAGCGGAAATAGTCGATTGTTATCCGACATTTTTGTTATTGGTATCCGTATCACTTCAGCTATTATACGAGTATTTTCCTATTGACATAACGAAAGCAATATTATTACATGGTTAATTTCAAACTGCTGTCTTACTGCAAGGTTTACATCATCTGCTTTTTATCAAATAGGTAACTATTTTAGTATTAGATTGGACACTTATCATTTAGAAGAACTTTCAAGATACAAAGTTTTTATTGGTATAACGCAATCCTAGCGACAAATCTTCTGTGATAAGTCACAACGTGTTTGCACTGCGGTAGTTAATATTTTTATCGCTGACTATGGACACTAAGCTATGTGTTCCATTACAAATCTTATTAGATCGGGCGCACACCTTTCGCACAACATTTGTTAGGTAAAGGGGGATTTTTGTCTTGGGAAAGACATGTCAATCCCATAGTGCTCCTAGTAGATCCTAAGAAACGAGCTGGCATAATCGTGCAGCCGCTTCAGATGCTGGCTCAGCCAAGCTGTTTAGTTGCACAACTAAAAATCGAGCAGTGTGCGCACCTCCATGAAAGCACATAGGAATCAAAGTGCGACTAAACAGCTGAGTGAAAGTTTAGTCAATGGTGAGTCCGCGCTCTTAAAGTTACTAATGTGTAGTAGTCGGAGAGTCTATTGGCCGACTGATTCATAGAGTGAATTAATAATTTTGGTCAAATATCTTTCAACAAAGTATTTCATTAAATAACAAAGAGTTTTATTAGAAGGAACATAGATGTATGTACAATTTACTACTATATAATATTGACGAGTCCAAGTCAAAGTTAAAGAGAATCTAGAAGCGACATGGCCTCGTTTATTATCAACATTCAACAAAGAGCCAAGGTACATTGTCGATCGTAAGTAGTCAACGAAAATGGGCCACAGAGCGTCGCGACATGGTATGTATGAGACGGCGACAGGAACACACGACTACGGATTTAAACTGTTACGCAAAGAAATATTTACGAGCAATGTTACTTAACACGACGGTTTAGAATGTCATTTTGAACGTAGTTTACCGATGGCGTGCTCAGAATTGTTTATCAATACATAAAGAAACAATTGTTTAATTTAGTTGGTACCGAGAGAACATTTTGTTTATACTAATATCTATACCTAACTAGCAAATCAATTTTGATATCTGGCAAAGAATTGAAACTTGGTTTCTTATGAATCATGCATCAATTAAGATGCATCGATAAAAATATACCAAAGTCTTTATCCAATTAATTTATTTACAAATATAAACAAGGAATGTTGACACATTGCAAAGAATAAACACAATAATTTTCTATTTGGGAAATGCCGATGGAAATCAATACGTGATTGAGTGTGGGTCGTACACAAAGATTCCGATAGCGAGGACCTACAGGCGACATCGGTAAATGTCTTTATTTATTCAGTCACAATGATTGTCTCATTGTTTATGTATCACATGATAAAATAACGTAACATTTGTTTACCAAATAAATAATAACAATTCGAAACCCAATTCAGTACTTTTTAGTTTCTTGCCCTGTTCTGGTAAATGATAATTTTGTTGAAGGTAAATTAGAATGTATGAAATTGTCCATGAGTTAAAAATAAAACCTTCTTCAATAAAAAATGACCCATTATTATTCGAAGAATCTACTCGATCCTTTTTTTATAAATGCATTTACCTGTCGCAAATGCCTGCTGAGGGGTTCCTGCTGTGGCACTTGACGGAGTCGCGCGGGGGATGCGCGGCATGAGGTGGCGTGCTGGGTCCTGCCTCGCCCTCCGCACAGCCAGACTCCGCGTAGAGACCCGTCATCGCGTACATTGACTCTTGTCTCCTGGTAACAATAAAAAAATCTTATAAACGACATAGTTATTTTAACCGAATATGTGGAAATATACAAACGTTGGGAAATTTAGTGCTAGTATAAATCTTATATCGACCAGCATTAGCTAAATTTAAAGTTCACAAATATAGAGAACGGCGCAGAAAAGAGCGCGTAACCCATTCCCGTGTAAGAATAAAGAAATGAGAGTAACCCAAATCAAATATTAAAGCAGAAATCAATGAATTAAATTAAGAATGCACGAGCAAGATTGTGCCATTTTCACGTAATAACGTTTAAATCCTTGTAAGAATAGCGTTAGTGGCAGAGAAACCCGTGTGGGTCGTCTATCGTGTCACTGGCACGTGCCTCACGTTACGAGATTGACGGGTTTCCTTGTCTGTTATAATTACATCGGTGAATAAGTAAATATTTGAAACGAGTGCAATAACATTGTAAGAACGGACACACGATTCCTTAGTTTGGGAAACACAGCGTTTATCCTTTAATGAATAATTAAAGTTTACTGGAATATTATTTGATGAATTGTGACATTAAATTGTAATAGTACTTGTGGAAAAACATTTACACGTCGTATTTATTAATGTGTAATAATTTAGATAATTTACAACAGGTCATGACCCAACATTGTCACAGTATTAAACATCGGTCGTATGATAGGTGAAACCAAACCACCAACTGTCACTTTCTTATCACATTGTTTAAATTGTAGTAAAGAACAGATGGTAGTAACAACAAGGTATTATCTTACTATCTAGTTTATTATGGTGAAGAGGACGTTAATGATTGATTATGTTTTAATAACAGTATTAGTTTAGTGAATAAAGACCCATCAACCTGTAACCTAGCGACTTATGCAAATACGGATAGAAAAATCTTTCTATAAACAATATAGTTTAAATTAGAACGTGAATAATAGCATGAAAAGTGTGACTCTTTGCAATACCTTTCCTCGAGTAATGTTACACGTTCGATTTTCAGGTTCGCCATATTTAATCACAACGGAAGCTTGTCACGCGAACTTCACATCACAATACATTGCACGGGGATAACAGCCACGTAAGGAATAGTTATGCTTCGTCAGTAGGTACACATTTTGTATCCAGTAAGTGTTTAGCAGTTGAGTGAGCGCGTCCTATTGTTCCACGGAGATGACTAACTCAGAGCTTTGTGAGTGCCTGATATCGGAGGTAGCGCGAATGTGGAGCAGGTGTCGCAAACTGTACGCACGCTATCTGATACACTGACATGCGTTATCGTATACAACAAATTCATTTTTGTGTATGACTCAAATCCTTGTAAGCCTACGGGTAATGTACTCAGAAATTATAAATTCATCGGAAACTAAGAACCAGTTTGCTCTACCTAACTGATCCAATGTAGATTGATATATTATCGTTTCCATGTTAAAACAATAATAACAAACTGTTTACCTAACCTCAAAATATGATTTACACCTCTTATTGTTCATTCCAATAACAGAGTGGTTATCTCCGGTGACGAATACTCTGTCGTGACGTGGTAGCAAACATCATGTTTGAGGTTATTAATATGTATTATTTATGCCTAAATTCCTTTTTTTTTATTAAATTATGCCAGTACATGGTCACACTGTGCACTCAAAACAAAGATTTAAATTTTTCTAATACTGGACATTCGCTTATGAAATAAGAAAAGAAATTGAATAGTAAAGTTTCATGTAGGTTGGAGTAGGAGATAATTTTGAGTGAAATATTTCAGTTGCAAGATTTTTTGTTAGGAATTAATTAATTGGTCGAGGTGCAGTAGAGTGGGTTTCGGATGTTGTTGCCGATTGCTCGATACCGACGAACACTAAAGCAACAAATGTATCCGCACTGCAGTGCTAGTGCAGGCTTACAATATTTTTAGACACAGCCCACACTAAGGAGCGAACTTGGGTTTTAACTGTTGAATGATTTGTATTAAAAATACAGTCATCCTTTTCATTCTGTTTGGAAAGAGCAGAGACAACCAATATGTTTCAAAACGAGTTACGTCTGTGGAAATTTATATTAACTCATTGGTGTAACCGAATGATGGTTCTTCAATTTATACGTTTGTGACTTTGGTATTTCGTAAGTTTAGAGTGTTTAAGCAATTTTTATTTTTACTTTTATGTTAACATATTTTTTTCAGGTTTTCAAACAAGTAATAAAATGTCGGAGAGAAGTTTTATTTATTTGTTTGGCATCTTTAAATACGTCAACAATAAATATTGAGCACCACTTTGTGGCGTGTAACGGAATAAACATGTTGATAAAACACAAATAACATTTGTTATGATAACACAAAATTGGTTAAATTTTTCCAATTGACACAAACGCTATTTATTTGCCGTGTTCGAAATAAAAGATAACATTACTACGTATTTATAAATTACAAACTAAATACCAGTGTTTTATTTAAATTTTCCAATAGAAACATTTATATTGAGGAAACGAATTTATTTCCCTAAAATTAATTTTTCAATTTTACTAATATCTTTTGTAAAAAACGTCGTTTCCTGGCTGTGAACCGAATTTGGGGCGACAACATGTTTAAAAGTTGCCACAGTTTCACATAATAAAAGGGGACAACTACCCTTAAGGCCTAATGGAACGTTTATAAGGAGAAAGAGAGCTTAGATCAACAAGAAATCCTACAGCTCTCACCAACTAGTAAACACAACACAACACTAGCGGCGAAACTATACCAAAAATTATTTCAAACGTGGTATTGAATGCGTACAATATTTATTTCGTTGTTCATGGCTTTTCTTTTTTGTACTGATGTAATATAATAATATAGTTTGCATATTCCTCCGTTGACACACAATTGTTAACGACCTTATCTATTTGCGTCTTTTACTTTTGCGCTTATTCGCAAAATTCAACTTTCACTGCCATTACCAAAAAAGGATGTCATCATTAGAATATTTTGTATTAAAATTCCTCAGAAATTATATTTTAGAAATCTCACAAACATCACAAACACAAACAAGGATTTAATCGGTATTTAGTAAAATTAGTTTTGCGTTTGGACTGTATCAAGTACAATAGGTAATTTCTTTAATTGTGTTACTTTTAAGAACAATTTACTAGCATTTTGTAAGTAATCTTCATTTTTATGCTCTCAGTATTATGATTGCTTGATAATATCATAATCGTTTCGAAAGCAAATAACGATAATGTCGATAAAAACAGCGAAGCAAAGTTGGATTCCATTTCATTTACAACACCGCATCGTCAGACCGTGACTTAATGGCGGAGATTGACGACGGACTTGCCTCAATGCTCAACTAAAAACTGGTAATCGCATTAAAATTATTGCAAATTCTTACTATTGCATTTGATTACCACGATAGAATAGAGAACCAAAAGATATGTCTACAAAAAACATAAATGATTTAATTGCTTGCTACATTTTTATTAATACGATATTTTAAAGTATACTTTACAACGATATTATAAAAGTATCTAATATTCAGTGCAAATGTTAGACACTGTATACTTCATACGGTAATGAGCTTATCCGTATTTTTGTGGTTTCTACGAGGGGTTAAAATCTATCAAGTGACCCTCACTAAACCACTAATTCCCAGTTTGAATAACAATCCGACCGTCTTTTAGGACGACGCATTTATTCTGTTAATAAGATTAATAAGATACCCAAACATTCCCTATTTATTCTTTAATGTCGACTTTGACCATAAAAAGCACCATAATGTATCAATGGAAATGATATGGCCTATGTACTACAAGCTTAATTAAAGCCATAGTTGTGCTTATTTCGAATTTAATAGGATGCAACTAACCTGTGGCCCTTCCTGTGTTGTGGCGCGGCGTTGGTGCCGCCGGCGCATTGGTGCCTCTCTCCTTCTGTCATCCTGGTGTGGTGCTGCTGCTCTCACCGCGCGCCCATGCCAATCCTCCAAGTAATGCTCCACCTGGATAAACAGATTGCCAGTTAACGATACCGTACCTAATGTAAATAAATCTCCCTAATTTTTGGTACATCTATGCATATGGAATGGGTAGATGCATTCATTAATACATGTTCTTAGTAAGTCAAATGTTGTTAGTGTAAGAACATTTACGAACAGATATGTCGATCAACATTGATAACAATGTTTATGTATTTATTCCTCGTTTACTTGGAACTTTTTAAGAAATCCACAAAAAAGTAAACATTGTTTCTTGTAATAATAAGAAACCATCCGAATTTATTTGTTTTTGTATTATTTTAGACTAAACAGACGGATATTGTTTGAGCAAAATTAGAAACCATATTTATTTACGAATACGTTTATCACTGTGTACGTTTTGAGTTAAGGCCTATAGATGTAGATTCAAATTATGTTTACGTCTTTCATGTCTATTGCTACAGTTAGTAAGCCACATGACTCCTTTGTAATGTACAAATAGGCGAGCATTAATATCCGAAAGAACTTGTGTGTTGTTTTTAGAGCCTATTAATAAACATATACCAACTTATAAAAAACATTAAAATCCGACTGACAGTTGGTACTAACACTACATTTGAATTTGATGGATTCGCTACCGCGCGAGCTTCAATCATTTACAATCTATAAAATCTAAATATACATCAACGCGGTATGTAAATAAAAACGATGGTATATTTTAGTGCGGAATATCAGGGTTGCCTAATTTCAAAAACCGTAGACACTGGCAATAAAAAGAGCATCACCTTTCAAATATTGTCTCTTTGGCGGACAACAAAAAAAAACAATGTTCACCATTGATTCAGTAAATAAATTAAATCAGTGGTGGTTGTGACCCAAAGAAATTGATGTCAATTCTGTTGTTCAACTATGTATGTATTAAATAAACTAAAAAATTGGGATTAAACATGTGGCAGCCCTAACATTGATAGTGCATCGTGATCGTGTCTCCAGGCGCGTGCCTCCAGCGGAGCTCTAAATCCGTCGATGAATCCACACAGGAGCGTTATTCTTAAAATCTGTTTGTTTACAATGACCCGTTATAAGCCGCTCCCATATTGCGCGCACATTACTGCTATTCAATATATTTTTATGCTAAAATATTATTAAGCTGTCACAAATGTTTTCAAATAACCCCCTCTTGTAACAAAAATAAAACGTTCCGAAATGTTAGGGGTTATAATAAAGTTCAGCTTCACATATGATCTAGTAGGAAACCAGTATTTATTGATTGCATCTAAACTTATCTCAAGGCAAAGAAACTATAATTACGAATTATCTCCAGCTTATCGTGATCCGGAGTGTGTATTTGACAACTTTAAGAAACAAGGGCGTATGAAGAAAACGACATTCAGAGTTTGTATTGCTCGTGTTTATATTGATAACATATGCGGTCAAATGTTACTCGGTCATTGTTCTGTGTCGGAGAAATTGATCATGATTGATGTTTGCATTTTGATTACTGGCCTAATTAAAATTATTAATAACATTTATGTTCATACATACATAAATCTCTTATTACTAAATTCAATAACCATTTAATACACAAGGATTAACTAAAATCGTTATTGCTTTTAAGGGAACAAAAAAAAATAACATCTTCTTTTTGTCATTTTATAAAAATACAAATATGTAGCTCATAGGTATATTTGCTAATTATTTTGCATCACATTAGTTAACGGCCTTGTAACAGTTAATTCAAAGAGCGGCAGTAATTACATGGTCTGTGCGTTTATAATGTATGATATGCCCATATTATGCTTTACAGATAAAATAATTTATTTTACATCACGAAACTTTTTAACATAATGGGAAAAAACAGTAATGATATATTTATAATAAGACTAGCTTTCGTCGGCGTGGTAATAAAAAAAAACAAAACCAAGTAGCCTATGTGTTCTTCCAGACTATCCTCTACATCTATGCCAAATTTCAATGAGATCCGTTCAGCAGTTTAAGCTACAAACATCTATCCATCCCTCATCCATCCATCCATCTAAACTTTCACATTTATAATATTAGTATGAAGTATGATTGTGCGATGGATATGTCATCTCAAAGATACAATGATTTTAGAAGATGTTAGTGGAAAATAGCGAATTGAATGTCTAGTATAGGCGAAGAATGCAACATTCCCAAGTAGTTAAAAGTTAACAGATCTCGACAGTACAGCAACACTACGTAACAGGTAAGCCGTGAGAAGTGTGCTAACCGCGCAACGTTTCCTTTATGAATTCTTAATTTGTGTGGGAATATTCGAACTCCTTACAACTTGAACTGTAAGCTTCAATAGTATGCGACCGATAACGAATTGTTTTAAATATATGAATAGTTTAATTCTAAACAAAGTTGCGTTCATTGACCACGTTTCAGCAGTTTTTTTTTAATCATAAATGGAGTACCGCCAACACGCTATTTAACCATTAATTGTAACTGGTAAAGTTATTAGTATTTTTTTAATTTAATTTTGAAGAAGCTAAAATTGATAATGAAGTAAAGGTAAACCTCTATAAAGACGCATTTACAGAATGAAACAGGTTTTATATTATTATGGCGATTAATGTAAATAACGCAAAGATTTTTGTAAAAAGTGAAGACCATGTTTATTCAAAAAGTTCCTAATTGATTTGCTGAATCTAAAAAGCTTTTAGACGAGCTAAAGATAAACCAGACGCCAGCAGCGGTCATTCAACACAATGTAGTCGCATTAATCATGTAATTGTTGCAAAAAAGTTTGGCTTACTTTGTCAATTTTTATTCGCCACATTTACCATCTACTAATATAAAGCAGAAATATATAATTAGTAGGATATTCCTAGTAGAAAAAGAAATGGAACTTTTAATTTGACTTCCGTTTCATTAACACAGATGATTGATTGTTTCAAAATAGCGTAGAGAGCGCTTCAAAAGTACTTTAACGTCGTGTCGTACCTGCAATGTTACACAACCACTTTGCGGACAGAACTGTTGCCAATAAAAAAGTAGAATTATTTTTGAATAAGAAACTTAAAAAAAAAACCATTCAATGATTTAAGGTCCTTTCAAATTTCATTTAGTCTTAATAAGTGCAGGGCCACGATCCAATTTTGTGTAACATAAGCCCTTGGGGGTAGCTGTCATTAATCATAGAAAAAAAGGAAAAACTACCCATTGATTAGTTAATTTTGAGGTGAGCCACGTCAAGGACAAGAGGGTGTATCCATTAGTGAGGGTAGCGCAGTATGAGAAAGTTTGTGTGCGTCGAAGGCCGTTGTTTATAGACGCGATATGCGTCCGGTCGATACTGATACGGTAACGTCTAACCATCATAGGAGGTTTAGTTCTTTTAAAATTGATAGAAAGTATGCATGTTTCTTATTTCCGTTATGACTATTGAGTCACCATTTGTTTAATTTCAAATTTAATTAGCGCCAAAGTCGAATAGAAAAATGCTGTCTGAATGAATGCCTTAAAACATAAGTGTACCGCTTTGAATCGGTATTCGTTTAGTCGTCACTTGGACTTCGATACTAGACTGTTCGTGGGTTGAATGTGTCCGCATTGTCAATTATCTTTTTACCAACATACATCTAGCCTTGTCCATTATTTGTTATTTGATTTTAATTGAACCTTATTTTTTATTGTATTCATTGCAGACAGTATTGCAATTAATTTCAGTTCAGTTGTTAAATAAAAAATTAAACATGCAATGCCATTTGTCAGTACACAATAGTTTTTAATTAAAATTATAAGATAGAAGTGAGTCGTGACATTAATTAAATGCAAGAAATCAATGAAAACATTTTATTAAACGAAGTATTGGTGTTGTTAAGAGAGAAAGGGACGGTTACAATCATTGGATAATAGCCTTCGATAGATATATCAATAACACTTGCATCCGCATCCCAGACCACCCAAACAAGACAATTTATCTCACCACTACTGTTGCTGACAAGAAAATTGTTACTTCAATCGGAACCCCACATAAAACTCAATAGAAACAAGCAAGTGTTAAAGAGGCGAAGTTGAACCAGAAACATATGGAATTGAACCGCCTTCCTTTACGAACTCTGTTTAAGAATAATAAACACTGGTACAGGATAAAGGAAAAACTCGACAATCGTGACTTAAAGGCCATTGTGGCAATTGACCGATGATGTTTAAAGACGGGCGAAGACCGGTTTCTAGACTGACTCATCTTGCCTTACGCTTGTTTGTCTACAGTCTACACAAAGCAAAAACTATCAGTTGCATGCATTTATAAAGGCATGTTTCAAGAACATGAAAGCGTATAAGAAATAGCCCCTTGAATTGTGCTCCTAGTGTAAAATGAGACTGCATAAATCAGAACCGACTAGACACAATGCGTAATAAAGAGGTTTATTGTAGATGACTGTAGGCGGGTAATTGAGAATTTTAACCAAGTTAAGCAAGGTCCAATTAATGTCACAGAACAGATTTATCAACGAAAATAATATGTCTAAAGTGCCCTAAGCATTTACGCTATACATGCTCAAATAAATTGGAATTAATTGCAAGTAAGTAATCGTATAATTGCTAAATTTGGCAATTCAGTGATATCTAAAACACATTAGTTGCTATTATTATCTACAAGCTAAATTAATGCCTTTTTGTGACTTGATGGCTTCAAATAACATGATATAAAAGAAAGTAATAATCGACGCCGATAGTATTCACATCGATTTGGTTTGTAAATGACAATAACAACGACTGAACAAGCTAAAGACACTTATACTTAAACCCCAAATTCAAGATTAATTGCGTTACTAAAGAATTCCTGTCTATCAGATGGAATTTTGTAGTATCAACCTTTAACGGTATGAAACATTCTCGCTTTTTGGCAGATTGTCAAAAATGTTCATCCTTAAAAGTCCAATAAAATCTTGATTCATGAAAATTGGGAAACAGTTTGCGTATTTCATAGATACTACGTATAAGGCCGGAGTGGAGTTAAAAGAAACAAAACAGTGATTTGTATCAGTTCTTTGTGTCCAGTACTTTATTAAAATTACAGGGGATAATGGCGTTAAAGGGTCAGTTAACTGCGCCGGACGAGTGGACGTCAATTCACTGCAATTGTTTCAAATGAGGATCGTTTACGCTTTGAAATGTTTAAATTGGTGAGCAGTAATGGTTACCGCCGACGTCGACCGGGAAGCGATTAGATATCGAAACTAACAGACCGATGTTCACTCACCTTCACCGGCTCGCGCGTATCGATGTGCGCATTCCGTTATCTGAAAAAAAAAAACTGATTTTAATACAAAATTTGGATGAAAGTTAATGTAACATATTGTTTATTTGTTTCTACAAAATCTCATAATGATTCCAATTTAATAAAGATGTTGAAAAACTTGTAATGTCCTGACCAGGTTATAAAAACTTAGTTCAGTTTAGTGTTCGTGTTCAAGCGCTGGTAAAAATTTAAAAAGTTAACATTCAAAATAATGTATATTTCTACATGGTCTGTAATAAATATTATCTCAGCTAAGATTTAAACTGAGAAGCTACGTCTTATTAAGCATGTACAGTAAACCCGCCGTCACTCAGTTATAAAGATAAAAAGCCTACAGGGTATTACGGTCCGACAAACACAAATACGTTCCACAAACTACACAGTCTTGTTATTATGATAATAACTGTAATTTGGGTAAAATGTTTCATATCATTATTTGTTTAGACAGCAAGCGACTTAAGCCGCTAAAAGTGGAACTGTATGTAATAAATACCTTTATAACAAGAGTAAATATTATGTTATTTTTAGTATAATGTGGGAATATAGACATTAATATCCATAGGTATTTAAATCATTTTTTTCTCTGAATAGTATAGTCAAAACTTAGGATAAATCAAATTGGGATAATGCTAGTCTGCAGCTACGAATGCTTGAGAAACCGAAATCATATTTTGCACTCGATCATTATTATTTTCACCAAGTGAAAATGATGTTATAAGCCTATGAATAATTTACATGATATGAACTTGGGAGGAGTTAGAGGGAGACATTTATACAACAATTTTCTTACTTTCAAAAAAGTAAAAGATAACGATGAAGTATACCATAAAATGAAATAATAATGAAATAAATTAAAAACGACACAATCCTCCATATGTGTACATAAGACAGTTCGGTCGGAGATTGGTGTTGTTAGGATATTTTGGCAGCTGCTTCCAATACCGAAGTGCACTTGTTTTACGATAATGGTTATTTGCACATTACCAACCGAACAACACAGTAAACTTGAGAGCGTATGCCTTATATGTACCAACTAGATTCCATAAATAAAAAAAGGAAAGATATAACGCTTTATAACGTAAAATAAGCGTTATATATATATATATTGCGGTTTATTACGAGGGTAGTTAGTATAGTTTTATTATGCGTCAACAGCTTGTATACATGACTCATTGTAGCTTTGATCAAAGTGGTCGCTTTCTCTTTTTTGGGATAACCTATGAGTAAAGGTATAACTCCATTACGTGTACTTTAGACATTATTTTCAATATATAATAATACTATTACAAAAAGAAGCACGTTTTTTATAGAAGGCTACCGAGCAGTGGATCTCCTAACGCACATATATCGTTCTAGTGAAACTTTAACCATAGCCATCATTAGTTAAGTTTTTAGACATTTCGTAATAAAAAAACGGTCGATAATTAAGTTACGAGTACGTTGAACTCAAGATATTAAAGTATCGAGTTCAGATTGTTATAATAAATTACAATTTCTTGTAATCGCGTGTATAAAAAATATCTCTATTATTTATATAATGTATTACTATCATTAAAGTGCCTTCTACGAAATGGGCTCTCAATAGCTTTATGATTTCATTAGAAACTAAAGAAATAGTCTTTCGTATTGTACATCCTAATTTATTATTCTTAATATTTAGTTTCACTACATATTAAGAATAATAAATACATTAGTTTCGCACAGTGTAACATATTTTTTTTCTTTAGTTGGCTATTGACATCATAAATACGATGTATTATTAAACTAAAGGTTTGATGACGAGCTTTGAGATGCATGCAGAGAGGTCTAACTTTACGTCGTATTTAAAACATTTTTAATTGAATTGAATGATAAAACATATTGCTGGAAATTTTAAACCTTAAAATTCATGAAAATTGGAAGACGTAATTTTTCCAGAATAATGCTAGTCGCAATATTACAAGGTGGATAAAATGCTCACTCGGGCAAAATGAACTACGAATTCAGCCAGACATTTGATTTTAGTGTAAAATCTCGCATGAAATTTGTGAAATATGCAAACTAACGGAAATTGTGCAGTGTCTTATTTTATAGGATTATTTTATTTGAAATATTTTGAACAAATTGAAATTTGAACAATTAAAACTGTGCTTTGCTTGCAAAAATACCTTAGTGAATCACTAATAGTGATGGGAAACAATTTTAAAGAGTTTTACAGAAGTAAATTAACAATAGTTGATCGCAGATCGCAAGAGGACTGAAATAAACAGAGGAGTGTTCAGAGTCTTAAGGAAAACTTTCTAAAAATATCTGTCAAATCGTCCCTTAGGCACATTCAATCGATAATAAATAAAGTATACTGCCTGAAAAAAGTGCAAAAACAAACTCACTAGATTATAAATAAATTGAATACAAGAAGATCGATTGTGTTTATAATTGTCTCATATAGGTACTGGCAACTAATTAAAGTGGCACTTTCGTATCGATCTTATGCAACATTGTTCTGATAGCTACAGCTTGAATACGGTGAGGCATTCAAGTTTGTTTTATGCACGTACAGTGTAACCAATAGTTGAAGATCAATTTGTTCGGTTTACTGTACATCTGCGTGAGAAGCATAGACACCGTGTCGCGGAGGTGAGCGACCGCGCGCGGGTCAATCATCGTTCGCTCTCAACTGATTCATTTAGCTATTGCGTAATTTTCATACGGTTGTTAATTAATTATAATTACAAATGAATATATTGTTAGGAATTACAAAAATGTATTCTAAGACATGGAGTTCCGTATTTTTTTGTCATAAGTTCATATCAGTAGTTTTAAATGTTGCTTGATGTATAATAAGTACCAAATTAATAGATGCATAATCTAATACATTAAACATTATAAAAACATAAAGATATAACAAATACTACGTATTTAATAAATCCTGCATGTACATTTGTATTGTTACTTCTTTCTAGTTTAATTTAAATAAGAGAAACCGGGATGTTTTAACACCAGATAAATTAGAGTTTTTCGATTTAAAGCATTAATCGATATGATTAGTAAATATCGATAATCGTTAACGTCCCTACTTGTCTTGCAGGCGAGTGTTATAAACAATGCATAGCGGACTCGTTAGGTAACGTACAGGTCAAGGTTTGTGGAGCGGTTGTGTCACGTAAATAATATCTGTTCATCAAGGTAACAATCACAAAAGCTACTGTTACCTGGTGCAAACTGGCACTAGATCAGTAAATTATGTATTTTATGAAACATAAAATGACGCCACAAAAAATTAATTGTATTTTGCCTGGAACTGTTTGCATTATTATTATATTTTTAACAATAACATTCAGAAAATATTACCTTTTTTAGCGTCTACCGTATTTTTAGGTTTATACACAAGGAGCATTTACGCTTTAATGGTGTGTTGTGTATAACCATCATTAAGGTCGAAATATTAAATATGGAACAGCCTCAAAAAATGTAACGGTATAAGAATAACAAAAACTCTTCATTAAACATTTTCACAGATGTATCATTTTAGTATTTCTTGTAACATAATTACATGTTATCTTCTATCATGATGGATTGCAGATTATAACTATTTGATGTCAGTAGAAAGTTCGCTTCGAATTCAATCATAATAACGGTTTGCATTTATGCATATCAGGTCAATACCAGAGCCACGAATTGTCTCTCTTTCAGAATTATTACTTAAATATAAAATTTCCTACATTAATTTCAAAGGGGCAAATCTCTTTTAGAACATGATATTTACATGTTAATGGTAACAGGTAATATTTTGCTAAAGCCTTGTTTTGTTTTCTAATGGAGCGCGCAACTCAAACAATGGATTGCAATGAGGACATCTGTTGTATTAGTAAGGGAACCGCAACATTTGCAACATCCTGGTAAATTCGGTCAAACATCTGCGTGCGCCACTCGCGGTCATCAGCTAGTTCGCTGAACTGATAGCGAGACACCAATTGACCTCTGTTCATTACAATGTGTACGCACAAAGTTTAACTATTAAAAACTAAACAAGAATTAGTGGCAATTATATTCGTTCATAATAACACTTCAGTTTACGGAGATTACAGATTACCAATTGGTTTCCATATTTTATTTAACACTCGTTGGTGACAGGTACTTACAATACCTAAGTTGTTTTAGCATAAAGTACCTTTAAAATATTGACATTACGTTTTACAAAAAAAATGTTTCGTTACCAACCTTATTAATTCTATTTTTATGCCCGAAAAACTAAAGGGTTTTGTTTTTGTCTTACAGTCAAAAATTTTGATTTGCTAGCAACACTTTACTTTATAACTCCATCTAATCCTATCTTTATTTGATGATGTTAGTTATAATATTATGCATAGAATTTAAACTTCTGTTTATTGAATACACAGTCCAATAACATTTTTATAGGAGTGTTATTACTAGACGAGTCATGAGGGCCGTTCACCTGATGGAAAATACCATAACAAAATAGCAGTTATATATTGAATATAAAAATTTCACGCAGCACCATCTTGTATCTCTAGCAAGAGTAACTCTTTTGTAGATGGAGTTAGAAGATAAATTTAATGGCACCGTGTGTTTGGCATCAACTTCTTAATAATATTACTAGTAAATAAGTAACATATGCTAGAATTGCTAGAAATACAGATTTTATTTATTTTATACCGTTAGAAGCTTTTAGACTATTTTACGACGTCAATAAAAGTATAACAGTGTCCTTCACCTGACTGTTTAGGTATTATAAACTCCATGTCACTTTCAAAACCGTCTTTGTCTGATTCAAGAATCAACAAACAAAGCAAATCAAGGTCTAACTTGTTTGAATAAAGTTTAAAATCGAATGTACAAGCAAGCGATTGTTCGTCGTAGAAAGTGCAGCACAAACTTGGATCACGACTAGAATTCTAATTCGACTCGTTCCATGAAAGGACACGTATGGGTGTTTGGTATTTTTTTATACATTGTGGCGTACCTTCGCTTCTAAGTAATATATTTGACGTTTTTCTAATTTGATATTCGTTCCATACAAACAACCGTATATTGTATTCGAAGATTCGTTTGTAATGATAATAAGGGTTTTTTTTTCAATGATATATCATGTTCTATCCGAATTTCTTCCCCACTAATAGCGTTCAGATAAGGCTAGTCTTATTAATTAAACTCTTCTCATTTCAAAATAAATATCATAAGAGAAAGTCATACATTATAACTACCTATAGATATCACAATATGTTTCAACTAACCATAAAATCATTACCTTTATAGTTGCTATGATAAACGAGAGGTTTGGGTGGTCCCTTTGAATTTGTCACCGAAATGAATTTTAGGGACTGCATACTAATGATTTTTTTGACAATAAATACTGGTTGTCAAGTCGAAGAGATCACTTAGTCACAAAACTATTTTAAAACGATAAATGTAACGTAAAGGTTTCTACATTGTGTTTATCATCTGTGAAAGAAGGATTTTTATTCCAGTAATCAACCATGTTATATTTAACTCTTAAAGGCAATACATTTTTTATTAGACCTCGAGGAGAGCGGTTATTCATCCGCTGACAGAGGTTAAATGGCTATAAGCGGATTTCTGCGGCCTACATTTCTCTGGCTTTAGTCAAAACACGGGTGTGGTGTGACCAGCGTAATTTAGAATAAATTCGTTTCCACCGTTCTAGCCGAATCTAGTTTTTTCGGAACTATGTAATTAAATCACGGTCAACTAGAATTTAAAGATTGCATATTTTTATTTGGCTTGTGGAATTAAGCAAGGCTTTTAGTCAGGTTCCAATACAATCTTTGCAATTGAATTTTACGACTTAGAACTAACAAACTTTAAATTCGTAAAATTTTACTCTATTCCAATATACGACGGAATCCATGTTGGGACCAGAAGCTTTATTAAATTTCTATAGTAAAGCAACAGCAGAGTCAAAGGGACATTGGAACGTAAAATGAATGTCTTTGTTGTGGAGTCGAGGGGGTTTACTGCAGCTAATCAAACCGGGGCTGGCACGCGATCGATGAACACTGAATCTTTAAAGACACGAGATATTCAACACTTTATTACATTTTCAAACAAGAACACACGGTACAACAGTAATAGTAAGTTGTGTCTGATAAATTTCCATCAATATTCCACCACAATGCCTGCTGATAAAGGGAGTCGAGTTATCAACCATCCCAGGAAGGTTATAAAAAGTTGAACCTCAGAAGGGTACTAAGGAACTTAAAAGGTGGTTCACCGGATAAGTAAATGTCAATTGGCCATTCAACTTAAGCGAAACAGTAAAAAAAAAGATCGCAGGTGCAAACATAAAAAGACATAATAATTGGAAGCAATACCTTGAGGCATCAACCTTAAACAGCTTGTGAATGAACTGAGAAAAAATTCAAAGTAAAAGGGGCCATGAATAATGTCGAAGTGGTTTGTATACTTTCTTTTCATTTGAATAGATTTGGCAAAGACCACGGGAAACCTTGTCGGTCCGAGTAAACCGGTGGACAGGTACTTGGCTTTATTCCAAAGGTCGTGGTGGAATACTCATTTAAATATACATACTTTCGCTAACAACTCACGACCTTATTGCTGGAAAGGAGGTAACGAGAATTAGATATTAATTAAGAGTATTATACAATTTGATAGCCTTGCCTTGGAGTTGAGAGTTAATGTACTTGGTGTAACCAGGCTCATATTATATGCGACAAAATGACTACACAGCAATGAATTTAACGCTATGTTTATACTCGTGAATTTAAATATTCTATCATATACCAATGGAGCTGTCTCGATTGATAACGGTAACATAACTTCCAAATTTTCTTTGCATATTATCTCAAAGGTTAACTCAAAATCATTAGTTATAGAGACATTTAGTTGAATGTGACTAACAAGTTGCGGTGCTTTTAAATATTAATGTAATGACACACGCGCTGTTTTTCACAAACATGCATGAATGGTGAATATGAATAGTAATAACATTTGCCGAAGGTATGTGGTGGAACGAATGAAAGAAAAACACGCCTGTATGTTAACGTTGTGCGTCTTTCGAGCTGTTTAACAACAAACGCTTAGCGAGTTCCCACTGTTTAACCTGTACAAAAATATAGTCATATGTGTTTTTAAATAATCCAAACCACACTATGTTATTTTATGGATAAGGAACTAATGTATAGCTGTACATATTTTCAAGTTCAATGCTAAAGATAAACATAAATGAGATTTCCATTAAACAGGCTTTACATCCACTTCCTTCTAACTAAGTAAACAACAATGCATTTTGCAAAGTATGAAAATAAATATTACGAAGAAACCATACAACGATCCGCGAGAAATCCCATTAAAACGAGGACATAACGGGACCGAGCATCAGGATTGCGGAGACGTCGTTAACAAAGTGATTCACAGAGGATGATTCATTTTTTGGCAAAAATTTTATAAGAGAAAGCATAAGCTATCAGGATAACAACGTTATATTACAACCATGAATACATAAGTAGGTGTAACTCGTGTTTAGAAGACATCCTTTGTTATTGAGGAGTTTAACTTTTCATAGCATATTTGCAGCCAGTGAAGAAATACGCTCACTTATCTCCTACCGCCGCACTTAGTCATTTATTGGCTGTTTAGCTCTTACTATACAATCTCACGAATACAGTCACTCCCTGAGGGGCAATTAACTACAGTTTTAATAAAATTTTAAAGTCATATCCTATCAGGTTTAACTATATGTGAGCGTGAATAACAGTATGTGTAGTTGAATAGAAATCTTACGAAATGTGTGTGACCGGTTTCTGTCACGGAAATTGATAAAGCCCCCCAAGGCCGCCACAGCCTCATTCGTACATGTTTAGTTTTGTATAGTTCATAATGTCATTTGATAGTTATATCTCTATATATCTTGTCGGCGTTATGATAAACATGGCCCAAAATTATATTAACACTTGGTTACACAGCTAGACAATAATTGTCTATTATTACTTCGGGTAATATCAGTAAAGGACAGATTTGTACAAACGCCGAAGATAAATAGTTTTCGAAAGGTTTTTTTTTAATCCGAATTTGAGATGAATTGTAAACAATTTTCTGTGGATTAAATAAAAAAAAAACCTAAGAAATGTACATACTTCATATATCTGTTATTTTAAGTTGTTTGAACCGCATTTTACTTGTACTTCTTGCATTAATTAAGTGTTAATCTTAATTACTTGTTTAAATTTCATTCTTATCTTTGAGGTTACGCATAATAAAGGTATCTTCTTCTTCTTAAAGTGCCATCTTCTTCCGAAGTTCGGCGATCATTAGGGCGACTTTCGTTCTTGACACCGCGGCTCTGAAGAGCGAACGGGTGCTCCTTCCATACCACTGGCGTAGGTTTTTGAGCCAGGACATTCTTCTTCGACCTACACTTCGCTTTCCGTAGATCTTGCCTTGTACGATGAGCTGCAGTAATTCGTATTTGGTATTTCGCATTATGTGACCTAGGTACTGCAGCTTTCTTTTCTTAACTGTATACATCACTTCTGTCTTCTTCTTCATGCGTTCTAACACGGTTACATTTTTAACTTTGTCTCTCCAGGATATCCTTAACATTCTCCTGTATACCCACATTTCGAAGGCTTCGACTTTTTTGCACATCGATTCTGTTAGGGTCCACGCTTCAACGCCGTACAGGAGAATGGAGAAAACATAACAACGCGCTAGCCGCATCCTTAGCTCGATGTTCAGCTTTTTGTTGCACAGAAGTGTCCTAAGTCTAAAAAAAGCGTTCCGGGCTTGTTCTATGCGGCATCTTATTTCGAGACTGTGATCCCCTGTGTCATCAACCCAACATCCCAAATATTTGTACCTGCTAACTTTTTCTAGGAGCTGCCCACCACAAATGAGAGAGAGGCTAGCTGGTGGTACTTTACAAATCGACATATATTTGGTTTTCTTGGCATTGATGTTAAGACCATACTTCGAACTGACAAATTGGACTTTATCTAAGATGATCTGGAGGTCGTCCAATGTTGAGGCGAGTAAAACAGTATCATCGGCATAACGAATGTTGTTAATAATCTGGCCATTCACTGTTATCCCTACATCCAACTGATCCAGAG
>NW_013525157.1:3423549-3494017 GCF_000836215.1 Papilio polytes
ACCGATGGACTCCATCTCCGCCAATAACTTCATTTTCCAGAACAGTTCCAGCCAACTAGGCTTCCTCTTCCAGAAATACTACTACGCAGCTGCCCGTAGTAGAGGAGTGCTTATTTGATGGCGGCACTACTCGCCATGTCGCAAGATTATCATCGGACGTATGCAGCATTTTATAAGCAACACTTTCCTAAGGTGCCACCACTGCATCCTATAACCTTGCCGCTGCTTGGTCGGGGACTGCGAGAGCAGCTAGCTGGGATATCTCTCAGCCGTTCCATGATCCGCCACCTATGGACCCCGGTAGTAGCCTACAGCTCAGCCCTACCTTATTAATAAAGGTATGTAGAAATACATTTAAAATGTCACACTTTATAGGAATAGAGGCTGATTTTGCACAGATAATCATTAAATAACAAGTACTACGTGATGTACGAGAAGCATAAAATAGTTATCAAATTAGCTCAAATATGACGGCTGATAGTGTGCTGCCATACTGTGCTGACTCTACTTAGGGAAAACACACTCTTATGATGATGGTAGTAGCATATATGGACGTTTAATTTGCACACGATTGGTGTAGAGTCTGGTAAAGTATGCGAATTTTATTAAACTATGATTAATTTAGTATAATGGAAATTCCAGAAATGCGTCGTTGTCTGCCCTAGGTCGGACGTCATTATGCGGATTGGGGTGCGTCGTAATGCGGACTCGACCCTACTATAAAGTGGCATTGACCTTGCAAGGACGCAGGTGTTCCCTACCCTTAGTCACTGATTTCATTATTTTTATGCATACATTGTCCTTAGTTGGATATATCCAAATGATGAGTAGGTATGTAAATGTATTGTATTTTCGGTACCTATATTGAATATGACAGTTAACAACAAATTGAATAACAGAGATATACTACGCCTTTAGTAATAAAGGCAATTAAGCGTAAAAGTGTAGATAAAAGGTAATGCTAACTATTTGTTAAATTTCTGTTAGGATCAAATATGTACCATATTCTTTAATAGACATTCATTTGGCAAAACCTTAAAGGTTCTTTCAATACGAAAACAATATGAACAATATCAAGGTATTCTGCAGTGGTTTTAGTTAACGATAACAGTGACCTCGCCACGCGATCGATGCACGGCCGTAACAATTATATCGCACCATTATTATACCGAATTTGTCTTGACAAATGAACCTTAGTTTGCTGAAGTGCCGCCATTTTTGATACACGCGATTACATTGCGATAACACGAGCAAATAATTTACACAGTTACCGTATAACATGTTATTATATAGGGCTTTTAAAAATATATTTTAGATAATGTGTCATATGACTATCAGGGATACGGGTTTCTTTTTTTTTAAATAACACTTTAAGGCCAAAACATTCTGTCGACCTCTATCTTACAAAATTGAGTTGTATTATGTAATTTGGAATTTTAATAAATATAAATTACCAGCTTGAAATGGGACTTAAGTCATTGATATAGTTGTTTTGAACACGACAGACAATAAGGATGGAAAACAAACAGCGTATGTACATATTATGTAGAAATAGTCGACCGCTCTACAATCGTCCTTGTCGATGCTATTGTTTCCATCTGTGAATACGAATGCCGTCCGACTGTTTACTTTTACGTCGCCGATGACGATACGATAGATCACTCGATTGTGAAAATAGTTTATAAGCAAAATTGTTCCAAGATCTTATAGCTTTCTCTTATCTCTTACAAAGATTTCTTTAATCTTTCCGAATATAAAACTTTACTTTTGTAACAGCTATTAGCATAAATCTCGTTAAAATTGGCCATAACCAATGAATAAATGATTTAGAAAGTATAAGTACTTTTGGAGTTTTTCCATGCGGATCTTATACATTCCAAGTCCATCATCAACTTTATGGGATATAATAATTTCAACAATTTATTATCAAATTCTCGTGAGAGATTGTAAAAAAACATCATAAATCCTTACACGCATATGTGGTCCGAAGCTTAACAGACCCATTGCAGTTTTTCTCCCTACGTTTTAAATTTACTTTATTTTTATTGAAAATTTTTACAAACACACAAATTAAACATATTCACAAATATAGCCCCGCAAAAACCATAATATTGGTTTGTCCGCGAGTGCAGATTTATCCTATTCATCCTATTTCCTACTATTTTACGACCCAAGAAGTTAATTATTCCTCTATGAATGGTAACGAAAAATCTCCACGCACAAACACGAAATACTATTTTTGGTCTTCATGCTACATGCAAATGATGTTCAAACAGGTATTTAACATTGTTATCATGTACGCCAAAATATGATTAAACATATTTTATGTGCAAATTGAGTTACAACATCAAGACTAATGTTCCTTCTTGGGTTTCTGGCGAAACATCAACAGCAATGTTTGTTCTTATCTTGACCAACATACTTTGCTAAAGATAATGGACGTTTTTATATAATAGATATTTTAATGTCACAAAGCCTTTTATTTAAAAAAAAAATCAATCTGCCATTTGTGTTGACATCAACATTAACCTTTATTAAAATCTATACTATCTATATGCCTATGTCTATGTCTACTGATATAATAGAGAAAGTTTGAGAGTAGCCCCCGTAGTAGAGAAGGTAAGGAGTAAAAGGTTAGCATGGTATGGGCATGTTATGAAGAGGGATGAATCGCATGTTACAAGGAGAACGTTAATTATGAGTGTGGAAGGGTACATCGGTAGAGGTAGACCTAGAAAGAGATGGATGGATTGTGTATAAGGTGACATGATCAAAAAGGGAGTGATGACTGAGATGACGGATGATAGAGTTATGTGGAGGACAAAAACCTGTTGCACCGACCCTACGGGATAAGGAGATGATGATGATAATAAAGCATAAACACACACTACTTCGTGGCGTAGGATGTCAGAAATCACAGCATATTTTTTAATAATTATTTCTTTATTACAAAAGCCCTACACTTACGACGCGCTTCAGGCTATACATTTTAACGCTATTAAACTTAGAGCGTTATTAAATTAGAAAAAAACCTTCATGTGGGTAAAGGACCTTAAACTATAAGCTGCCAACGTTAAAGAAGCAAGGTTATTATGATAACGGTAGTTTTGACATATGCAATTGAGAATTTGACAAATGTAAACAATAAAAAAAAATATTTATAATTTCAAGCCGGTGAAGCTGCACGGGAACTGCTAGTTTCCAAATCAATTCACGTTTTAACAGATTTTATGATTTAATCGCTCAGTATAAAAAACCCACAATCAGAAAAAATAGTTTAAAATCTCTCCAAACACAATACTTATGTATTACCGTAACTGCAGTAATTACTATTTGAAAGTGAAATAGAAAACGCTAGTTTTTACTTTTTATTAACATGATAACATTACTACATGTTAAACTTTCAAGTAGGTTAACATGAAGTTGAGCCATTCATAAGCGCGCGTCCTTTAGAGCAGAACATGATGTTAATGTACTGGTTGCATAAAAAGTAAAAAGGCGTATATATTGCGGTATGTCTGTTCTGTTTGCCGAGATACAAGTAACGGCGATGTGGCCGCAACATAGATTTTTAGCCAGGGTCGCGTGTTGCCGAGATAATGTATCGGCACAGAAACCGCATTGTTTATTGCCTTTTCCTAGTTTTAATCTATTATGTAGATTAAATTTAACTTGAAATCTCGAAATATTAAGCCAAATTATGATGCAAAAAATTAAAGTAAGTACCAAAAATACGTGTATAATAAAAAAT
This sequence comes from Papilio polytes, assembly GCF_000836215.1. Taxonomy (NCBI): domain Eukaryota; kingdom Metazoa; phylum Arthropoda; class Insecta; order Lepidoptera; family Papilionidae; genus Papilio; species Papilio polytes. Next base: position 3,427,301 of record NW_013525157.1, read on the forward strand.
GTTGTATGTTTGGGACCTTTATTAATTATTTAAATTTTTTATTTAAATTATTCTCATGTAATTAACTTTGTAAGATTTTTTAAACATTGTTAGATAAACAAATTTTAACATCGATAACGGAAACCAGAAAGTAAAAATTGACTCTGATTAACTTGGAGAAGCACGACAAAAAATGTAGTAACAACGTGGTTAATTTTACTAATATTATAAAAAATTAAGATGGATAGAGAAGGTGTCGTTGGAACTGCTCAATGGACCTCGTTGAAATTTGACACAGACGTAGAAATGCTATATATGTTTTGTTATAATTCCATGCGGGAGTCGCCGGCGAAAGTTAGAATTGTTATAAAGCTTTTATTTATAATGGTAAATTCATCATCACCATCATCTCCCCTGCCTTATTATTTATTTTGAATGAAAATGAAAAACATTTTAAAAGAGTGATTGTTTTAAAATTCTAGGTTTCAGACCTTAATTCTTCACCGATATCGTGACATAGAAACCGCGTTTCCATTACGTGTATGTTATAACAATCAGTATCGCTATTGTCTGTATTCCAAATAAAAGTTTGTTTTAATTATAAATTGTTTAAACAATTATAAAAAACGTTCGTTTAAATAAATATCATTAGTTTTTTTTTGTCTTTGATAAGAGCGTTTATAAACAAAATTATCTACATAACCATTGTGCGTAAAACAAGTTGAAATTTATGCTTAATTTAAATCAGACATTTACAGTGGGGTTTTACTGTAACAAACAAGTAAAAAAATATACTGGCATGCCTGTCATGATGTGGAAAATGAGTGAGAAACAAAAGACAGATAAGCGAACTAAAAACGGTAGAAAGTTACAAATAATTCAATGTAACTGGGGATTGTTTCGCACCCAGCTCACGTCAACTGACCTTGTTAACATTTACTCTTTAGACACAGCTAAAAGGAACGGATATTTTAGGGCTTTAAATAATCCGCAACCTCCATTTCACGACACGATATAAGCCTTAAGGAAATTTAACATTATAGGTTGTAAGATAAACAAACACATTTGGGAAAATTGAGTGGTGAAACTTTTTACATATATTTTCTAAGTATTTTATAATCATGATTGTTTTTTTTTTATTATCGACATATATTTTTGACCTTTGTTGAATATGGGTAACAGCTCAAATAGCGATTTTAATAATAGAATTTTATCACAATTGACCTTGTTACAGCGAGCAGAACAGGACAGTATAATATAAAACAGTACATAAGCAGAAACAGATGGGAATTAAATTCCTTACGTCTCTTATGCGTAAAGAGCTAAGATAGAATTCCGTTTTCCGCTCCGCTTTCCTTATTACATCGTTAATATACTAACTTCCTTTCTTACATTTGATATTCATCATTAGACATTGGATATAGACACAACATAACTCAAGTCCAAACTCAGCGGGGTAGGCAGATGCCACGGATCTCCATTTGGGGCGGTGCTCACACAACTCTCTGAATTCTACATCCGTACATCTAAGCACACATGCTCGTCGATTTCGTGTGATCGTGATGCCTTTCTGCAGTATTTAATCTGGACGTTAATACGTTAGTTTTTTAACGAACATCTAAATAGATGGGATTGAAATCGGAATTAGCACAAGCGATTGTTTGACAGTAAATCAGATTGTCTTGGCCGCGGGAGCAATGACAAGAGTAAAAGATTGCGCAAGCGTTGCGTCAGGCCTCGACTCCCGCATGCCTCACGCTGACTGTAACATGTTAGCTTCGCTCCGCTGACTGTGTCATCAATTCATTACAAAAGACTTTAAAAAAAGCTTAAAAGAGAAAACATGCATCTCCGATTTGCACGGGTTATAAACATACATTAAGAAGAACACCCGCGCAAGATGTATGATTATAGTGACGTTAGTTTGCACGAACGCAGATATTCTAATAGTAGCTGTTGCCCGCGACTTCGTCCACGCAATATTAAGATAAAAAGTAGCCTATAGTATGCCAGACTATGTCAGCTCCCTTGAGTGAAAGTCCGGTCGAAATCGGTCCAGCCGTTTCGGAGATTACCTGGAACAAACGCGACTTGCGGACAGACAGACAATTTTTTTTAAATGCGATTTTCGTCATCAGCAACGCAAATATACCATCTTCCCGAAATCTGGAATTTTTCTTTTCATATTACAAACAGACACTCCAATTTTGTTATATGTATAGATTCAAATCTGAAAATAAACAACAGTTGCACACAAATATCTGTGTCAAATGCGAAAAGAAGCGCGTGGTGATCTCTCATTTTTTCTTAAGGATCTAATATTAATATAGAAGACTAAAGACTTATCTTGTGTGTGTTTAAAGCAACAAGTTGCTTAACATATCTTCTTTTCTTATTAAACAAAAAAAACATATGAACAAATATAATTTTAAGTATATGGAGTTTCAAACAATATTATCATACCACTGGTTATCAAAACGTGCCTCGTAACCACTATCGTAATTGTCCACAATTAATTATATTAAAGGCAGCGTTTCCGTGTTGTTTTGACATTAAAAACGTATAACTCGTTGTTCGCGGGCACACCATAAATAGCATGTAGAGGGTAAAAACTTAAGGCTATTTTAACGAAGTCGAAACGCTCGTATGAAAATTACACAAATTTTTCAATGGTCTTGTATTTATGAACTTTTGTATTAAAAATTTAAGTGTCAGGGCTTTTCGTAGCCGGAAATTTGATTAAACTGTACATACATGATTAATTTAATATTAACGAGTACAACAATAACACTGAGGCTTATGAGGTATTAAAATTGGATGAAGGCTGGTCAAATTATATCTGTAATGTGTTGCAAGTCATTCGAAGTAGAAATAAGAGTCGCAATTTTGACAGTATGCTAAACTTTAAATTTGTTGTATATTTTAGTATATACAATTCACACGTTTTTCTTATACTTAATCGAATAGCCACGAACACTCTTATAGACGTAAAAAGCCTTTCGTCAACTTCTCGTAAAAGCTACATAATTCGATGTTTTATGGTAGCTAAAGTTTTATGATTATTCCATTAGGCGCCACGAACACAAATTATTATTACGAGTAAAATTGTACAACGTTACAAGTAATCTATATTTTTAATACTAGTTTTTTCCCGTGAACTTATCCGTGAAAAATTTAAAAAAATACTTGTAATAAACTCCTTCTATTTTTAATCCATTACATACAAAAATTATCATTTTCTCCTCTTTATAACATTAAGATAGATTTACTACTAGTAATATTAAAGTTTGTCAAAAACGAATAAGATTTTTAGTTCTAACAGACAGCAGAGTCCAGCTTTTTGATATTACGCAAGCAATCCGAGATGAGCCCATTGACGTCATACGTAAACATTGAAATAAAAACATCTTTTTCAATTAATACGCGAAGTCTCACTCTACACACGTTCCTCAGAGACGAAGAGAAGTTACTAAAGGGGTTATACAAGTCAAACATCGCATGATGTCATAACTTCGACACAGTAACACGAACACCTGACACAGTATACAAACAGCAAGACAAGCTAACAGATCACGTATTGTCAGAAGGGTAATCATACGGCGCGGTGCAGCTACGCGAACCAAAACGAATTAGGTTGCCCTACATCCAGGTCAAGAATATTTTGTGCGTGTACAAACAAAAGAGTAAACAAACTGTTAATTACGTTGCGTTTTAACATATTGTAATGTTAGTATTGAACTTATTAAATGCGTGTAGCTATAGTAGACTGTTTTTAATGCGGTCAAGGTAAATATAAGGATATGTTTTGCTCAAAAATTTGATACGCATTTACTGATTGGCACATCCCTTATCACCAATACGTTTGTTTCTTCCCTGGTATATTAGCAGCCGGTATAAGAATAGCGTACTTTTCCATTACATATATTTTAATTATTAACCCAAAAATACTTTACAAATAACTAAACATTTAAGACGTATTCTAGTTAAAGGCGATAAAGATCAAATGACAACACAACCGGGTTGAGCACGTATCACGTACACAAGTGAAACAATAGAAGGAGTGGACAAGTATCCATTGGCACCACGATACGAGATCGAAATGCAATCGCGTGCACACTAGCGACGCGGAAGTGTGTACTGACCCACTCCGCTCATCTAGTTAGTGAATGCCATGACAACAAAGAACTACTCTATAAGCTCTGCAACTCTAATTTAAATGTTAACATAACATCCCACGTATAACAGTGCCCTTGCTGACCTTGACTGTATAATGAATTATTAATGAATGGATTTTTACAGTTTAAAAATTAATAGGATTACTAATAGTACTGTGGCTACTAGCACTATTTAAAAGACATAAAAATTACCTCATTCCATATTCATCAAACATTTATAATCAGAAATCAAATATTATTTGATGCCAAAATTCAACAACAATTGTTTTAAAAACTTTTTACACACGTGACATTTAAAATTGATTTCCAAAGGCACTTTTAAAAGCTCCAGACGCACACCACTTTATATGTGGTTAAAATGTTATATAATTATTACAAATTCTAGCCAAAACACTATCAATTATCTATACTATACTACTCTATACTATACTATACTAATATATTAAAGCGTAAACACATGCTACTTCATGGCATAGGAAGTCAGCAATCACAGCATATTAATTTTAAATAATTATTTCTTTAATATTAAGCCCTACATTTACGACATGCTTTAGGCTATATATTTTCACACTATTAAACTTGGGGGTTAAGTAAATTGAAAAAAAACATGTGGGAAGGGACCATAAACTTCAAGCTGCCAACATTAAGATGGCAAGGTTATTATGGTAATGGTAATTTTGTCATTTGCTATTGATAATTTGAGAAACGTAAACAATAAAATAAAGGTTTAAAATTCCATGCGGATTAAGATGCATGGGAACAGGTAGTATTTTATAATTGAGCAATTTAAATTGAACAAGGACAAGTAATCATAATCAGAAGATAACGACTGCAATACAAATAAAACAGCACTTATAAATTATTTCAATTTCAGTCAATAGTGAAAGGACAAGCCTTGGCATTAGCAATCTACTTTTACAAGTCTTAAAGGAGTTACATGACATTATACTTTTTGTTATAAATGTTACAGGCCCAGACAACCTAGATTATAAGTTTTGTTGTTTGTTTAATCATATTAGCTAACAATAATCTATTTTACACAATGTGATTTTTCAAGAAATTGTTGTAACAAGCATTGAAAGTTGATGTCAGTGCCATCTACCGGAACTTATTGTAAATGGAAATTACCCTGGGATTTAATCAAAGATGTAAATTGGTTGGAAGACAGAACCAAAGAAATATGTAATAAAACACATAACACTTTAATATTTATAATGACTTCTATTATAAGTGAAGAGCAATTATTGACCTACTAATTTATACAAAAGCAGTAATGGTGAAAAGTTTGCGATACCATTGTATGATGAAGTGTCAACTAAAATAAACCCAGTTGTCTTTAACTTAATATATGAATTGAATGAATTTGTTTTCATTACATTTCTCTATTGTTTTATTATAAAAATAAGATGAGCTTAGGAATCTCCAATTGCTAGTTACAACCACAAATGCATCCTTTTGTTATATTTCACATTTGAATGAAGTTATTTAAACCTTTGTTCATTGAAAATCAAAGGTGTAGAACAAGATACCATTATTGTTTACCTTGTATTAAGACGGTTTCACACTACTCTAGTAACTTTAAGATTTTTGTCATTACATCTTATGCTATGTTGAATTCAGGCTTTTGTTTATTTACCACTTTAACTAACCAAAACATTATAAAAAATTGAATTGGATGGCTAGTTGTAATAGTGACATGAGTTACAAATATATTACAGACAATAAAGAGTAATTTAATTTTAAATCATCAATCAGATGAATCAAACTTACAGCTAGAATCTTGTCAATTATTCATTAAGTATAAGCAGTTTTCCAACATTTCATTGTGTTAAGATTTTTAACATAGTTAAATTGTAAGAGTATGCCGTATTCACGTACAAAAATTACAAAACATAATAATGAATAAAATTGAATGTCGTATTTAACAAATTGTCTATAAATCATTTTACCCTGTGTAAGCAGGAATTGCCTTTATTCAATAACTATTTTGTTTAGCTTTAATGACATTCCCAAAGATCATTTAATTTTAAATGCAATCGATTGACATTTTACTGTTAAACCTTGAAAATGAGCCACCGTGGCTATTTTGCAAAGGAAAATAAGCCCAGCTAAATAAATAAGGCACAGACAATGTTACTTAAAATTAAAATAAATGTTATACTTACAGTTGAACAGAAACACCGTAATCGCAGGTGAAAAGCGCACGAATAAAACAACCAAGTCTCAGGTATATCCTTTGTGAAAGGAATAAGCTGAACACAAGTTTTTATCACACTCAATGCTTTAAATTAGATTTCAAAGCTATAACTATAACACTACAATGATCTTAATTAATAGACTCGAACTGAAATCACTTTAAAACAATTTTCTCAATGCCTTTTGTCAGATTCAAAAAAAAAATCGACACAACACAACACTACGACGTGAAATTTTTACTGTCTAGTTTGCTGTCTTTCTCTTTGGTCTCTGGTTTGTTAGCTGGCGTGAAGTTAACAGCGAGTCAAAGCAAAACATTGCGGGAACAGCTGTTACAACGATGACATCGCCATCTGCAATTCATAAACATTAACATTTTTTTCTGACAAAAAACATTTTTACAAGTGTTGCGCCATAGATGGCGCATAACATTTTATTCTATTAAAAAATAGTAGTTTGCAAAAAAGAAAAACACATTTTGTAAAATTGTATTGCTTTCAATTGCAAAAAAATATTCGTAGGAATTAAATACAATGAAATTTGTATTTTACTTACAACATTGGCGAACTAATTTAATGTCCAATGGAAATATATCACATTGTACCAAAAAGAATAAATACCTAAATCACGCCATCTGTTGTAATTTCAATGTTACTTCTACTTACATGATTCGTGTGTGATTTGTTGTGATTATGCCATCTTTTATTAAGAAATATACATCATTGGAGTTTAATGACTTGGTTAGATGTCTCTAACTAAAATCTGTAAGGAAAAAAGAAAAACTTAATTTTTAAATCAAATAATGAAGATTTGTAATGGATTTTAACACTTTTGGATATTTCCTTCTTGTTAGTGTATCCGTGTTTATACACGTTAACTTTTGCTTAAAAGTGCTACGATAATGTATATTATACATATAATAAAATTGGATACTCTGTTTGTGAAATCAAAATAAAAAATCCAGGTTTCGGAAAGATGATGTTTTTGCGTTGCTGATAACAAAAATCGCATTAAAAAAAATTGTCTGCGTGTCCGCAAGGCGCGTTTGTTCCGGATAATCTTCGAAACGGCTGGCCTGATGTTAACGGGACTTTCACTGGAGTGTAGCTGATATGGACGGGAATATTATAGGATACTATTTTTTTTAATTCCGCACTGTCAAAACGGCAACCGGACCGCTATCTCTAGAACGGGTGGACCGATTTGGACGCGACTTTGACTGGAAGGCAGCTGTTAAAAGGTAGATGCACACGGCAATGTTCTGTGCTAACAAAGTTTGCGGGCGACAGCTTGTCACATATAAATAAAGCAGGTATTATGTAAAATGTCTTATAGTTATTCTACCATACCCATTTTTCAAGTTGTCCCTACATTTATGGTAATATCCATTTTTCAGATTTTTCTAATTTTTTTTATGCCTGTGAAACTTTTTTCCGGAATCAAGCAAAATAATATAAATAAATCACAAACATAAATCTTTTTGAAGTCGATTACAAAGTAAGCCACCAATCGCTCGACATTAACTTTTTACCAATTCCAAAAATATTTTCTTATAACCTTTGTATTTATTTTCTTTTGAAGGTGTTTGGAACATGGCACTTTGTTATTTTGCGTGAAATCTATAAAAAAGAAAACATTCCTCTTTGATCTCACCTAGCCATTGTTCAAACAACCTTGCGTGTATACCATAAGAAAGGTCAACAAAAATAATGTAAACGGTCTAAGAATTTACGTTGCTTATTATTTGAAATTTGAATATCTGCGATTGAAAAAACTTTCCACTTATCTGATTTACAAATTATCCCATACGGTGTTATAAATTTAATTTTCGTTAAACTTGCGTCATGGATATATATTAAAAGATTAAAAATACATTATTATTATACTAAAATAAATATAAATTAATATTATCAAAACGTTTCCGTAGCTTATTTTGAGCAATAAATTTCGTTAGGTGAATTATTGCATTGCTCTTTTAAGATTTACGTGCGACAGGAGCACTCTTGGCAATTTTAGTACAATTTAAAAACGAGTAACGTCCGCGTATACTGATTAACAAACAGTGCATTTTCGTGCGTGGTTCGTGTTGCGTTTGTTGAGGAGCGACTGTAACGTGCTTATGTCATTTTAACCACGCAATTTGACGTAATTAGAAATCACCCTATTGAGTAGCGCCACGAAATAGTTGTTGGACTAGGAAGCTGCATTGTTAATAGGGCTGCCAATTACTGTGTTAAGTCCGTAACCAGAATCATTCAAGTAAAGACGAAGCTTCTGGTCAAACTCGAAGTCATGGCAACCCTAATTGTAACGGGCAATCAGCCGCAAATATGCATTGTGCAAGATTAATTTCTGCGCGCAAAACAATTCGAATTAACATTAACAGTTATGAATCTTTATATGTAATTTCCTGAGAAAGAACAAGTTGAAAACAAGAAATGTACATACAAATTGTGAATGCACTTAAATAATTTACCTGACAATAAAAACACCCGTATCAATAGAAATAGTACTAGGGATTCTTATAACAAAGATGTTTTGTATGTGTTTTTAATATTTTATCCGTAAATTAGGTTAGGTTTACTTATTAATTACTAGCTTTCACCCGCGACTCCGTTCGCGTGGAAGTATAAAAAACAAAAGTGAGTAGCCTATGTGTTCTTCCAGATCATCATCTAGATCCATACAAAATTTCATCGAAATCCGTTCAGCCGTTTAGGCTACAAACTCTAACGAACATCCATCCATCTAAACTTTCGCATTTATAACATTGGTATTCTTTTATGTACTACCCGGTAACTGCTATAGTTGTAATGTTTTCCACATTAGAATCACGTCGTTGTCGTGAATCAATGCTTACCATTTGGCATAGACTTGACTATTTATTTAAATTTCGTAACGTGACTTTGGCCAGCAGTGAGTCGCTGTTCGGATACATGGATAAATAAGGCAGGAGGTCATTGTGAACGTAATTGTAAATATGTTAGACGTAAGTGTTAATGAAATAGTTCTATAGAACTTCCATTAGATTTTAGTACATTATATAAGACAATATATTTTATGCGTTTTAGGAAACATAGAAAAAAAATTGTTTCATCTCGAGAAATATCTAAGGTTTAGATAAATTAGTTATTATTACTTTTAAACAAATAAAAGGCAAAGACATTACTTACGTTGAATTGGTGATGCCGAAAGGTTCACAGAATGTTCGAGAAGAACGCCTGAGTAAAGGACAAATCTTAGTTGCGAAATCAAAACAAAGCGAAGTCTTATATGTAAGTATAAAATGTTTGAATTCGCGTCATTCCAGTAAATAGTGAATCTAAATTGGAATATATAATAATAATAATTTTATTTCAAGCGTAAAAATCAGCTCATAAAATTGTTATAAAGTTTCTTATACTCTGGGTATTTTTTCGCTTCTTTATCTCTGTATGCTATAGGTTTACGCTTTGCGCTAATTTCAATTTGCTTTTAGTTGTGTCTTGCAGGTGTTAGTGCCTCTTCCAGTTAATTTTGTTAAAAATAAAAATAAATAACTATTGAAAATGAGTCTTTAACAATCATTTATAGGGATATATTTGATTAGATTCAATTTTATGACTTCAGTATTATTTCATAACATTCAATTATTTTTTTACATCCCAAAATGGTTTTAATACCCGAGAATCCTTGATTTATTATAGCGTTTTTTTTTAAAAATTGAGGAATTACTAAGATTGCAATCACGGAAGGAAATGTGTAGTCGTAAATTTTATCTGTTAACTAATTTATTCGACGTATAACATCAACATTTGAGTTAATCTTTGCATTCATGTGAATAACAATACAATCTAGTTTGTAGACTATCAAACAAGGATTATTGTTCTTAACTATATTTTGTAAATAACTTATTAGACGACTATTAAATCACTATTACAACACGGTACATGTAATTAATTGTATTGTAATTGATTAAGCATTAATTCATTTACGTTTAACTGCGTGTAAGATTAATAGGGAGATGTTGCACATATGTGTTTATGGATGTAACTGGAATTGCCTGGTTGGCCTTGCTAATTGCCTATTGCGGCTGTAAACGCCGTGTGACAAGAGTTTGATTTAATATATACCACTATAACTAAATAATACTAAATAATCATTTACTACAATTAACTAAATCATGTTGCATCTATAAAATAAGTAAATTAAGAAAAATGTAGTTCTAACTTTGTAACGAGTAGAGGTGATAGGGGTGGGATGGGCATATTTTCACATAATTAGTATTAAACATCCAATTATTAAGTAATAACGAATAATAGGGAGAGCCTCTAAAATGTTAGTATAAAAGTAATATTATAGAGAGGAAAGATTTGTATTTTTGTATGTATCCATTCACGCAAAAACTACTGGGCCGATTTTAAAAATTCTTTCATTGTTATGAATTATAATCTTTTAATTTCACGAGGTTGACGTCGCGAGCAACATCAAGTCCTCTATAATTTTGTTTGTCACGAAACAGTCGCAGATTTGAATATATAATTAAGGAATAAGTAAATCATATTTTACATTTATAACAATTGTATTAAAAAAAATAAAACAATATAACCTCAATAATTATCATCATAACGTTAAATTTGATTACTGATTTTATCGATGGAGGTTATTTTTTACAGTGCTTATAATTATAAGGTTAAGAATATAAAATCTTCCATACAGGATGAAATGTAAAGATATCTACTACAAGTGTATAACGTCCCTCCATTTCGGTCCTCCTTGAAGACCGTAGCGTGCGTGCCCTCCCCTCGAGGCATCGCTATTGCAGTCTATATAAGAATTCAGTACCAAATATCGTAGCATCTGTGATTCAGTCGCTGCAGTAGTGTTGTGTTGTGTGCAACTAACGAATTAACCAAGGTACAAATCAAATCGATTTTTTTAAATAATCGACACTTAGTTTTAACTTGTTATAGTGTAAAGAAATATTTAAAATTTATTTCTTCTGTTTTGTTGTAACGTTTTAGTTTCTTCGCGTTTGTAAATATTGGTGTATTTTGTAGTAATTATTGAAAATTTAATATCATATTTGTCGTAGCGTTTACGATAGCATTGCGGACGTATTGGAAAAATATTCAAAGGAAATGTTCCAATTTCCGCAATAACTACGACAAATTTCTAAAAATTATTTTCGATTGAAAAATTTGTAGTTTAATATTTCTTTAGGAAAATAATCCATGTTATGTTTTTACACTATTTAAACCAAACAAAATATCAATCAGGTTTTATTTAATTTTGTAGTTTATTATTGTTAGTTCGTCAAAGTTTGCGTTTAATACTTCATTGCTGTTTACCGCTATGATGTGCTTAAGTTAATAGGATTTAAGTTCGCTTTAATCTCCTCCAAACACTGCATTAACTTACCACATGTAATTTTAAAATTAAATTCACCTTATCAATCTTTATTCGCCATTTTAACATTCCCGAATTTAATGAATGCGGTATCCAACGGCAGATGCTCGTACGGTAAACAAAGTTTAACATAATCGAGTGGCCGTGCAACACACAATAGTAAATATTTGTACATCCTCATCGAATGGTTTATTAACAGTTGTCGAGTATTTTAATTGTTTGTTATTACTTTAATCACATCCTGTATTCATTTAAATTGTAATTTTGAATTCGACGCGTGTACTGATTGTGTAGGACTAACAATTTGCAGTTTATTTTGTGTAGGCGCTAATATAAAACCTATTAGATTATTAAAACAAATGCAAAACGTGGGTGGTCTAGTCTATGAAGTCTGTTTTGTTTCTAATAATACTAGATTTAGAATTTGGCACCGTAGTAATTAAATTTAATTACGTCCAAAATACTTAACTAATGTAGCACACATAGCTATTGGATGGTTGGACTTTTTACATCATCCTTCGAACAACTTTTAAATTTATGTATTTTTTACAGTAGCAGCAAAATGCAGTTCTCTACAATCATCGTGTTGGTCTGTTTAATCGCGACTGTGGTAGCCAGCGTGAGGTACGAGAGACGTGCGGACGTCGACAACCGCGACTTCAGCCCATACGACCCCCTCGATGTTACATCAGACAAGAGGAGCCCGCGGATGAAGAGAGGACTGCTTTTGTTGAAGAAGAAGCTGCTACTTGGTATGATCATTATAGAATTTATTTATTGGTGTCCAGACTTATTAAAAACTTAGAAGGCCTGCGTAATAATGCCGCCAAACAAACCATTTCGTGACAAAAAACCGCTATCGATATTGTCTTGCATTTCTTTGCCGTTTCTCATTTGTTTATCGAATACTAGCAGTTGCTTGCGACTTCGTCCACGTAAATAAGGTAGTAAAAACACAGCTTATGTTACTCGGCGATACCGTTGCTTTCTAACGGTCATTAAATTTTTAAATTGACCGAGTAAATAAAGACAAATCTTTCCTCTTTTATAATATTAGTATAGATAAACATTAAATATAGCATCAGACCAAAACATGACTCCTAAAGTAAGCGAGGAGTTTAGTTTATAAGGATTCAAGATCATGTATTCGCAAAAATTAATCTCAAATGGAGGCAGAATTTAACTTTACGAATTACATTTTTAATTTACCTAATGACTTATTTAGTTAGTTTTTGTAACATGATTTGTAAAAATTTATGAAATTTGATTATCCGGTATGTTTATTTAACACTATCTTTCGCCCGCGACTCCGTTCGCGTGGGATTAAAAAAAAACAAAATTGAGTAGCCCATGTGTTCTTCCAGACTGTCCTCTACGTCTATGCCAAATTTCATCGAAATCCATACAGCCGTTTAGGCTACAAACTCTAACAAACATCCATCCATCCATCTAAACTTTCGGTATTATAATATTAGTAAGATAAGAAGTAAGATTTGCAAATTGTGAATAGCAAATTCTCTAAAACGTGTTTGGAAAACTTGGATTCTCAAGGTGTTGTCATTAAGTCGGCCTAATGTGCAACTGAGCGAAAATATTTTACACATATTTGGTCATACGAGTTTCATTTTCTAGGACATCAATCGAGTCATAGCCATATCTTTTGCTAATAAATTAAGATTTCATATGCCCTTGTATTATTTGTAAGTTTAAGAAATAACATCTCCTTTCGTCTTTCTATTACACAATAATCAATTAAAAATTTAATGATTAGTGGGAATTTTTATGTTAGGCAATAGTTTTTTTTACACGAATTTATTCTTCAAAAATGCAAAATTTTTATTGTTAACTTTGAACAATAGAATTAACATAAAAAGTGCAAATTATTGATTATTTAATGTTTTTACATTCGTAATATATGCGGATAACAATCGTTAATTGCTTTTTTGACACGCTTCAAAAGGTTTAAAATTTATTGCCCTTAAGTATATGAATAATTGAGGATACTACACTTATCTTTTTAAATTATTATTCATATTTTACTGAGATCATTCTTCACAGTATCATGCATTAAGGGCTTTTATCTACGAGCGATTTACAAGAACCATATAACTGTTGTGTACATTACTCTTGAGCCCAATAACATCAGAGTTCTATAAAAAATATACATAGTCTATGTGTCATGTATGCATAGTACGGAAAAATAGTTTTAATACCGTGTCCCATAGAGTAAAATATATATTTTAAAAGTGGTGCAAAAAGCATTTTAATCTAGCATATTTGATTCAATGTTAACATTGCAACACTGAATATAAACCTAGTTTATTCTTTACCTTATTAAAATAATTAGGACGTTTATAAGCGAGACCCATAATATCCAAGGCCACTTTTGATGACATTGACTACTTTCAATGGAAAAAAACATTTCACAATAGGTCATAGGCTAAATTATTGTAACCTTTACGTTCTTATAAATCATGTTAAGAAGGCGCCTTTGACTAAACTATCGCACAACTGGTTAGTCGCGCTTTGATTCTTATGAGATCATATGTATATGCGTACATTACTCGATTTTAGTTGTGCAAATAAACAGTTTTATTGGCTGCGAAATAATCGACAATCGAAAATCGCGCACCAGTTGTGCGATAATTCAGTCAATAGTGTGTGCCCGCTCTAACGATTATTGTTGAAAACATACGCATTATTTAGTTTTTTTTTTTTAAATAGAATACACCGTTAGCATGTTGTCTCATTAAATTTATTGTTTTTAGATACCAAAACTTTTACGCATTCGATATACATATGATTACTGCTAGTGATGTTTGTTTTTTATTATTGTTGCATTTGTTGTTGATGGAAAATTGATAACACAACATGTTTCAAATTTATATTCGGCCTGACAATAACTCGGTTATACGCACTATACTTTAATCTGTTGTAGATATATTGTAGTGCGTTGTAAGACATAAAGAGTTTTATGAATAGCTTTCTCATCGTGCGAGATGCGGTGGGAACTAACAATAATGGGCTTCAAGATGAATTGCGTTTGTTTAATTACTAACATTGTATACTAATTATTATGATGTATTGGGAACGTAACGCCGCATTTCAATGCACAACGTAAATATTATGCGTAAAACTTTGTATTAGTCCCACCAATTTTGACAACAAAACATCTTTTGTTCGACAGACGCATAATGTGGCTTATTAGATGTGTACAGGATTGCTGATAGCTTCTTTTCCTACTAACAACCGCAGTTCGTCTGCTTAGTAGTCAGTTAATGCGTGACGTCATGAAGCCATCGGCAAAACTGCTTACGAGACATAGTGACGATACTTGAAAAAAAATATGCTTAGTTAGCCAGGATCAGGTCAGATTAAAATTGCAATGTTGGTAGTCACAGCTGTAAAAGAAATAAAAACGGGGTGTGCGATAGGGTCAATTAAAATACTTTTTGTATTTATTTGTTTATTTTTTTTATTCCAGGTGCATTAGGACTGAAGGCGGCGAAAGTGGGCGCGGTTGGAGCGGGTCTAGCGGGCGCCCTCGCGCTCAAGAGCAAAGCGTCAGTACCTCATAGTGAAAAGATTCACATTTACTACAACTAACATCGGCTTCTTATAAACACCACTGTAATTATTAACATTTTCATAATGTATTTAAGTATTTTATTTCATTATAATATAATTTATTGGTGAGGATTTTTAATGTGGTCACAGTTTAATAATTCCCTTGCTGCATCGTCTTTTATTTAATCAAGAAATTAATATCACAAAGTGCATATTGAAACCGAAGTGTTTTATTAATAATTGATTTTATTATTATAGTATGACTTAATAGTTCTATCATTGAACTGTTAAAATGGGACTATTATTTTGTGACTACAGTAAAATATTTATTTGGGAAATAATATATTATTATTTTATACATATTTGTAAAACAATTATATTTTAATTTGTTTTCATCAATCACTTGGATACCAGCCATGCTCCTACAAGGAACGTAGAAGTTCATAGGTAAGCTATATTAACCTTATTAATATTATTGAAAATGTTTTTATATTAATGTAATAAAACATTATATTTATCAATCATAATATTTCTTTATGCTCTTATTGAAAATGCTTTAATTTTTTTTATTTGTACATTAAATTCATTATTATATTAATCCCACTTATCAATTTTATAATCAGTTAACACAATTAACTATTATTTAACAATAATACGTAGATATTTTCAGGGAAGCCCTGAATGTCATGGTTCGAAGTTTATGCCTTTACTTTGATGTTTTACGCTTGTAAATTTCTTATATTTAGTTTATGCGTGTATGTAAGGATACGTTTTGAATTTCACAAAAATCTCAAATAAGGAAAAATTGCCATAATACATTTTAAGAAGTATGATTCGCGTTCTCTGTCGCAATTTTCGAAGAGGTTCAAAGTCAATAACGTTACGAAATTGTGGTTTAGGACTTCAGTGTCATATGAATTAACACTTTTCAAAGATCATGTACGGAAATTCACTGTCAAACATAACATGTGAGAATTAAACAATTAGATAAGTCATAATTCTTTCAGGGATTTGACAAACAAGAGCAATACAGATATAGAATATGTTTATTACTGGATTGCTTTTTTTGAAAAAAAACAAAAATAATGATTTCTTGTATAAAAATCTTCATAAGTAGAAAATAATTGGTAAAAAAAGGCTAGGAGTAAAACATTACACAGTCCTTTTCATCGTCTTTCAGTATTAGAATAAACAAATTATTTCTTGTGCAATTAAAGGTATTTGCAAACACGAATGCTGCATTGAAATTTGCACAATACCTGTGGGTACTTCTGTGGAAAATAGCAATCATTGTATGCAACGATGTCAAGTCACATTGCAAACAGTACCAATGACAGAGGTAGGAGATGACAAGTCAACAATCGTGTTTGCTGATTACGCGTCATGGAGCCGGAGTGCGTCGGCTCGTGTTTGTTTTTGTGGCAATCAGACCGGTTTATTATTCATTTCGTTTTACATAATACTACACAAATCGTCCGTGATGTATGAATAATTATTAGATCGACGGCTACATTCCCGATGGAGATATTTGGTAAAACCCAACTTTTATTGGTCCCTAGGAATGCGGATTCCACTGGCGTCGAACTTTGGCAAGTTTGCCGGAATAGTTTTATTCGTGACAAGGGACGATTTTTTTTTATAAACGAAAGCTCTATGCTTTTTCCTTTGTAATTTGTATGAAGTATTAAGGGAAACCAGTATTAGAAATATTGCTATGTTGTATTAAAGGATGCTATATAAAGTTTTGCAACTGAAAAGCGTTGTTTAGAAGTATTGTAACGGCGACAATCCAAAAGACAGAAAGTATGATTCATAATGCCTTATCCAAAAAAAAATCTGTACTTCGCAAAAACAATAAAAAGTTTATTTGTAATTGGTCACGGGCAAATCATATATACATTGTTTATTTTTAATTGACAATCTGAAAATAAGGGAACACAAATACATTTATATTTCGAAACTAAAATCGAAGTGAATAATTATCTAATTTGAGATTCAGAAATGCAGTTAACAGTTATTTTAATAACGGTTTGAAAGAAAATACTTTTAACCATTCTTTTTACGCATTGCATTGTTTATGCATATCCATTTTTTTACTGTTTTCTAATCAACTTCTTGTCTATTATAAGTATGTCACTAGCCTTCGCGTGTATGATTAGCATATTGGATCAAGTACCTTTTACTATGATTAACATTATGTTTGTTTCTGGGTACTTCCATTATGACCTTTCATTATTGTATAGTCATCAGAATAACAGCTTGCGAAAACTCTCTTAGGAAGTGGCGTCATAATGAAAGTATCTAAATAAAACATTACAAAGAACTTTTAAGTTAAAGAGATATGTTATCTAAAGGCACATTTAAACAACTTAATTACATTGTAATTATAAATTTCGTGTACATTTTACTTTTTTTCTGATTGAAATGTAATTAATTTTTTTTTCCTTGCAGATGGTCCGGTTAGATATCAAGCCTAGAACTTCGTGGTGCACCACCGTATTTTAAGATTTAGAGAATTTATTAACTTTTTAATTGTAAAAGTGGGTAAATATAAGCAGCCATTTAGTGAGGCTAATGCCAATGATTGTAATATAGGGAGGCTATCACATTTTGAGGGTTAACGAACTCTACCGCGATTAATTTTATATTTTCTCGAAAAGTATGCCATAATGAAATGAAAAGAACCCTTGAATTGTGCTAATTACATGTTCGTTTGTTATAATATTTATGACAAAACGAGTGACTGTGTTGTGTTTTTTGTTAATTAAATAGTTTAAAAAAATATTGAATTTTATTTCATCTGATTTCCTCGCTACTTCCGCTTTTCAGTTGCTCCTTTCTATTACAAGATCTCTACGGGATAGTACAAGTTACAAGTTAGGCTGAGTTTACATGTAATGACTAAAGTTAGAAGTTAAATAATAAAAAGACAAATATTGTAAGTTATTTTCCAGTTATTAAATTTCATTGGTATCTAGTTTGGAAAATTTGTACTATGATTCTGAAAAAACACGTTCCACTAGCTCGATTATTACATAAATAAATGTTATTTTGTCACAATTTTTTTGTAATTCTCGAATAATAAAATTAAATAAGCAATTTATATACAATACTAAAAATAAGTATGACGCGTTTTCGTATAAAATCATAATTTAAAATACCTTGCTGACAGAATTTCAAATCACAACGCGGCGTAAAATCCCTCAACAGCCTTGCTATTAATCAGAAAATATTGCTATATCATTAATCTAATACCAACGCCTACTCAATGATTAGGCAAGCCTTTTTGTTAAAAAGTTAAACAGAATAATCTTCACATATCGGTGCATGAAGTAATACCAAAGTTACACAAGAAATCTGCAAGTCATCCTCATTACTAATAAGTCCTTAAAGTCTAAAGTTCGAATTGATTAACAGGTCTCTCATGGTCCATGGCGTGGGACAGCTCAAGGTTCAACTTTGATGCTTATTAGTAACTTAATTATGGTATAAGATTTTTTTTTTGTTCCATGACTGAAATGCCTATACGAAAGCTGATTTTCTATCGTTTCTCTTTTAACATGACAGAGACGGCTGGGATACGATGATATGAGTTTTTGTTTTTGCAAAGCAGATTGCAAATTCATGATATAGGTAATAACGAGGTAGTACAAGTACTTTTCAAGTAGTGAGAGAATTCTGATTGATTTTCGTATAACATATTTTAATTTTTACTTTATGGAGTATAATTAATATCGGGTTATTGTGTTGGATGTTTGGAATAGGAAAAGCGATAATTGGTTTAATCCTTAACTAAATTGGATATCGTAATAAAAGGGAGCTTTGAGTAACATCTTGAAATATGAAAGCGAAATTTTTATATTTTAATTCCACGTTTTCTGCCATTTTTTTTATTACTTATGGTTTACAGTACCGAAGATATCCTTGACTGTAAAGTAAGGATATAGAATACATAGTCATGAAACAAATTATCATCTTAGAGTGAAAACGTTTGTTTAAGTGTGGGAAAACCTGTAAGTCATTAACCCTATATTGATGGCCTTCACATATCGAAGAAAAATGTTCTAAGTCAGAATGAATTGCAGTTTTTAATGTGGCGTAATTTTCTCTTTTAATGCATATTTCTACTACTAACTCTACACTAGGGCTCCTTTAAACCTTATATTTAAATTTTAAAATCTTTTTATAGACAACTTAAGAGCAAAGTGTTACTCAGCTACTGAATTGGTTGAACAAGTTTTAGCCAAAGCCTGTTCTTGATTTTGGAACATGATTTAGTCTGTTTATCGATTTTTTAAAGGAAACTTTTGAAACAGATGATAATGTTGATTGTTTTTGTATAATTTAAATAAGGTTAGGTGAAGAGACTTCCTGCTCACTTATATTCGAATTCTCTATGATAATGTGTTGTTTAACATGTTTTTGGCCGTGAAAACACTCACTTAGTAATAAATTGATAAAGCCAGAGGGATTCGAGAAAATATTTCTTCTGCGGAAGGTGTTTTTTTATTACATTTTTGACGTAGAATATTTATAATACCATTGTATTGTAAAAAAATATAATAATTCTTGTTGATAGCGTCTTAAAATTTCCCGATTTTGAGCATAACGAGACAAGTGCAAGTGACATGGCCGTGAGAGTCTTCACCGCGGTGACATTGCGTGAACAGGGTGACCACACGTGGTTACAAATAGTAATATGATCAAAATACTTTTTGTATGCCAATTTAATAGAATGTCTTTTAAGAGTTTAATAATACGATGTGGATCCTTTTCTACAATAAAAGTTGAAAATTCAATAATACTAATGGTATAAATGCGAAAGTTTAGATGGATGGATGGATGTTTGTTATTGTTTGTAGCCTAAACGGCTCAACCGATGTTGATGAAATAGACATAGGCTACTCATTTTTGTTTTTATTTAATTCCACGCGGACGGAGTCGCAGGCGAAAGCTAGTAATATATATTTGGTAATAAGTTGTAAGAATGATGATGAAAAGTCGCGTACTTCTGGAATGAGAAAGAGAGTAAAGGGACATAAAGTTGAGTTTTTATTAAGTTGGTCTTAAATATTTTTTAAAAGAACAAATTCAAATTATTGATTGGTATTGTAATTGAAAATCAGGAAAAACGGATATTTGGTTACCCTGGCTGAATCTTGTTACTGCGTCAGGTCATTCACCTGCATGACGTAGACTCAATGCTAAGTTCACAAAAGTTCGACGTAAATTAGTAAATATGTATTATATATTTATAGAATTCATGTTAACAAAATCCTGTTAACTTCTTTGCCAATTATTTAGGCTTGTATAACATTAAGATAATTTATAAAATTCGTAAAAGTAACTAATTATTAAAGTAATAGTATAATGTCATCATTTTATTGTTAACAAATATTAACAGTAATAATTAAATAAAATATTAACACTTCAGTTTCTGTTGTTAAAAGGGTCAGTAGAAAGAATTTTAGTAAACGTTAGCGATATTTCTAAACCAATGAAATTTAGGAAGGGAATAAAAAAGACGGCAATGTTTTTCTGCTTCTGATTTAACAATTGTTTATGACAATTATATTTAGAAATTCTTCTTTTCCTTTCATTCTTAGATAACGTGTTAACACGTTCCGAAGAATTGGATGTCCATTTCCTTGGCTTGTACATTTTTGCAAACAAAAGATACGACAGGATGTGTGTTTATGTTTTATAACTAGTTTCGTTCATCTTAGAAAGATTTGTTTAAAGGACAAACGAATAGAATTACGAATAGAATGAAAAGATTAAATAAAGTCTCAAGTTACGATTCTAAACCATCCTTGTGAAGTTAAGTCGTTTGTAGTCATAATTTATGTGTACAGGCATTACGTTTCAAATTCAATCAATGACATAATCAATAATAATACTTTTAGCTATTAACTGCCTTACTCAGTGTTTATGCTCACTAAGGGATAGCCTTATTGTAGTTCTAGTGTGATAAATCGACAAGCAACTAATTTGAAATGCTGAACGATTCCAATTTTGTCATAAATTCCTTCCATTAAAGAGGTATAAAATATTTATAATTTTGAATTTCAAATCACTTATCTCACTTGTAAACAGTATTTATGAATTTAAATAGTCTTAAATTATAGAGCCCTGTTAATGGACATATTGTTTACTTGTATAAAAATGTTTTAAGGCGGGGCAACAAGACTGTAGGATACCGGTAATTTTAAACATTGTATGGCGAATATCGTCGACCTATAAAAGACACGGACGACTCAGTCCCGGACAGTTGACCTGTCTCGGTTTGTGTGCTACGTGTGCTAAAATTTAAAGGTAGATAAATCATTTTTTTACTAGTTTTTTTTTTATCTATTTTGCGACTTTATTAGGTAATAAATTATGATTTTTTTGATATTAAAAAAAATCACATTTTATGCTGCCAATACCTTGGATTTATTTTTTTCGTTATAATATTAATTAAATCTTTCCAATATTTTTGTATGGCCGTATTTATTATTAAAAAAAAAGATTTTCTCGCAGCCAGACTGGGCAGCGGTCGCTTTGCTATTTCGGAGAATTCAAGTGGCCGCTTGCTCGTTTGTTTATTTTTTTTTAATTAATTGGATTACGTTACAGAAAATGAAACTGAGCGTGATAATCTGCGTATTGGCGGTCTGTGCTTTGTCACTGGCCGTAGAACATGGGCCACTGCTGACCGCATTACAGCCACGGGACCAGGCACAACCCACAGGTGTCATACTTAAAAGAGACAAGAGACATCTAGGACTTCTTGGTATGTTTTTTAATCTATACTAATATTATAATGAGGAAAGATTTGAATTTTTAGATTTTTGTATGTATTGAAATAACTCTAAAAGTATTAAGGCCGATTTTAAAAATTCTTTAACCGTTAGAAAGATAATTTATCTGTGAATAACATGGGCTATATTTTTTAATTTTACGCTAGCGAAGTCGCAAGCAACAGCTAGTTGTATATAAACCATAGATGATTACGGCCACCAGTGCTTTGAGGAAATTCTTGTTAACTCTTTGGAGGACATTATTTTGAGCTTTAATTTGTATTTATTAACTAACTAATAAAAGTAACATAATCGTGATTGCCTGTAAGTTGACCTTTGGATGAGGATGTTTGGAGAAATACATTTTTCATGTAAATAATTTGTAAATTTGCACATCACGCAACTCGTTATGATAATGTATGGTGGTCATTAGATAAAAGAGTTTGGTGCGGATATTTTAAAAATTTTAAAATGCCTTTTATTCTTGAAATATGTGCATAAAACTATTTTTTTGTACTCTTCATATTTTAAACACAACTAAACTAACATATTCTTGACTCAACCTTCAAATTATTTATTTCTTGTCCCAAATTCACATAAAATAAGCTGACATTTAAAATGATGTATATAAATAAAGTGATTTTAAAATTAAAACCTACATTTACATGTAAAGAGTTTTATTAAAAACGAAATTCTTGTTTTCTCTATCTTTTTTTAATGATAATTGTGAATATATACCTTATGTAATATTGATACGGATGTTCCCGTACATATTGAGATTTATTGGAAAATTTCACACCTTAAGCAGGCGCGTCATATTTGTTTTAACTAGATGACTTTACAATATACCCTTATACGATCATAAACCAAAGTAACATGATTAGTAACATTCTACATTTACAGCCTTACACATGTTTCAATTTTAGTAATCCTCGAAATGAATTAGAATGACGCATCAATTCAGATTGAACTTTGACAAGGTCTCTCAATCTTTGCGGTCCTGAGCCACCTCGGTTTACTCTAACGGTACACCTTTGACTAAACTATCGCACAACTGTCGTGCGATTGTCAGTTGTTTCGCAGCCCATTAAATTGTTTAGTTGCACAACTAAAAATCCAGTAATGTGCGCACCTCCATATTCATAGGAATCATAGCGCGACTACAGATGGGCGATTTAGTCAAATGTCAATGTCAAATTATTCATCGACTGCTCATTAAGGTTAAAATGTATTCCAGGTATTGGTGCTCTTGGGGCTGGAGTACTTGGTGCTGGTGCTCTTGGAGTTGGCGCTGGTATAATTGGCGCTAAAGCAGTCGGAGCTGGTCTCGTCGGTGGAGCGCTAGCGTCTGGCGCCCTCTACGGACACGGCAGAAGCTACGGCGGTTACGGAGGATACTACGGCGGCGGATACGGTGGTGGTTACGGTGGATACGGCGGATATGGTTACGGAGGATACGGCCGCGGATACGGGTAAATGAAATAAAATTGATACTATTACGATTGAGTAATCTTACTATTTAATAATGCGAAAGTTTAGATGGGTGGATGTTTATTTATGTTTGTTTGAGTTTGTAGTCTAAACTGCTGAACGGATCTCGATGAAATTTGACATAGATGTGGATAGTATGGAAGGAAACATAGACTACGTACTGTTTTTTTAGTTCCATGGGGACGGAGTCGCAGGCGAAAGCTTGTCATTTATGTTTATAAAAAGAGTAATCAATATTTCAAAGTATATGTCACAAATTTCCTTGTACTATAATTTCAGATCATACTACCCCTCTTCGGGATACTACGTTTCCGACCCATGGTGCTAAGTGGAACTCCTGACCTAAGTGTTATTATTATTTATAGACATTGTTGTGAATGTGTGTAAAAGTACTGAAAAAAATCCGACCGATATAATAAGTGTACAATAAAATAGTTTTCAATAAATGGCAGTTTCATTTAATAAAGTAATTACGAGTATAAAGAAGATAATTTACCTCGATAGCTTTATATTCAAAATTACATTTTACTGTAAAAATAAATGAAAAGTAGCAATTTAAATTATGTATTAAATATATAACATGTATTTTAATTAAAAAGTTCACTAGTTTACTTTTAGACTTTTTTGAAAATAATTATTTTAATTTGGTACAAACAGCGAGGTCTACTCGTTAATCGTAACACTGGCGTCGAATGCTGTCGATAATAAAAATAAATTGCACCGACAATTGCATTATTTCTCTGCTCGTAGATGTGTTTGTTGAACGAGACACTATTTTTATTACGTCGTATTCATGATTCATTCGATTGTACAGAATAATTACATTGATATAAATTAAACAATAAAATAAAGCTAAAAGTCCTTGATGAGGTTAAATTATGATTTAATCCCTATAAAGTCTGCTTAAAATACATAATACGGTAGTAACACACTACAGGCTAAGTTTTAATTTGAGTTTTTATTATGATATTACATTAATTCAGGTGAAACCAAGCATCTAGTTATAACCTTAAATATGATTATTAGTTGTGAGTAATATTCTAATACTCGCAAGTTTATATTCCACAAGCTCACTTTTAGCCAGACTTACGGTGTTATTTGCATGGGTTTATTGCAATTTTTCAGCGAACAGTATATTAAAAATGTGAAAATTTATAGTAGGTTAAAGACAGCAATAAAGAATGAAGAAAGACAAAGGTTAGCGTGGTATGGAATTGTTATGCGACGAGACGATTAGGACATAAACCAGAAAGTGTTAAGAATGAATGTGGATGGCTACAAAGGAGGAGGAAGACCGAAGAAAGTATGGATGGATTGTGTGAAAGAGGATGTGCTTGAGAAAGGAGTGGATTCAGATATGACAGCTAATAGAGATGTACAGAAGAGCAGCACATACTGTGTGGATAAGGGCAAGTTGATGATGTTAAAGACATGAATAACATTTTATAATTGTTTTCTAATAACCAAAACATTATTTGTAATGATCAATATAGTTATAATATTAATAAATTGTCTTTCCCTCAAGGCCCCAAATTGATATTAAACATATTAGGCTGATATCATTGTATTAAGTTATCAGGCCGTAGGGATCGCCCCGACAACTTATCCATTATGTAGAACAATATTAGAACTACTTAGAACAGCTTATGGAGATTACAGTCCTCGGGAACTTTGTATACGATGCACACTTGTGTTAATATTATCTCATATTATGCTTATGTTGGACAAATTTTCACTTTAAACACTGTAGTGCTTAGAGAATTATGGTAACATAACCTCAACTAAACATCATTCCACTGTTGCCTGGAGATAACTCGTATCATCTTTATCAAGGTGTGTGGGAGACATGAGTGACTAATTTTATAATCCAAGTGTGGCAGTTAATTTTTACACCTTAATTAATCTCACCAAGCTCTAATTATACAATATTTATGTAAACTTTATTGTAATTTTCAATTTGTGTTTCAATTCCAGTTTACTTAATACAATCATTTACAAAATCAACATGTTTGTTCTGATAACTTTACTCAGGTCTCTCTCTATTACATTAAATAATAGTTCAATATATTGTAATATATTTACTGGTATATTTATATAGTAAATAGCAATACTGCGTAAGTTATATTTGCACTGGGTGATCCCGTACCTGGAGCTCAAATTGCAAAAGTCAATACGTCGGCGCCTGTTTGTCCACGAAGGCAATTTATCGTTCCAGTCGCGGTTTGCTTACAAATTGCCTTCTATAAGGTAGGCGAAGGTAAAACCATTTTAAACTAAGGAATTCTCATTGGATTTGCTAGCCATTTTAAAATTATGAATTACAAAAAAATTACCACGTCTTAAGTTATATTTCTCTTATTATTATGAATGATAGCTATGCCTGTTATTATTTCCATATTTTACTTAGTTTAAATAACATTAAATTAGTATAATTATTCGTAAAATTAATCACATTTACCGTTTGATAACACCAATGGTTAAATACATTTGGTATGGTATTTATAAACTTGTACTCCTGGAATAACGTTTGTAAAAGAATTCATTAGGGAAACTTTCGATTTCAAGATTGCAAAAATGGAGATAACTGAAAAATAATATGCGTTCATGTTGTGCGTTGCGAATGTAAACAAAAGTGTACGTAAGGTAAGTGGTCGAGTGCAGTCGCGACTGAGGGCTTTTGAAATGAGAGCTCGCATTTGTACAAACGACTGTGTAAACTTGGAATGCAAAAATATTTATGTTTATGTTTACACGGAGAAAACTTCATGAGTTTGATTTTGAGAAATATGATACCTTTCGAAAGATCAGGAAAAACATTTTCTCTGCCACTCTCAGAGTTATTAAGGTCTCTTTTAGTGTACATTAAAACGCCGGTAGAGCATCTTACAGAATTTATTATTTTTAAATGTATAACTTATTAGTTGTAAAGAGGAAAGATTTGTATCTTTAGATTTTTGTATGTATTGAAACGACTCAAAAACTACTGGGTCAATTTCAAAAATTCTGTCAGCATTAGAAAGGTAATTTATCTGTGAATAACATAGGCTATATCTATTAATATTTTTTTAATTTCATGAGGACAAAGTCGCGAGTAACAGCTAGTAAAAAAACATAATTATATATAATGCCGCGAAGTGATTGTTAATTTTTTGAACGATTAACGTTATAAATAATAATTTTGAGTCCTGGTATCATTTGAAATTGTTTTGAGTTGTTATTATAATTTGAATTTTTGAGCGGGCAACCGCGGATAGATGTCAGTTGTCATTAAAGGGGCGGGTGATGCACTGTGGTTATGTGCATGTATGAATTTACTTGGTGAATCTCTGTAAATCTTTGCAATCCGGTTATATAGTGTCGTGCAGTTTTCATTACCGTTTAAAGGAGTGTGTTTCTGATATTACGCGATTCTTATTTCATTATTTCCGACATATGCACGCCCACGATCTACCTTCGGAATAAAATTCTGCAAGCCGTTCATCACTTCGACGTGTAATGTACACGTTTCTTAACATTGAAGCAGCATTATTAATTTTCAAAAGTAGCTTTTTGACAAAGTGAAATTATGAAAATGTTGTGAAAATGAAAACAACAAAATGTATCTAAAAGAAATTCTTAATCTTAATGATTTGTCCATTGAAATTTTTGGAATAAAAGCCAGCTGAATATTTGAGCATTAAGGAAAATTTTCCTCTGAAATTTCTTCAAATCAACAAGATTGCGAGATTTTATAGCTTTGTTTTGAAATGTTAATATTTTATTATAGAACAATTTACATTTTACTAACAAACTGTCAAAGTGTCAAGTAACTTTGTGCAAAATTATAAAAGACTTTTTGGTGTCTGTAATAATTAAAAATAGAACATGGTAAAAGAACGTGTACAGAAAACTTTAAAACTACTTCGGGTTTAATATTTCAACGATTAGTCATAAAAACAATAATTGAAAATTTATTTGGTCGCGTTCTGCCTTCGAACCGGACTGCGGTAAAATTTTACCTTAATTACTGTATCTAAAGGAAATACATAACTGTCGTTAGTGATTTTATTGACGACTATTAATATTAAAAAAGTGTATCAGAAACCTGTGTAAAGCAGACAAATACAGCTTACTGATGTCAAGGTGTCAGATTGGAAGGCACTTATTATTTTGCACGTGAGTATGACTGATTTTTTGAATTTAAACAGAACAGTTTCATTTTTCAGAATCTGATGATAATTGTTCAAATCTCGTTATTCACTTTGTATTTCGACTTAAGTACTTGATGATAATATACAGCGCTGCCCTAAGGTCGTCGTCGAGGTAAGATACCTCGAAAAAAGAAATCATCTAATTTACAGAAGATATGTCTTTAAAAGGTAAGATAAAAGTTTTACAGTCGTTATAATTTATGGCTATTAACTTGAGTATGACGTTAGTAGTTATAGCTTTAAAAAAAGCACGATTTAACAATGTCTGGTTTGAACTTTCACTTTGGGTTAGTGATAAATTGTTAAACTCCGGAGGCCTAATTTTAGTTCCTTTCCCTTTCCACCCTTTTCTTAAGAGGAAGAGATGGGAAGGAAAAGTGGATTTGACATTGGAGGGGACGCATAGGAAAGGGAAATGTCCTTTTTATGTGCGTCTTCTCCTCCGTTTAAGGGTAGGCAATGCATCTGCAATTGCGGATGTTTATGGTCAGCGGTCGCTTTCCATTTCGGTGGATTCGAGTGGCCGCTTGCTTGTTTGCCACCTTATATCATAAAAAAAATCTAACTTGACCTGTATTTAGTCATTTTAAATTGTACCGAATTTATGGTCGTATTTCATAACAAAATATCCCGATAGGTATGAAAAAGTTTAATAAAACTGTTTACTGAAATCATAGTCAATTTATGTCACCACTGATTTTAAATCCTATAGACAACGAAAAGAGTTATTATTGAGATTTTCACTTTATATTGGACAAAAACTGCACATATTCGGTATGAGGAATTAAAAACTAAATAGGGCATTTGGCACCGTATCAAGTAAATATGAATTAATCATCTCAGAGAAATGGATACAGCGGCGTCTTGCTGACGTTGGAACAGTTAACAATGGCCTGTCGTGATGCTGAGGGCATCAATCATCTCTCTTTGCCACTTTTACTATTCTATATTTATTCTAATGCACAATGTTTCCGATTTAGAAAATGATGCGATCATAGTAAGGAGTATAATGTATAGGTTTTCTTTGCGACTTTGTCTGTCTGAACAAAAAAGTTATAACTTGATAATTAACATAATATGCCGAAAGATAAAAGTAATATAATTATGGAAGAAGAAATTAAATCTTTGAAAGTCTTTATTGTTCTGCTGACAATTGAAAGTCGGAAGAAGGCCAAGTAATTGTTCCTCAAGTTGAGGTACAACAGAATAGGTTTGTTTAAAGAAAGCTATTGTATCGAACTTTTGTTGTAGATTTTTAATATTTTTATCATAAAAAACATTAATATTATTGTAAAATGCATACATTGATAATTGGACTACAGAATGTAAATAGTAAAAAATCATTCCCGGTTTTTAAACTTTTTTTTCCAGTAGAGATTTGATGTTTTTTGACTCCATAAAAAACATTTTTCCTCCCTTAAAAATTTTACCTTCGTCAACTTATTAAGTATGTAAGTAAGATGGACGAAGACATTTATATTTATCGAGTTCTATTTCCGTTAAGTATTAAATAAATTCATTTGAAGTATCTATTATTTTTTTTCTATTTTTAGTATTATACTAGTGAGTAGTGTGACTTTAAAACTATTTAATAAGTAGCGAGTATCTGGATTATAAAAGTCTTTATAAGAGTATTATTTCATTCCTTATTTTATATAAATTATTATGCTTTAAAATTTTATAAAATACACTGATTAATAAATGTTAAAACAAATAATAAAAAAACCATGTTGCGGGATGCGAAAAGGCCTGTCGTATCTGTAATACGATTATGCGACGACGACGTCGTCTTAAGCCGGGATAAGCCGCGCTAATGCTCACCCTTTTGATCATATTGGTGCTCAAGAAGTGCTACACTCAAACACGTTCAATTATGCTTTATATATTAAAAAGTATATGAATGTTCCTTCTATAAAAATGTTAAAATGAAATATTTGTTCTACTTTCAACCTCAGGATTATATTTCGATACTGGCTATTGCCAGCGACTTTGTCCACGCAAAATTGAGAAAAGAAAGTAGCCTATAATATGCCCGTCTGTCAGCTACCCTTCAGTGAAAGTCCGGTCGGAATCGGCCCAGCCGTTTCGGCGATTGCCTGAAACAAACGCGGCTTGAGGACAGACAGACATACAAAAAAATACACGTTCACAACACCATCGTCCCGAAATCTAGAATTTTTGTTTTGATATTACAAACAGACACTCCGATTTTATTATATGTAGGTATAGATTAAATATTAGATAATATTGATTGATGATCTACAAAGTAATTGAAGATACAAGTTTTACATTCGAATAAGTATCGCTTTAGGAAACTTCAATACATCGGTCATCGGCCACTTTGAGTAGATATTAATTTGAAAATTATTTGAATTATCTACGACAATGTCGAATATTTTATTAATTGCGTGTTTGTATGTTAATATTATGTTGGCCGCACTGATTAAATTCCAGCGACACGATCTAATAAGCTACATAATATATACCCGGATGTCCTGCATTACGTACTTGATTCTACTACTATTTTATATTACAAAACTAACTAAATATACCTATATATCTGTCAAATAAATAATCCTTTCCTGAAATGCTAGTTTAAGGGTTGAGGTACTTTTTTTGAAGTTAGTTTAAAGCGTCGGGAGGTTAGCGGTCTTATAAAAACGTCTAAGAAAGATATCACAATAATATCTTCGCTTTGTTTAATTCAAAGGACTATAACGTGTTGATATCACGTTATAACATCATGTCCTTATCTTCTGTTAATTAAGTTAAATTTATATCTTTTTGAGCGTTGCATAAACTACGAAAAATCTACAATGTCAAGTTGTGTTTGGTTAAGAGCGGGCGCACACTCTTGACAAAACTATCGTAAAACTATAGTCGATGTTTAGTTGCTAAAAACAGAGTAGTGTGCGCACCTCCAGCTCAAAGCAGTCAAAGCGAGACTAAAGAGTTATGCGATATATTAGCTAAAGGTGTGCGTACACTGTAAAAAAAAACTTATCACTGTAATATCTTGTAAACAACTTCGTTTTGAAAAAGAGTGCCGTGCCAAATATTGATCAAAGTATAAGGTGGACGAGAAAGTGTTTGTTCGTGGTATTACTTCATTATTATGCCGATGTCGTCGCCCAGTGACGGCAACACGACCTGACGAAGCGAATACTTATTCTTTTTTAATTTTTTTTGTGGAAAATATCATCCTGTGGAAATGTAAAAAGAAAGGAAAAATATACGTAAAGTTTAATTAACACATTACTAAAAATAAACAAGACAGTTTAATAAAAACAAATGAACACGTGTAACATTTTTTTTGTGTTTTTTACTATATTTGCCTATCTCGGTAGTAAATTAATGTCTAAGACAAAATTTCATAGATGTAACTTCTAAACAATTTCCATAGTATAATGTAAATTTTGTAACATTATTAAAACAGCCCAACGAAAACTTCTTCGATAACAGATCAGAAACGGTTTTATTGAATTTTTCTCGGCGTAACACCGGCTCTTCTGAGAAATTTCATTATTTGGGTTCTCGTTTAATACGAAATATTTTAATGTCGCAGATATTACTGTAATATTATATTTAATTAAAGTTACGATCCAATTTTTCATAGTATAACTTTATTTCTAAAGTTTATTAGCAGATTTATGTTCTTTTCTTGTTTAGACAAAAATACAAGCATTTGTAGAGGTTCCTTATTGGTATTTAGTGGTTCTTATTTGTCGTTGAAATCTCATGTACCTATAGGTAAAATCTAGGTACAATAATACAATATAAACAAAGGTAATATTCGCACGCTTTTTAATACGGGAAATGTTACATGTTACTTTGTTTGATTTTAATTAACTTACTTGTTTGTTTTATGAAAATTTCTTTTAAAAATTTAGAAAGCGCAGCATCTAACGGGAATTTTACAGATTTTCACATACACAAACTTTAAGTACTTATGAAATAAAGCGCACATTTCATACTAATTGTTAATTAATTCTTAGGAATCGCTTTAGGTTTCAAAATATGGGAAGGTTGTGAAGTTTTTTGGCAGGGTATAGGATGCATAGGCAGGGAACATGTCCTATTTCTGCGCGTCCCTTCCTGTGTTGATTAAAGGTAGACAACGTATCTGCAAATGCAGATATCTAATCGCTGCGGTCGATTTGTTATTCTGAAGAATTCCAAATTAAAAATATACTTTGTCTTTGTATTGATATAAATAAAGGCTGAGAAATTTCCAAATATGACATAGCTTTTTTCTATTTATTTGGTAATCTGATAAAATGTAATCAACAGTTTCCTAAGCATTAGTTATTTTATTTATTTATTTTATATAAATTAAAAGCAAGTTCCATTAACGTGGGTACGTGACATCAATTCTAACTGCAGTTGCACATGCCGCTGACGGCAAACTTCATTTGCTCGAGCTAATTTCGTCCTTGTAATTAGTATACAGTGTAATTGTTTCCACCTGGAAGTAGACGGAGTTGACATTGCTATTGCCTGTAGTACACAGCTGCGAAAGCTAATAAGAAGCGAAACTATGACGTAGCACACGTACGTTTAATTAAGGGATTACTTCATGTTAGATTTTAACTCGCGTAGTGAGATCATCTCCAGAATTAATTAAATGCACGCAAGTTTTATGTTAAACATCTTCTGCTTCGCTTTTACTATGGTACATGCGTAAACGTAGAAAGAGCAAGGCGATAGTGGAGTCTGTTTTGGACAACTAATTAATAACAGTGACGCTATACTATAGTCATATTGGACGTCTTTGGATTTCGTCTAGTATCTATCGTTTTACGTGCTCCCTTACATTATTATCTAGAAAATTGGTCGTTTACAAAATTAAAGAAAAAACGTATTAAATATTGCTGCAACAATGCTTTCGTCCTGGGTAAATGATTACTAAGACTTTGTTAGTAGCTGTACGAATTCTACCACTATAAAATTTATTTAATAAAGAAATTAATTTATCAAGAAACTATTTCAAAGTGTGAGAAAGATTAGTTCCTACTTTGTAGTATGATACAATTGCAAGTAAAGTCTAACATTGCAAATAGCATTAAGTAAAAGCGAGTAAAGAATGCGAGTGTCAGGTAAAAATATGGGTGGAACAAAGTCTGCATTGAAATATAGCCCGGTGGATTTATTACAAGGCTCGCGTTTGTGCACTCAGAACAAATATGTTGTTGTTAAAAATGTTTGTACTTTTTAATTACTTTTTAAGAGCTATGACACTGTTGGGAATTTTCTTAAAAATTTCTTTAACTTTTACTCGTAGAATTATTGTAACAGTTACCAAAAATACTTTTGAAAGCATGGGTTAAAGGTAACTTTTAGTTTAAAATATTCCAAACAGATTGTTGAAATATTAGTCGGGATCCTATATAACTCTTGTTCGTACAATAGTCGGTATTCATCATCATTAATTGGGTCCGTGAGGTCGCGCCACCAGCCGTTATATTTCACTACCTCTGACCACTTTAAATATTGTTTATTACTACACCTGGAACAAATTATAGCCAGTAACTGTACCAAATGTTGGAAACAACGTATACTCGTGGTCACCTTTGGCATTTTTGCTGTTCTCTGTTCCGTTTTTTGTGTCAATGGGTTTCCTTAAATTTTATGTTATAACTAGCTTTCACCCGCAACTCCGTTTGCGTGCCATTAAAAAAACACATTAGCCTATGTGTTCATACAAACTATCCTTTATACCTATATTTAAGCTACAAACCGACACCTATGTTGATTACAGATTTTTAATTAAAAAAATCTATTTTTTATAAATGGTGTCAACTTATTTAATGCATATAAAGTGAGGTCGTATCGCTTTACATAGAATATGTTTGTTACGTTGTGATCAATCGATACTCTATTCACGTTATACCGAGAACTGCGCCAATTACCTTAATGCACGCCTAATGAAGGGCCCCGACGTTCATTTAGTTAGCTAAATACTGAACTTAATAGCTTTATTGGATGCATCGCTTTGTACGGAGTAATATACTACATGCTGAAATATTGCACAATATGTAGACAATTTTATATTTTTTGTTAATCACTATTATTTTTTTTCAGGCGTTTATTAATAAAAAAGTGTCTATAGTTACTGTGTTTTGTTTTACTTTTTCTTTACAGTACTATCAGAATATTAAAGCGGGCACACAACTTTGACTAAACTATCGCACAACCGTTGTGCGATTGTCGATTATTTCGTAGTCAATTACCAACTACTTAGTTGCACAAAAAATCGAGTAGTGTGCGCATCTCCATATACGCTCACAGAAATCAAAGCGAAACTAAACAGTTGTGCGATAGTTTAGTCAAATATGTGCCGCACGCTCTTAGTTATAACGAATACCCAAGGGATATTTTGTTAAATGAAGCCAGAAAAGGTCTGTTCGTGCGATAAAGGCACAAATCTCAAGTAGCAATTATTAATTCATGAGCTTTAAGATATGGCAATCGAATAACAAGCGTCATTTATATTTGTTATTTTACTAAATGAAAATATGGCGTGAAATAAATATTGTGACTAACATAAAAATTGTATCTTTTTTATTATTGTTACAAAAATATTAACTTATATAGCAGTAGTTACAATAAAGTTATTGATATCGGAGAGTGTTTTAATTACTTAGTAAAAGGTTAGCAAATTGTCGACGTTAGTCATATAAACCAATACGATTTAGGGTCCTTTAAAATGCAAGCCTACAATTTCCTCAAAGGCCGGCAACGCATCTATAGTTCCTCTGGTGTTGCAGATGTTCATGGGCGTCGATGACTACCTCTAAGACACCGCCGCTCGTTTGCCCCCTTCTCTTATAAAAAATATATAACGGATTTTGCAGAATGAATAAGTACACTTCATTCATTTAATCTAATAACCTACATTCATATAATTTTGTCATAAGGCAGCTTGCCAGTGACTCGTAGAACAAGTAATTTTATTTAAAATATAGAGCGCACGAGCGGAACAAGAAACTGAACTACGCTATTGACATTTTGTCTAGAGAGCCAGCAATGAACTTTAATGGATTGGTGGAAAGATGTTCATCTTAACATTATTTCACCCATGAATAATCTTTAAGTTATTTTAAAACTCATTAAACGTCTATAGAGCATTTAATTACAAACGATTTTTTTCTTTCACTATCTGTAAATATTATGGAAATATTACTCGTCTAAAAGTAATGGCACTTTGGATTCTCTGAAATGTGACTCGATTTGCTCACTAAGGACCATTTACCCTTAATTTTATATTCTGTCGGAAAATTACTAAGCATAATGGGCTTCCTGTAATTTTGTAAAATGTTGAATAGAAAAGTCTCCGTTTGTATGTTCAAATACATTTTCGAGGAGTTTTATGTTTTTATGAATACGTTGGTTTTTGTTCTATTTATTAAATGTTTAGATCCTGTTCATACAATATGAATCTGTTTAAAGGCAGGTGTTACCCGCCACCATTTTTTACCATATTTTGATCAAAATTAAGGAAGACGGCGTTAGATACATTTTTTGTATAATAATAAATAATTAATATATCTAGAATTTGGTATTATCCACTATAGTGTTTAACAAGTATTGAAAATGAATATAATGTCGAACAAAAAAATAATGTAACAAATAAAGGAAGCTACGAGGATTCTTATCCCTGTTATATGTCGCCTGTAGCAACGCAATTTCCTGAACGAGGGAAATTTCAATAGCCCTTTATTTACTTGTCTAATTCAACACAATTCTTCGATAATAACAGAGAGTTGATTTTTACCATTTACATAGGTAAGCGCTCAGTTGACAGTTTTCTGCAAAAAAATATATTTCAAGCTAATACATTACTGCCTTTCATATAAAAAAAAAACTTAGATTTCTAGATGTAGTTAACAACATTGACACACGATAGAGGCTTTGGCATTTTGCCAAACTAAATTGAATACGGAGACTATTGAGCTCAGACTTAAGGAGAATCGATTTGTTCGTACAGGTAAACATTTGGTTGCATCTTTCTGTGACATACTTACTCTATTACCAGTCTAGTACAAATAAAATGCACATAAAGCGAGTGGCGTTTCTTTAAGATACGTACTTATGGTTTGGTGGTTTTTAGAATATACATTTCAACGCTCTAAAATTGCCATAGTTTTTATGTCAAATAACTACTTAATATTATAAAAAGGGAAGATTTGTATGTACTGAAATAATTCAAGAACTACGGGGCCGATTTTGAAATTCTTTCACCATTAAAAAGCTATGTTATCAGTGAGTAACATAGACTATATTTTTTATTTTGTAATTTCACGTAGACGAAGTGACGAGCAAACAACTAGTCAAATAAGGTTATCAATTTGTTTATGCTTAGTATTACTAATAGTTTTATACATTCTGTTTACCATTTTAATTCAAGCCGGTAACGAAGCGCATGAATAACTAAACACTGCCATCGGTTCAAGTGCAGATTTATCGCTTAAATTAATCTCCAGAAGCACCTCTAAATATTTATAACATCATTGAATATTCATGACAATTGTACTGTGTAAATCGCAACTGATAGCTAAAAGCTATGTAAGATTTTACAGATTTAATATTGCGTTAAATATATATGCTTAATCATTCCTAACTTCCATTTATGTCTATAAACTCTGTGCTCTCTAGCGATTTTTGGCGTTACGTTCTAATGACGTCATCGGTTCAACTTGAAAGAAGTCACAATTGCTTCTAAGTTGTTCTTAATATGTTGAATTCCATTAGTAGTGGAAATGGTTCTTGAGATTTTTTTATATTATAAGGTGGCAAACGAGCGACAGCTATCCATAGACATCCGCAATTGCAGATGCGTTGCCTGTCCTTAATTGACGAAGGTGAAGACGCACAAAAAGAGGATATTTCCCTTTTTTACTCGTCTCCTCCACCGTCAAATCCTCTTTTCTTTCCCATCCTCTCCTCTTAAGTCGAGAGAAAATTATTTTATGTATTGAATGGGAGATGTTCCTCTTATTTATAATAACATGTGGCGGCACAAGGTAAGAATAAACTTAAAATACCGGCGAATGTTGACACCATTACTTCATTAGCCTCCAGTTTGCATGATCACGTACTGTGGAGGTTCCCATGAGCTTGTACGCTTTATTAGATTCAGAGTTTGCGTTGAAGCGTGTGTACTTTACGTAGTAAGGCTTAGACGTGTACGTTCGCTTGGTTTCACATCGTTTGTGTTGCAGTTCTGCTAACGGTATATTGGATTTGTAGAAGTCAATATGTCGGTGTCTGATTGTTGAATGCTATCAAGTTCACTTTGTGATACCTATTCTGTTCTATCTTAAATTGTTTCTTGTTTGAGCACCTTCGGATGAACAGATTCACCTAAAATGGTTTTTGACTAGCTTTGTTCTTTGAAAATATTATTCTTTGTGGTTCGTATTTTATTTGATACCGATAAATAGCTAGATGAGAGTAGGTGGGACGTGCGGCTAGTAGTTTTATTAAATTCAAGTGCAGTGTCAATTTATATTTTATATAGCTGGTTGCTATTGACGCTTTAATCGAAAAGTCCAATGTTGCGTGACGCGCAGAGTGTCCTTAATGGTTTTACTAAAATTTATTTATCGACTCGTTTACGTGCTGTAAAACTTTATGATTCAAGCTGAATGTATTTTATACTAAACGTTTTTAGACATGATTTATTTCAATAGTAAGTCAAATATTATTATTTTGGTTATCCAAAATAAGAAAGAGTTGCGTACTTTTTTAATTTATTTATTTCAACGTAATACATTTTGAAATAATTAGTGACGTAACATGTTGCTATTATAGATATAAATAATATTTATGGCATTGCGTATTTCATATTACATTTTAAAGAAATACGCAGATAATCCAAAACACGGAATTGGTTTAAATATCAAATAGTATAGAAATTAAATTGCTTTAACCATTTGTGCACATTTTAAGTAAACTGAGGGCAGTCTGCTATCCATAAATAAATGGATCGATATCCCCGTCTGGGTTATTTCCATTAGTGTATCCGGAGCATTGTAATCAAATATGAAAACAGTTATATTTACGCTGCAGTCCCCTATGAAACAAACCTGAGATCATTATAAAACACGGATAAAAATATATTAATCTAATACATTATAGAGTTGAGAGTTTGTATTTAATTAAATTTATAAAATTTCTTCGATGCTAGAAAGCGATTATCGTATATTACCGTCTTTGGCGTTTTGCCGAGTTGAATTGAATAGGGAAACTAAAGCTTAGACTTGAGAGAAATCGATTTGTTCACACGAGGTAAATATGTGCTGGTATTCTTCGTTGTGTAAATTCTACTTTTAACAAGTCTTTATTTGCCTGACCAGTATTCATGTATCTTTGTATCCATATACAAATTTTTGTAATCTTTAATATGAATGTTATTGAAATTGGTACACTCCTGATATATTCTAAATTATAAAACATCACTCTTGTCTCCATGAGTCAGAAAGGATCACATTTGAACATCTCTTTACTCTTGGTACCTATTTTGTTAATTAAATTTACTTATGCATCTAACGAGTATACGTCGCTATTTTTTTCAACTCTCAGTCTGCGCGCCAAACTGTCAGGGTTAACATAACACAATTAAAAGTTTGTCAATTAATTCTGTGGCGACATAAAGCGGTGCAGGCAACTTGTCACCTTTATCACGTTTCAACTTATTACTAGATTTTAATAACTTTCATAAACTCCGTAGTTTTCAGTGTTATGTATCGATTTGGATTTAATTGGAATTTGAGTATGTAAAAATGTTGACTTTCCTAGTTTATTACTTGTAAAAAAAGAAAGAAATACAACATAATAGTAAAAATGTGTGACTTTTTTTCTTAAACTCAAACCAAAAAACTATTAAATTGTCGAGTTTCTATAAAAATTAACTGGTGACCTATGTTTAAATAAGCTTTTTACAAATCTTACGCAATCATATGCAATTTATATCTTAAGACATATTTATGTTTTCTCATTTCTTGTGGAATCAGGTGCGCTCAGAGATACCATTACGGTTCGGATAACTGTGCAGTACAATATTTGCATAATTCATTCCACAAATTAAATAATCAATTTCGTTAAAGTAATTCTTTTTCTTTCCTCCATTTTAGGTTGAGATTGCTACTGATTAATTTCACTTAGTATACATCCACATTACTCACGCACTAACCCAGAAGGGTAGGCAGTGACCATGGACCTCCATTTGACGAGGTAGACACTCTTGTTTCTTTTATATTTATAGGATATAAGTATCAAATTTTATTTTTAATTGATTAATGTTTTAATAACTCTGTGTTGTGAAAGAACAAACACTATTCTTTCTACTCTCGTACTACTTCAGTGAAATTTTTAACTTCTAAAAAAATTGCGAATTTTTGTTTCATGTTATTTGTTGCAGTGAAAATCACATTTACTACATTCAATTACGTATTAAATATGAAGACACTTCTCCCACAGGACGTGACAACGAATAATAACCGCCATGTCTTTGCCGCACACGAGGCAGTGACAGGGTAACGACTTCATAAATTAGCTGATGTCAAAGTATAGAATGTGTCTTTTCTCTGTTACGGACATAATATTTAGTACGTGATAATTAATCGACAGTACACAAAGCCTGTGCCTGTGTTAATGTTGTTAAATACTCAATGACACAGAGACCAAAATATTTTTAAAACAACATCCACGAATATGTACTGATCGTTCGTGGAGTGGCACCACAATAAGACTCGATGATGTAAAAATCAAGTAGGTAGTCAATTGTTTTTGAATGACAATTACTAGGTCATAGTAAGTCGTGTCATTTATTAATAATGTTTCTAAAATACTGCCGCATTCAGTGTATTTCGT
Source organism: Papilio polytes (assembly GCF_000836215.1). NCBI lineage: Eukaryota > Metazoa > Arthropoda > Insecta > Lepidoptera > Papilionidae > Papilio > Papilio polytes. Next base: position 3,466,943 of record NW_013525157.1, read on the forward strand.
GCAGTCGAGATAATACTTAGTTATTGTCTATGCCATCTAGACTCTGTACAAGTTGTGTAAAGAGTAAAGATTTGTATTTTTGTATGTATTGAAATATCTCAAAAAGTACTGATCTGATTTCAAAAAATATTTTACTATTAAAAAGCTACTGTATCACAGAGTAATATAGGTTATATTTTTTGTTTTTCTTAATGCCACGTGGACGAAGTCGCGAGCAACAGCTAGTATGTAATAAATCATAAGTTATTCGAATATTTCTGACTGCAGATGTAAAACATTGTTGGTATAAGGATAATATATTGTGATAAAGAGATGCATGTGCTCTGTGTGAATTCAAAGCGTAATTGCTTACTTAATGTGCCGGAGAGCGGGTGCTTTGATGTCGGCTGTTAATTAAAGTCACTAACACCCTACCTCATAAATTGTGCCGTGCTGACGATATATGAAGGGCGGTGGCGACTTGGTAATAAAAAATGCAGTTTATTATCACATTTAATAAATTAAAAGTTGCTGGAAAATGTCGAAACAGGGCTTAAAGCAAACATTTCCACCAGTAATAGTCAGTGGAAATGATGTATTGTCTTGAAAACCGATGTTGTTTTGTTTTTAAGGCTTGGCTATTACAGTGCTTTAAGTGTTTTATTCATTTTGTAAAATACGTAATTTGAATTAATACTGTATTATGCGTTACTACGCTTTCGCCTTAGTTACGGTTATGACATGATTGTTATTTGTATTTTTTAATATTTAATATCAATTTCTCGTTAACGAAAATAGTAAGTCTCCAGTTATGATATAGATCCCTGCACCCGCAACTTTCAAAGTTGCAAACTAAGACACCTTCCTTGGATGGAGGAGACAAAGCTAACGATGTAGCAAGAATATTAAATGTGTTTTCGAACTTCCCCCAGAGAACTGGTGACACAAGGAAGTAAAGGACGTATCAAACATCGAAAACTTATTCTCTGCTACACCTAAAGAAATGAAGTGCACATTCACTAAGACAGTTTCAAGTTAAATTTAGAAAAGTTACAAGAACTGTTTAATATATGTTATATTGTAACTTTTTCTATTTAAACTATTTCAGTGCAATGAAGTTAATTTAATTTGTTTCTTTGATCGATTAGTGGTTAGTCCCCCAGCTACATTTAATGATTCATATTCGTTTGATAACTTCAATAAATGCGTTTCTGAACTACGTAACTTGACTTTTACTTCATTAAAACATAGGTCAATCTAACGCTATTGAATCGTTAGGTAAAAATAAAAGAAATGGTAACTTCAGAAACCCAGCATAGGATATACCGATCCCATTTATTTAAATAACTCGAGACTCGATTATGTAAATTAAAAAAGTAATTACCAGGAAGCACAGGATACTAAAATAAACGATTGCAATAGAAATAACAACTGCATATACAGAAATATAGTCCGATATAATATATCCGCCCCTGCAGGGAAACAAGAGCAAAGAAAAATATTTTCCAGAGGAACCGGATTAACATAATATTGTGGCGTAATTTTCATTTGCTTAAATTGAATATGTAACGAGAGGCAGTAGTACGCTCAGTAGGTTTGCATGCTGTTATTGCTCAAGTCTTGTTAAAACATTATTTAAATCAAATGTAAATTGTCACAGAGGCGACGAGATAGAATTTAAAACGTTTCCACGCAAACACGCAAAACAATATCTTTGTCGAGTAATTGTCGGAGCTTTTGCATGTTTATTGTATTAAGTGTGTAAAGGTAGATTTACAGAATATTTATGTATTTCGAGAATCGGTTTATGCCAATCTTTTACGCAGACCGAGAATATAGAATTACAACCGCAGGCTGATGGCTTGTAGGATTTTTAATGGGTTTAATTTCTTCTAATTGATTTAGCGTATTGAATAAATGTAGATAATATATGTCGAGTATAGATAAAAAATAAATATATTTAAAAGAACAAAGAGCAATGCTTGCAAGTAAAATATAAAAATAACATGTCGGTGACACGCACGAAAAGGATTGAATAAATTTTTAGGACGTAAATGGAAAAGCATTAACTGTAAAATACATTTTAAAAGAGTCTGTTCAGAAGTTAAAAGCAGCGGGTGTTCGTTGGGCTTACACTAAGATACCGTGACGGGCCAATTTTCTCTATCTTAATATGTTTTAGAAACTCTCAAACTGGAATATATCTCTAGTATATGTGTTGAATTGAAATAAAGTTTTTTCTTCAAATGATTTGTATAGTCGAATTCAATGGAAATAAAAAATCTACAAAACACATGCCACTGATAATGTGATTTAGTCTATGGATTTATTTTGAGAAGTTACATTGTTTAAATTTATGAAATATATGATTTTTTGTAAGTGATTAGAGCCTTGTAAAGGTAAAATTGTTTAGATAGGTTTTATTTTCTTTTCCATTATGGTATAATAATTGATATCGAATAATAAAAGATTTTTATACTAACACTATTGGAAGCTTATTATGAAATTTATTTGTTTCGCAATCTAAACTATTCAAATATATAACGAAGACTGGACATTGTTAGTTAGTTTGAATGACAAGCGCGGTATAGACATTTTTATATACAAATGTCATGCACGGTTCGTTATTAATTGAGTTTCCGGTTGTCATGGTCATATGAGCCGTATTAAGAGTCTTTGATCACTTAATTCCCCTTTGCCCTGTGCCCACTCGCGGCACCGGCATAGGGATTAACTACTACATTTGTTTATACATAAGCGCGTCGAGCAAAAACTGCGAAATTATGCCTAAAGAATTAACATAGAGTTTAAAAAGAGTTGAATTTTACAACCCCCAAAAATGGCATTTTAAGAAAAATTTAATGTCTACCAATCAACGTATTTTTTTACTTTTTCAATTATTACACGGACTTTACTAGATTTCTTTCTATCGCTATAGAAATGTCAGATAGATTGGAATTGCAAGACGTCGACGCGACCGGAAATTGAATATTGATGAAATCCACCGACGACGGTACAAATTGTGACATTTCAAGAATTACACTTTATTCCGCTGTGAAGTAAAATACATTAAACACGTAAGGTAAATGTTCTTCGTGTTTTGAGGTGTAAAAAAACAACCTGACACATATTCAAATGTAGTTTATAGTTTTGTGGAAAAAAATGAGATTTTAATTTGACAATTATTAAATGTAATGGGGCAAAATGATTGTTAACTTTTGAACGATTAAAGTTGCTGGCAACTAATAATTTTGAGTACTGGCTGAATGTGCATCGTGCGTGATAGATGTCACGCAGCGATCGAATGACTGATGACAGTTGTCATTAATGGTGGAAATTTGCGTTTTGTTATAATAAAATCAATTGGTTAATCTCTGTAAATGTTTGCAATTCGATTAATGTATTGTGAAGTTATCAATTGATAGTAAAGATGGTGGTGGACTAAGGATGGTGTTTCTAATGTTACGCGATTTTTTCATTATCTCCGACATACGCACGCCCACAATGGAAGATCTTTGGAATTGAATTCTACAAACCGCTCGTTACTCCGACAAATGATAATTTGTTAATAAGAATTATATCTCCTGTTTTTTAGTTAAGTTTTAAGCTGAACATCCTATTTTAAAATTGTCAATCACAATTTAATTATTACGACTAGAAAAGTGTGACAAAGTATATGAGTATTTTCAACCTCGGGAAATAAGGACGCTTTGTAGTGCGCAAACACAAACATTGACTTGCTCGTTCCGCATGTCAAAGCATGTAAACTGAAAACATTTATAGAGGCAAAGTCTACGGCAAACATGAGAGACATTTTAAAGTATTTGTAAAAATTACTTTTCTTTCTTAATACTTTTAAAATTAGCTAAACAAGATCTATATTTGTGTCATTTGCTATTACTATTATTTCTTACTAACTGTTCCCGTGTGGGTTTATCCGCGGGGGATTATTAAAACTTTGTTTCATAGTTTACATTTGTCAAATTTTACAATTGTAAATATCAAAATTACTAATACCTTGATAAACTTGCTTCCATAATCTTGGCAGTTTGTAGATTATGGTTCCTTTCCCACATGAAACTTTTTTCTAATTTATTTACTCCATATGTCTAATATCGTGAAAATATATAGCATAAAGCGTGTCGAAGTGTAGGGATTTTTATTATTAAGAAAGAATTATTCAAAAATATCCTGTTATTGCTGACATCCTACGACACGAAGTGTGCGTTTATGCTTAATCATATTAGTATAGCTTCCAAAGAAAAGTCTAGTAGGTCAAGACGCTGTTATAACCTTTACGAGTGCTTATATTTCTGGAGTTTACAAAATTGTCTTTGAATTGGTTCAATTCAGATATCAAAGACATAATTAACATTTGACAGTGTAATTTGTAATATTTATTAGTAAACGTCGTTTTACTAAAACTCAATGTATTTTGTTTACCGTAACCGAAACGAAGGACCTAAATTTGTGAGTAGTAACATGAATATTTAACGCAGGGCTTACAGCTAAATGGATCCTCAAAGGGTTTGCTGGAGCGATAAGGACTTTAATCTCTAACAGCAATTAGTTATTCATAAGGTTTGTCAACGTGTTGAGCTTGGATTAGAACTGACATTAAATTAATTGTTACGCTGATACATTTGTTTATACGCATTATTTAGTACTAGCTGGCTCCGTGCTGCTTCAGCCGCGTGAAATTATAAAAAGGTTTATTTTATTTTTCAAAATTCTCAATTGCAAATGTCAAAATTACCGTTACCATACTTTACAGCTTGTCCCTTTCTAGTATGAAGGATTTTTCCCCAATTATTAATTCCCTCAGTTTATTAGCGTGAAAATATGTAGCCTAAAACATGTCGTGTGTAGGGATTTTTATTAAAGAACGTTTTATTTAAAATGCTGTTAATGCTAGCATCCTACGCCACAAATAAGTGTGTGTTTACGCTTTATTGTATTTGTATAGATAACAGTTATTTCCAGATAATTTTTTGTTTACATTTAAATATAAATCTTATTATCTTATAAAGATTCTTATTATTATGGAATCTAATACTATATGTAGAAGATAAAAGCTTATTATTTAAATCGATTAGACTATTAGTATACAAGGTATCAGCAGCAATCAAAATTGCCCAAACTGAGGTCGGAGCGCGTCGTCGGATCGATGCGAGCGTCTCCCCAGACGTTGATTATTCGTTTAACAAGGAGTGGAAAGCATCAGAGCGAACATGGCTTCGCCTAAAGTCTTGGTAATTGTTTTAATTACTTTAAATAAGCTTTCGTTACGTTTATGAATCTTCGTAGGAGTCTTCAACGCTACTTACTTTTTACGCAACTTACTAATTATACATAAATTACACAAAAATATGCACATATTTATTGAAAAACGTTACATAACTTCAGTGATTTAGTAGTTAGGAAAACGTGTGAAAGTAACGATTGTAAAAATTAAATGGATAGACACCTCGATAGACGTTTTAAAAATAAATAATTTTATACATGAACAATGGTAAATAAATAAAAAAAAAATAATTAACTTTAAATGAACAATGATATATTCTATAATAAAAAATCACCAAAACTGCTAGACTTGGAGCATAGATGAAGCCCTAGCTATGCGTTATCCAAAATTTAATCACGAACATATAGTTTTTTCTCTTTATCAGAATTTTTCGATGAAAAAGCTTGAATTAAAAACTAGGTAGAGTGACTGCAGTTCGCTGGCGAAGTTTAAATTGTAGGTTAGCGTGTTTTGGTCACATCGGTACCGTTACAATGAAAGCGTAGAGTTCTGTAATAACTTGCAAATATCGTTTCGTAAATAACTTTGCCATTTCTGTATAAATTTACAGTTAAATTTCATAATAATTTTAAATGTAAGCTGAGAAACAGCACTCAAATATGAAATATTCACGTATTATAATTCTAGAAGATATAAGAAAAAAATTAAATTGTAGATAAAAGTTGTAAGATGATTAAGATGCTGTAATAATATCGTATCTGATTTTTATTTGAACCAACAATACAAGAGCAATCGACAATTATTTTTGTGAAGTTTTCACATAAATCAGCGGAAAGTTTTGCGAGACAAAGTTGGAATTAAGTTCTTGTTCGTGGCAGCAATCAACGGAGTTCCGTTTGTTTATTTGCTCAATAATTAATTACTTTTACGTGAGAAAGCAGTTTGCTGTGAAATTAATCTGTCTGTGTAAATAATACTAATATAAAAAAATCCTCTATCACGGTGTTTGGGATAAGCTTCGAAACTAAGCACTAATGCTGGGTTGCTGAAATTTCCTTTATCATTACATATGGCTGGTTTCCCAGCTATATGTAACCATTCAGTAGCGTTTTTGGTTCGATAACTTCATGAAATGCGTTCCCGAACTAGGTAATTTGAAACTAATTATTTAACGGCTATTACACAGGTCTAGTTTAGTCTAATTATAATAATGTCTCACGAGAATTTAAATAATTTATTATATGTAGTTTTACTATAATGAAACTCACGTCAACCTAATGAATAACTAGGTAACAATAAAATAAATGTAAACTTCAGAAACCCAGCACCAGATATTCATTAGTGTCAGGTTAAACCAAATTTCAAAGGAGTAAACCTGAAGTTACGTTGTTCGGAAACGCATTTCAAGAATTTATCGAACCAAAAACATTAACGATTGGTTAAATATATCTGGGAAACTGGCCATAAATCGCTTTTTCTTCACTCAATGTTTTAGTTGTGCTAAGTCGCGATGCGTTGCTATTTATACAACACCGAAATAGCGTTATCGAAAATCATTCGCAATATACGTAGATTCTTTTTGTTGCAAGATATTGTAATATGTAAAGATGTTCTAAGAAATCGGGCCAATAATACGAATGCTTTGAAATTCCCGAACGGTCACATTCCTAGGTTGAATGTTGTCGTAGTTATTACACGCAAAACCAATTGCACGATTGCCCGGATTCTGTTTTGTGGAATTCTCGTAGGACCCTTGTATTTACAAATAAATTGCCTGGATATTTCGAATACATTTGGTATGTGTTATAATGTAAGCAATATCCCTGCAATAGTGTCTACGCAATATCGCTTACGAGCAACATTTTTAAATCATTATAAAGTATTTTGAAGCTTTTGATTTTTAAAAGAAATTTTATCGCCCTGCATAAATTTTTATTTCATACATAGGAGACAAAATGTATTTCTTTCTAAAGAAAGTTAGATTTAAAAATCAGAGTCTAAATAATATACATATAATATGATAGAAATTTTCCATTACCAGCAATTTCAGACAGAGTTAAGTTTAAGGTTTCTTAAGCATCTTACTTACCTTCATTTTGTGTGCTAATGAGTAAAATCGCTTTAACGAATCTAATTTCGGAACCTGCGTTAGATGCTCTTAATGTTACTTTAGTATTAATTAAATTTAATAGATAGTTATCTATGTTTGTATAAACATTTACGTCCATTTATGTAACACGAACTTTCGCCCGCGACTGCGACCGCGTGAAAATTAAAAAAAAAAACTGAGTATCCTATGTGTTCTTCCAGACTATCCTCTACGTCTATGTCAAATTTCATCAAAATCTGTTCGGCCGTTTAGGCCGTTTACAAACTCTAACAAACATCCATCCATCTATACTTTCGCATTTAAATTATTAGTATGATTAACATATTGGGAAGAAAATAAGACTAGATGATAGATTTTAAGGTTTTAACTAACAAATATTTTACCTTTTGAGTTAGGTTTAATCAATGAGAAAGTTTGTAATTATTTATCCATATCGATAAAATTTGGATCAAGTTTTATATTTCTTTTAAAAAATAGTGCCATTAAAGTTGTATAAAAGGTAGCCGTGGCGTACGTCTTCAGTGTAATGTAACTATAATCCGATTTCGACGGTAATGGATAAACTTGCGACGACATACTTGAGAACTTAAGTTTCGAAATATAACAGGTGCACCTGAAGCCTTGTGTAATGAGCTGCGTTTAGCAACGAGACACTACATGCTAGCGTACCTCAAATATTGTTGTTATCAACACTTTAAATACCTTCTTTTAATGCCTCTTTATTATTGGTTGGCCGTCATCTCAGCAAATCTCTGTGGCCTGTGCCAAGCGAAAAAGTTGTTCGACACTACCGATAGTAGTCCACTCCCGGATGTTTCTTAGCCAGTACCTTTTTTTATAATAAAAGGGGGCAAATGAGCGGCGAGAACAGCGAGGTAGTCAACGGCGCCGATGGACATTCGCAACACCAGAGGAAATACGTTGCCGGCCTTTGAGGAAATGATAGGCTCGCTACTTGAAGGACCCTAAGTCGTATTGGTTTGGAAATACCGCCGAGGACAGACCGTTCCACAACGCGGATGTGCGGGGCAGAAAGTTCCTCAAAAACCGCACGGTTGTGGAATGCCAGCCATCGAGATGGTGAGGATGGTACCTGGCGGAAAACCTAGACCTATTTCACTATATAACATTAACCTAGAAGAAGTAGAAGTAGTTTTAAGTTAACCTTAAAAATAAGTAGAATAACTATAACATAGTGTTGTTTTAGTGCCATTTTTATTATTTTTAATTAAAAAAATTGTGTGGAGATACTATTTGTAAGATGTATCTTATAACTGTATTACTAATAAACAGTTTTATTTTTGAACGTTACGTATAGGTTGGGTTTGCTACATTTGCAACACAAGTACTAAGAAATTGGAATGTTCATTTCTATATTTGATTATCAGTAAAATAACAAGTTCAAGCCTGTTATAGCTATGTTGTGCATGCTGTAAACTCGGCAGATCTGAATCCTTTGCGTCAATAGTATTATCTTTCACGTAATTAGAGAGTTCATGTGGCTTATTAACGGCTTCCGTGAATGACGCTTATTATACTCAATCTGTAGTAATTTTAACGTGGGGTTTCACGGCCGAAATAAATACAGAAATGTATTGAATTCTGTTTAATTTGATTAAAACTGAGACGATGTAAGTTGTTGCATAATACTTTTTAAGTATTTTTTTATAATCGATATTGATTTCCCAGGACTTTTAGATATTCAGGTCTAAATACTATTCCTCAATAAAAATAATAATATTAAGGTATAAAATACGTATAGCCTCAAGATTGTGTCTATCTTTTGAAGTATTGTAATAAATCTTTACAACTTTTGAAGGAACTTTTATCGGCTAGCGTATTGTTAGAAACTACCAAAGTTATGTGCCCCGTACAATATACAATATATACTGACATTAAAGAGATTAATGGTGGGGAAATTATTAAAATGTGCAAATCCCAAATACCTTCTTTTAACAAACATATACCAGTTTTAAAATTAAATTTTTGACTAGCTGTTGTCCGCGAATTAATCCACGCAATATTAACATAAAAAAGTAGCTTATAATATGCCGTTCTATGTCAGCTACCCTTCAGTGAAAGTCCGCTCAAAATCAGCATAGCCGTTTTGGAGATTACCCGAAACAAATGCTGCTTGCGGACAGACAGACAGATTAAAAAAATGCGATTTTCGTTATCAGCAGGGCAAATTCATCATCTTCCCGAAATCTGGATTTTTTCTTTTGATATTATAAACATACACTCCAATTTTATTATATGTATAGATAGATAATAGAAAAAATAGTAATTTCTCTAAAAAGATAAGTAGCAGGTACTTGTGCTTCATGAATGGACCGATATGTTCCAACGAATCGGTATGTACGTACGATTTTATTGTCCTTTTAACATCATTGATTAACCTTTGCAGAGTGTAATATTACCTGGGTACTCTATTCACTCGGCTACTAATTTGATAATCAGAAGAACAAGCGGAGTGCAATATTGCCCTCCTCTTTAACGTAACCATGGTAACCGGTCTACGCAGCCGGTGCGGTAAATTCATTTGTCGGGCGTAGTCTGTCTGATAGAATAATTTAATCAAGGTTTGTTGAGTTTCGGTACATTTAACTTGTAGATTGTAAAAATGATTTAGTTTCTAATCGATTGGAATGAAATTGTATGTTGTTGTGAAATTTTAAGAAACAAATTTTTATAATTTAAGTTAGTAAGAAACAAACTTTTATAATTTTAGTTTAGTTAGTTTCAAAGATTCTTTTATAATTTAAATGCAAATGGTATCTTTCTTACAGAATATAAACTATGAAAAGAGTACTTTTATAAGGAATTTTCTTTTAAATTTTTCCGTTGCTGATAACATCAAGTGGCCGGCTTTTTACGTTTCCTTTCTGACACGACGATATTATGTAAGTAGGAGAAATAATTTCATGTCATTCAAACATTAGTCAACCAACAAAGTTAAACGTCCACTGACCCTATTACATAATGTATGAGCTCTTTTGGGGGAATTTAGATATTTTTATGTCTTTAATCTAAATTCTGGTTACTAAAATATTTTTTAATGTCACTTAATGACAAATGACGTCATGAGGCCACCGACAAAGATTCTGCGCACGAAGAATTGTACGATTATTGGTTAACTGTCAGACAATATTTACCACAAGATTGTTATCATTTTCAATAAGATTCACCTTCATTAAGAAATGTAATAAAGTTGTATAACACTCAAAAGAGATGTTTTCTAAAATAATATATTTATGCTTAATTGAAAACATTTTCGTAATTATGCCGGCCTTGATTCGTTTTATTTTTTTTAACTACGAAATACGACTCGTCCCACTTTACCGTCAATTAAGAGATGTTTAAAACTGACAAAATTCTTGGCAAGCTTTCCGCTTCATTTACTAGATATTACTAAGAAAATTCTTATTACGATATAAAAATCTGCTTTTCAATTAAGAATGTTATAATTGAATTATCTTGAGTTTTACTTAATGTATTTATAACATTAAATTTTGTATTCTTTCTTTGAAGCTAATGATGTCTATTTTTCTACATTTATGTACTACTAGCATTCGCCCGCGACTCCGTCCTCGTGGAATTCAAAAAAAAAACAAAAGTAAGTAGCCCATGTGTTCTTCCAGACTATTTTCTATATCTATACCAGATTTCATCACGAAATAATAATTTGATCCAACAATCATCGTGAACAAAAATTTAATAACTGATTATCGCTTTTGCGAATCATTTACATGACAATGTCCCTGAAGATTTCTGTTGATCAAATAAAAATATCGGTCCTGTTTTTGTAGCTTGATTGCGAATATCGCAATACGAAATGGAATACAAACATTAATTTATTTTTTGATTAATACATTGTTACCAAATTAATTTCGACGTAATTTCGTGTCGATTAATCCATAAAGAAGATTATAAACATTATTCTTATTTTTAAACCGATCGATAATTTCTAGGTTAATTCAGTAGTGTACTGTTTTTGACTAGTTAATACGTTTCACCATCTTATTGTTTCTTTGAGTAAAATAGCTTACTTAAATACAATACGTAACAAAGGCGAAGTTTCAAACAGTGAAGTCATTCGTCAGCTCTTAAAGTCAACCTCAAGCTTGCTCTACACCCCACTGTATTAACAAACAACCGTCTGCTGCAACGTAAAAGCCTCTTCAGCGTGAAATACACCAATTCATATTCTAATACACTTAATAAATTTAATATAACTCCCATTTTCTTATAAGATAACTTTTATAACCTAAAATGTCGGCAGTGAAAAAGATTCATATTTTATAACATACCAGCTTTCGCCAGCGATTCCGTCCGCGTGATATTAAAAAACAAAACAAAAGTGGGTAGCCTATGTGTTCTTTCACACTACCCTCTACATCTATGCCAAATTCATAGAAATCCGTTTAGGCTACAAACTCTAACAAACATCCATCCATCCATCTATCTCAACAAATGCTCTAAATCTAAAACAACTTCTTACATTCCGAATTGCTATTCAATTCCAACTTTTTCTTAAATTTATGACTAAATTAAAACCACGATTCTTAGTGGCCAGTTGAGCCAATGGTATTAAATACTCTTTTTCTTGTTGAATAATAAAAGAAAATACTGTTTTGGGCAGATCCCATATCCCATGCGTTCACACCCTAATTAATTATGGAAGTAGAGCGAATCATTCTCCATAATGACGTCATCAGTCGCACGGGGCCAAGATTTACGGTTTCATTCAATATGTTCAAGTTGATTAACACTACCACAAAAACATTTAGTTTTGTTTCTGTTTTTATATTTGCTTAAGCTTCCATGAAAAAATATTCTTTTAGCGATAAGTCGTTAAAATTTTCTGCGAAAGTACATTAATAATAATAGATGGAATAACATAAAGATTCAAACGGTCCCTGTTAATATATTTCAATACCACGTATAAAATTTATACATTGGATGACCTGTCGATATTCGTAAATTGCAGAAACATTTTTTACGATGAAAATGTTTTAGCTGGCAATAAAATAAGGATCAACTTCGAATAAGACCGCAGGCAGAATTTTCGTGATAAAAATGTCAGTATATTTAGTACAAAATGAATGCAGTTTTTTTAATACGTAACCTTTTGAATAAACTGATTTCTTACGTAACCTTTTACTGCATTTCAGTATTCTAGTAAACCTTAAATTGTATTAATATTATCGATTTAGTTCACAAGAGTTCAAGCTAAATTTAAAAAAAAGCATCCGTTTAATTCATTAGTTTGGCATAAGTGAGCGAGTGATATAGTTATACCTAGAAATATCTTCGCATATTCATAGATGTAAAATCTTATTTAATATTCCAATACGAATATTTTATTTTGAAATGCATTCGAAAATAAAACTGCGTTTTACACTACACTTGAATTCGTTCTACGCGTGTGGTTTAATATCTTAATTTTAACGTGAACTATTTTTTTTTTAAATAAAAAGAGCTGCAAGTGGATTAGATCGACATAACCCCCTCAAGTACCAACGATTTATGAGAGCTATTAACGTGAGGATAGTATTAGCCGCTCCAAGCGAGCACAGACCAGCTTGATTTTATCTCTTGCTTTTTTTTATTAAACTGATAGTTTAACAAGATTTTTTTATGTAAATAATAAAACACTTTTACGATCAATTTACAGCAGAATATCAGAGATAAGTTTTTTTCTTTTATACCGATACTAATTACTCTGATCAGATTATTTTACACTTACCACATTTTTAGGTTATTATAAGAATTTTGTAACGAAATGCCTATTACTTAGCACTAAAAATGCCATTTTTTTATTTCACCTTATAAACATAGGGGACGGATTTAAGGTAATTTGATAATATTCTTTTACATTTAAATCAAAACGTTCTACACTTCTAAGTTTTGATCCCTTCGGTGCCAGACTTCTTAAAAGAACGTCTGAAGAAAAAGAGCCTTAAGTTTTTTCATTTCAATGCAATTGGAACCGAAGCTCTAGGTGCGACCGGTAGACGAAGTAAACGTGAATAAATTTCATTTTGACTTTAAATCAAATTCTCAAATACTAAATCAAATATTTCCTTCAAAAAATTTTCAAGTTAAATTTTGACCAGGAAAATTTGTTTTTATAATGTTTTTTGTAAAAAGATTATAACTATTATGTTTGTTAATATTGTTCATGTTAATTGTGGTTACCACCAGAATAATTTCATTGGCGTATTATATTTATATCAACAAAAACCACATGTAGGTTTATGGTCAATGATTTATTGTTTGTAGACCTTGTTTTTAAATTATTGGTTAATAGTACACATAATTTATGTTTCGGTTTTTTTCTATCTTACCATCACCATTGCTTTATTTATTTATTTATTGCTGAAAGAAAGTGCAAAACGAACAAGATTATTCAATATAAGCCTAACCGAAGGAAAGATAATATCATAAACTATACTTAATGTTGTTTACATTAATACTGATATATACAAAAGAGTTTCCTTTCATAGTTTGTCCCAAATACAATACCAAGCTATAGAAATAACATTGCGGCCATAAAAAATGTTAATCATTCGCTAAACCACATCCTTATCTTTTGTCTTGAACAAAAGAGAAACTTTTAATTTTCCTTGAACGAGGCGAGCTGCGCTAAGTCGGCAGTTCATTGAAAGCCGTCTCGTTATCATTTTTTTTTACTTATAAAGTCGCTGATTTGTTTCCAGTAAGCGATGGTGATTATTTCTATGAAAACAGATGTTGAACTATCATTTTAGGTCGTCTTTAAGCAATTTAAGATTTACTGGCAAATATCCTTTAGCAATTTTCAACAATAGTAAGTCGTTTTAGTAGATAACCTAAAAGTTGAAACAAATTAGTTGTATGAAATTATTATTTCTGATTTGTATCAAAACACAATTTAATTTGATCGATTAGTAAATTATAATTATGTGAAAAGTTTACGAAGAAATCAAATACAATTTATACCCGATGAAACAATGTAATAGACCTTTGTTCCGGTTTTAGAATTGTATTCCATTTAAGCGACTTACGGTTATTAACGTAATTACTGATTTCCCCGGCGGCGCTGGTGTCGACTCTTCTTAATCATTTTGCGACTACAGAAACTGAATAATACATCTTATTTACTGAACGTTTTATTCAAGTTAATAATTGTTTTCTTACAAAGATTTATGTATATAATTATTTTGATGCAGAGATATTTATAAGTACAACTTTTCAACATAAAAGTCTGAAATGAACATCGAAAAAATAATAGAGCGTAGGTCTCTTCCAAGGAACGAACCACAATTCTAGCTATAATTCAATTTGAAAGACACACGACCAAGTAACAATCGGTTTCCTTTCCATCAACCTGTATACACAATTATATAGTATCCCATTCTCTTGTCTTAGGTAATGTAAAAGTGTTAACGGGCTTCATAACTTATCATGATTAAAAAACCGTAGCCAGCTTTATATTAATACTGATAATTAAATGGTAAAAGCACAAAGGGTAACTCAACAATGGATATCGGAAATAGTGAATATGAACTGTACGGTTGTATTGTTCCACTGCTAAGCTTCACACGAAGCCAACACAGTAAGGTAGAGTAGTAGACAAAACGGTACTGCTATTATATGAACTACATCGAGATAGAACCGAACATTGACAGAAGTGTGTATTCAACCAATCGTACTACTGCTCTACTGCTCTGCCTCACTGCCCTACCCTCGTGTGAAAGTAGTATTAAGGCGGCAATGTATTGTGCATGTTCTGGCAGTGAGCCAATGAAACCCCGTGCGTGTTCTGCTCAGTGCAGCTAAGCTAGAGTCAAATACTATTCGACTATATTTCGTAAGTTTATACTAAGTTAGGTAATAAACAAAAAAGTATTTGTGCAATCGATGATTATTTGTATAAAGAAAAAGCCAATGTTCATATGAAAAATCAATAAAAAAAATGGGACCCACCTGCAAGCATTACCTTTCGAATAAAAAAAGAATTATCATAATCGGTCCACTAGCGGCGGAGGTTTGCCGCAACACACATAAAAAAAATAACAAAACATACAGACTAATTGAGTACCTCCTTCTTTTGGGAAGTCGGTCAATAAAACAATGTGTAATAAAACGGACGGCTTCTCTTGTACGCAGATTCCGGGAGAATACCAACAGCATCCTAAGAGGGCTAAGTGATAAACCCGACTGCCTGACGACTGGACATTGGCTGCGCGCACACCTACACTGCGTAAGGTCATGTTTTAATTAGATCTACTGTTTAAGATATGATTTTTCTCCTTGTCAATTGTAAATATTTTAATTATGTGTAATTAATCTTACATGATTTAAATAAATAAATAAAAAATGAACAATTGATAAGATTCTGATGAAACGTTATTACGAAGACGCCTGTAGATTCTGATCTGATAATTCAAATATTTTTTTTAATTTATTTAACATAGAGAATGTGAGAAAACTGACAAGTTTATTAAAAATTATTTTTAACTAGATCACTAGAATATTCATATTCCATTAAGAATACAAATTATTTAAGATTTATTCATAAATCTTTCAAGGTCTTAGACAACTAAAAGCTAATCGCTTACTTAATGTACAGGCTAAGCTGTACTTTGATGTCAAATGCTAATCAAAATCACTAATGTAACAATTAAATATTTTATGTTACCTTTTAAATAAGAAATAATATACTTAATTTTTTTTTCATTATTGTGTATGAGTAGGTATCATTTAAGTCCGTAAACGTGTAATAAAAATATACTCTTTTGTTTATATTAAAGGGAATTGTAGAATGTTGCCAACATGATAAAAATAAGTCTGAATCCAACGTAGTATCCTAGAAAATGAAAAATGTCTGTTTAACTTCTGTGGGTAATATAACAGCGCCTGTTAGTGATAGTGCAAAAACACTGAGTATTATTTGTACATTGAATTGTATGTTATGGATAGGAAAGGTTTTATATCAATAGGAAAACACTGGTTTTACGGAGAAAATTTTAAAATCAACGCTGATTTCCATTGAATAAACTGTGTAAATTCCATGAATGTATTAGTTAAAATTTTAAGATCAACTTTAGAACTCTTAAGGTTCAAAAATTAAGATGAGTTCAACGAGTAACGTTAGTATGAGTTGGATGGAGTTTCGAATATAAGATTGTACGTACTTTAAAAGCGGAAAAGTATGTGCTCCGTGTATGTCCGTATCTATTCGGTAAACTATTGCAATAAATCTTTACAACTTTCCTAAGAAGTTTTGCTTGAGACGCGCCTTGTTTGAAACTATTAACGTAGGTACGTTCATCATACTCGCTGCTCGAAGCGTTCGTGTACTGAGCTACTAAGAGATAGGCTTAAAATATTACCATAAATGTCTTAATAAATAATAGACTCTCTTAAATTTTCGTCAAATGTTTTCTAAATCTTACGAATTTTTATCCGAAAGTTATGAACAGTTTTTGATTTCTTTGAAGTAGTAATAAATAAGTACTATGCAATTGGCATATTTTTCAACAGAAGTGTACTAGACTCTTGGGATATGTCTGTTATTTCAAGTGCTATTTTGTAATTAATATTTAAAATAAAATGATACATTTTTTTATTAAAGCTATTAAGAATACAACATCATTCAAGTTATAAATTAAAATAGCCCTATGTATATTGATAGAATCTTTGACTATAATTTCCATCCGAGATTCGAAGTATTTGACAATTTTTTATTCCATAATCTGCGTCCAGACAGTGTAAAGGATGCTTGTACACTTATCTGCACTTTTAGCATCCGCACACAAGTGATAGATGCATTGTTTCGAAGATGTTGAAAAAGTCATGGCGTCAACGAGTGTTCTTCACGTGTAACTTAACAGAAATTTAACTATTTTACTTTCTAGTGTTTCTATTCCTATTTTAAGATGTCTAGATGCATCTTTTAAGCTTACTACTATTGTGAAAACTATGGAAATTCTATCTCCGATAAAAAAAATGGTTCCAAACGTATTAAAAAATAAAATAAACAATGTAGCAAAAACGGTTACCGTGTAAACGGCGTCAGTTATCAAGCTGCTGGGGTAAAATGGCAGCAACCGATTAATTAATTCGTCGCGCAACCTGTCTGATAGGATAATTTAATCAATTTGTATTGCAAACTGATTGGAGGTTTTTTTATTCTTGTTGTCTATTTAAAAAAGATAAAAGATTTAACGAATACCAATTAACTTAAGTTTTTTGTGTTAAAATATTAGGAGTAAAACATTTAATTTGTTCGTTTATTTTAGTCTTTACTTTTATAAAAAATAAAAAAAAAATTAAAAAACCATATTGCACTAACATTTATTTCTTCCTTTAGCTCTGTCTTTTGTTTGCTGGAACCTTTCATTACTAAATCCCTCAGGCGCACAGGCCTACCATTACTCTTTTGTTGATATGATAGACCTCGTAGACCCCACCTTTACGAGGAAGGCATATAAGTAAATGCATCATCGTGGAGTTCCATATTTTTTTGTTCTATTTATTTCTAACCCGCAAGTATATGTACCTCGAGACAAAAGGATTTGCTCTCATTACTCGAATCCTTAGAAATCACAGCGCTGCTCTTTTTCGATGCAAATGAGTGTAACGGGCGCCGTATTTTAAATTCTAATCTTAAATAAACTTACAAAATATTGTAATATTGTAGTTCAGGCCTTAAACCTTTAGTATGTTGTTTTAGCGGCTTTTTATGTGTTTTGATATTTTTCAAATCAGTAATAACCGATACATTCTTGTATGGTTTTACATTTAGTTAATTCTAAACTCTATTTTAACACTAGAAGCATTAATTGTATTGTTCATTTGAATAATAGATAAGCTGTATAGGCGTCACAACTCACAGTGACAATGAATAAATTTGAATATCGTTGAAACCTACACAAATCTGATTAAAACTTAGATAATTGTATTAAGTCAACGTATATAACATATTTTAGCAAACTAAAGCGCCAATAGTCAAATGGTTTGGGGCACGGACTATCGATCTTGCGGTCGAGGGTTCGAATTTCGCCATTCGACTATCGTCGTGAAGCCTAGAGCTTAGTTGGAATGATTAAAGGAAATATTAATAAATTAACAAAAATCTAGTAATCTTACTTCTTATTAATCTTACTAATATTATAGATGCGAAAGTTTAGATGGATGGATGGATGGATGTTTGTTAGAGTTTGTAGCCGGCTGATCGGATCTCGATGAATGTGTCATAGATGTAGAGCACAGTCTGGAAGAACACATAGGCTACTCACTTTTGTTTTTTTTTAATTCCACGCGGACGGAGTTGCGGGTGAAAGCTAGTATTATTATAAAAAAAAGTCAGAGTCATAATAAAATTAAAGCCGTGATTAAACAAAAAAAATGTCTAAAATTAAATTGCCTTAAAATCAGGATAGAACGCCATCTTGAAAAAGGGACAACGATGCTCTGTGTGAAATAAATCTTGTTACTCATATGGCCTTATCGTCAGTACTCCAGCCGATTTAACTCCAGCAGTCAGTTCGTTAGGTAAGTCAGTTAGCAGCGGAAAACGAGGTTAGTTAATTTCTAGCTACTTCAACATTTATGTTCGATTTATTCCACTTTAAAGTTCGTATGATTGAAAATGTTTAGTACATTTTAAAGATAAGTAGATTACGAATTATAGATGATAAGGGCAGAAAATTTAGACTTAAAACACGGAAGGTCGGATTCCACATAACTGATAAAAGGCGTAAACAGAAGAAAAAGGGTATAAAATTCATATAAAACTAGCTATTGCTTGGTACTTCTTTGGCGTGGAGTTAAAAAAAAAGGAAACATAGCCTATTTTACTCAGTTCCAATATAGCTTTTTAATGGTGAAAGAATTTTTCAAATCGGCCCAGTATTTTTTGAGTTATACGATACATTCAAAAATCCAAATCTTTCTTCGGAATAATATCAGTGTAGAAAACATTTCATTACTAAAGTTCTTTAACGAAAAGTGCACTACTTTGCCTTTACATGCCTTTTTTTATTTAAACATGTACTATTATTGTATTTTTAAACGACGTGTCATACTTTTTCTCTATTTACGTAATTCGAGCAACGGACCTTAGTCAGGGATAATATTCAAATGAAGTTTCTTATCATCAATTATGATAATTAAGAAGCAAATATTAATGTAAATATGAAGCTACAAGTCTACGATCCAGAATATTCTACTGTTTGTTCTTCAAATATTCATCTGGCGAATTATAATACGAAATATGAATATTTAACGAACCTGCTAAGCAACATAAGTTGGCAGGCAAGCTATGTTAATTAGATACATAGAGTTTGAACTTACATATATTATTAATGAAGTTAAAAAATACAGACTTAAAGTCTAAAAATCGCTTACAAATAAATATACGAAAATAGGTTTAATTTGAATTTGAAAGATGAAAATTGTATAAAAAAATTTAATTTCTAGAAAGCTAAACTTTTTATACTGTTACAAAAGCCGGCATTGCCTACGTAAAGTTTATTGCTGCCGTAGAAAATCACTGTCGACTTATTTCCCTGCTTGTTTTTTGTCAGATAAAGCGCGGGCAGCGTCGTAAAACGATCTTACTAAGGCTAAATTCGCCATTACTGATGGTGATTTGTTTACGCTTTTATCGCGAACAAATTTACGTTGTTCATAAAATCAAACCATTGTTCCAATGTTATTGCCTTTATTTTATAAGTTTAAATATTAGCCGTTCTGTTTGTTGAGGAAAGATTCGAGGTACAATTAGTTATGTTTATAAAATCGACAAGAAATGAAATGTGAAATATTATTTTAATGATATCCTATAGATTTATTATAATTTTAGTGGTTAAATTACAAGTAGAGTATAAAGGAAAAGAATGTTAGTGAAATTTTGTTGTAAATTACAAAAACGCTTACTTGTCAGTCTCTTGGATTTCCACTTATACAAGAATATTTAGAGCCGGCCCACCACTGGCTGATAGAGGCTCAGATAGCTTAAAAATGTGACTGTCAGATAAGGGAACAAAATCCGATATTTCCATCACATATTTTAACGCTCGATTGTTATCGGACAATTTACAATTTGGTGGGACAGGCCCTTAGTCCTCTTATTCATTTTCCATCCAAAAAATATAATGTCTTTGATCATGTAAGGTATAAATAGAACTGGATTCAGTATTACGAACTTAGTATAGAGAGGATCATATAAAAGTCAATCATCCGTCATATTATATGGTCCATTCTTTATTTTATGTTTGTCACTTTTACGATATTATCACAAAAGAATGTAGAAATTTATAAGATGGCTACGTGTGGCGTTCCATTTTCAATTCTTTACTGTCATCTGTAGAAGGGAGATCATTCATTCTTTTTGTCATAAAAGTTTGTCGACGGACAATGATACGATAGTAATATTTTATCTATAAAAACCCATAACTTATATTGTGTTATTTGAGTTTCAGTTTGTACTTAAGCTTAGTTATACTAACTGAAATGATACATTGAAAAGACAAAGTAACGTTACAAACTATAAACATTAACGTCCAGAGAAAAATTTCTCTAGAACGGAAAACATCTTTCGTTTTATGTTTTTAGAACACAAACCTTCAATTTAAATGAACAATGGGATGAATAACATTGCGAACTTTAGGATAATAATGTTTGAAATAAAACAAAAAGAAAATTCAATCGAATTGTTTGTTAGACATACATAATAGAATTTATGACGTCGACTGGCGTGCAATCGAGAATATGATCTATCACAGACAGAAACTTACTAATCTAATGGAAATGGAAATTAAATCACTGTCCGTCCGAGGATAAAGTTCTATGGCTTTGCTGGAATAAATGTTCTTAGTTTGCAAGAACCATTGACCTTATTTTTATGTAGAAAATGGCGTGAAAGCGTTAAAAGTTTCCTTTATTTTGTTGCAAATAAAAGTAACATGTTTCACTCGAGATCGTGTTTTGTTTTGGCTGTACAACAATTCTGTAATTTAGTCGTCTGATTTTTATGAGACTAACTAAACAGACTAAATGATGCCATAATGGAGACTGTATTTAAAAGTTTAAAAGTAGTATTTTTAGGTTATCGTTACATCTAAGTTAGCATTACTCTCAACACAAAATTTCATTTTAAATTAATTAAAATCTTCGTTGTACATAAAATGTTCTTAATTTTCTTTACAAATATTTAATCTAAATTCAATAGTGTTGTAGTGTTCATTAATACAGTCTTGCCTTTATTAACTCCACAGTTGAGAACTGTAAACTCGATGGAGTAATGGAGTTGCAACTTGTGTGAATATACGTCGTGACGTCACAACGTTGTTAAATTGTCAACTTCGGAATAGCTTCTAAATTCAATTTGCTATGCAGATGCACAAATTGGCTGTAATTTTAAATTCAAAGACGAAGTCAATAGTACCTCCTGATAGCCTGCTCATATTTGTACAATAACATGTGAAATATTAAGGGCCTGTCCCACCAAATTGTAAATTGTCTGATAACAATCGAATATGTAAGATATGTGTTGGAAATATCGGATTTTATAAGATAAGTATATCTGATAGTGAATTTTTTGCTATCTCAGCCTGTATCAGTCAGTGGTGGGACCCGCCCTTAGGCAATAGGTAACATCTTGGTACAAAAGTTTGATGTGATAGGAAAAATTAGATGTAATCGTTACGACCAATATCACCTTTTTACTATATTCAAGCCCGCTATACACGCTCAGTTTTATCTGAACAGTCCGATCTTTCAGATAAAACTAACCGTGTGTGTCTTAAGTAGTATTTCCAATTCATAACTATATTTTTTGCATTCATATTAAAATGATTGTTCGTATGTTTGTAACCATAAATTTTACAAAGTCGCAGTTTTTTCAGATAATGAGAGTAAGCGAATTATGTAAGGAGGCTGTTACGGTTATATGATTAACTTCTAAATTATTCGAGCCATCTAATGTATTGCCTTCTTACAAATGTTATTCATTTCTTGTGGAATACACAATTAGGAAATAAATAATACGAGCTTTAGATTTATTTATTTCCATGTTGTCCTTTTTATATATTTTACTGAAGATATCTAGTTGTACCATAATTATGAATGGACAAATATATCCTCATGAAGATGCGGTTTAGTTGAATAGCCAAATTAATTACACAAAAACGTTAATTAATTACGATTCGTATTCAACGAATGTCAACGCAATACCGCTTTTAGCGCAAAACAATACTATTCCATTTGAAGACCCACATCGCGTAAAAGAAAGAGGAAAATCTGGCACAAGAGAATCTAAAGGGACGTTTAAATTTCAAAGGTCAGGAAATTGGTAGCGTCGGATACAATCGGTCCGGAATGACCTGCCACGTTCAAATGGTTTCCGTTCATCGTTTCATTTCTGTTTTCCTTATTCTCTTAATATTGTAATCGCTGTGACTGTGACCATAATCTATCATTTTTTTATGGCAGATGGCTCCTACGTAAACTATCGTAGGCCACAATTTTGCGATTTACAACTTGTATTATGCTAGTCTGATAAATACCTATTTCTGTGTAAATTTTAATAAAGTTAGAAAGTAGAAAAACTGCACAATTTGTTTGTCCATCGTATGTTCGTGATTTATGTGTCCTTAAAGTTTTGTCTTACATAATTTGCGTTAAAAAAACAATAATTTAGGACCAGATTCCGTTTACAGTTAGAATTAGTTATTATTTATCTTGTTTTCATTTTCACTTCTGTTGTTTTTAGAAGTTGTTATAAATATTTTCTCTGTTCAAATTATCTAAATGTACAAATTAATTCCATGTATCAAAATAAATTCGTATACATCGCGTACAAGAGTTTACGTAACACAACACTATTGTCTGAAACGGAGCACTTACATAAAATAACAATAACTCAGTTTCGGTGTAGGAGTTCGTCAACAATATTAATTAGTTGTCGAAAACAAACATTTCTCCATCAGCATTAACATTTATATATGTATCTTAGTCTATTTGTTTTTTATTAACGTATAATGAAGACTAACTTTGTTTGTAGTCCTAAATTATAATGTTAAATGGACTAACAGCGTGCGCACACCTGAACTAAACCATCGCACAACTCTTTAGTCTCGCTTGTATTCCTATGAGTTTATATGGAGGTGCGCACACTACTCCATTAGTTGTGCAACTAAACAGTTGAATTGGCTGCGAAACAATCGACAATCGCACAACAGTCATGCGATAGTTTAGTCAAAGGTGTGCGCCCGTTCTTAAGTTAAATAGCTTGAACAGACAGAGCAAATTAAACAAATAAAGATTATTTTATTGAATTGGAAGTGATTTCATTTTATAAAGTTGTATAAAACAGTTTTCCACCTTTCAGTTGGATGCTTATTTGATACTGATTTAGCAGTCTGCGAATAACTCGATCAATATCCACCGTCTAGCCTATTTTTGATATAGCAAATGGAATGTTAAATCTGTTATTTATGAAATCATATCGGACACATTTCACGTGTAACATTTTTATAAACGAATGTACGAATATAATTACGTAATATTAAATACTAGCTGTTCCCGTGCGGCTTCATCAGCATGAAATATAAAAAATTTTGTTCTTTTATTTACTTTTATAAAATTATCAATTGCAAATGTCAAAATTACCTTGCTTCCTTAATGTTGACAGCTTGTATTATGGTCCCTTTACAACATGTTTTTTTATGTACCCCCTAAGTTTAATAGCGTGAAAATATATAGCCTATAACGTGTTATATAAATGGATGCTTGATAGAGAATGCGATAAACACACTAGAAACATCGTCCATCAAGTTATTAGACAAGCTCTAATAATGTAGCTTTTTAACCGCGAAAGAAATTTTGAAATCTGTCCAGTTTTTGATTTTATTTGTTACACTAACTGTTCCCATGAGGCTTGATCCGCAGTTATTTATAAAAACTTCATTTTATCGTTTACATTTGACAATTTAACAATTGCAAATGTCAAAATGACATAACATGATGACAATCCATGGAAATCTTGATTCCTTGATGTTGGCAGCAACTTATGGTCTCTTCCGCACATTAGGATTTTTATCAAATTTATTTTTAAATAAAAAAAAGAATTATTAAAAAATATGCTATAATTGCTGACATCTTAGGCAACAAAGAAGTGTGTGTTTACGCTTTATTATATTAGTATAGAAAAAAATATATATATAACTTCTCGGTATAATTCATTAAATTTTAAAAATAAATTGATTGTGACTACAAAGCAAATTTTCGATATTTCGTTATAACGTTTTACGTCACAAAATTGTTCGTAAAATTAGTCCGCCATACATTTCACGACGTGATTGATACATTTATAATTCACGATTGAATTTTCTTCTATTTCCGCCGTCGCTTTGAAATACGAGATAGGTCGCCAAATTCTATCCATCGAGCGGATATTGAAAATTTATCATAGTTGTAAATTAATACTGATCCATTCATGTTTTATTCAATAGCAATCTTGAAGTAATTTATTTCGAATAATGTTTAAAAAGTACCAGACACGTAAAAACATTTAAGCGCTTCAGCTTGGAGTTATCTTTGAAGAAAGGGGGACAAACTCAACCGGATCTCTTTTAAATGGATGCGAAGACATCTAAAGAAATCTCATTTGTAAATTACTAAGGACAAATTAACAATAAGAAACATTATTTGATACAGTGACGTAGTATAATAAGTGTAGTTTATTACAAATTCTAATGCCGTACAAAACCATATTATTGTCTCTATTTTTCTTAGACAGAACAAAAAGGACGACAGATATGTTTTTGTACGCGTTTTGACAATGAAAACCTCCAGTATAGCTGAAATATATGAAATAATTTTTGCTGTCGTATACAATATGTGCCAGAATATTGTTTCATTTATACAAATAGCTATAAAATTAAATTTAATATACATGTAATATGAAGGATAAGCTGTAATAATCCATAATTGTTCCTCCATGAGTTTCAGAAGCGGTGGCATAATAAAGACAATGTAACGCTTTGTCATTCTTCGCTTCGCCGACGAGTGAACGATATAAACAATTAATACACACGTAAACCTAGCTGCTAAGTGTGTAAAGTGATAAAAAAAGTAATACAGAATTTTTGTACATTTTTTTACTAATCAAAAGAATAACACAAAATGGTACTCAGTGTACTTAACGCAATCAAATCAGTGAGTTTCAGTGAAAAAATTGTCAAATTATAAAACATAGCTTTTGCCCGCGACTTTGTCCGCGTGGAATTAATAAAAAAAAAACAAAAGCGAGTAGCCTATGTGTTCTTCCAGACTAACCTATACGTCTATGCCAAATTTCGTGGAGGTCCGTTAAGCAGTTTAGGCTACAAACTCTAATATCCCTCCATCCAACCATCCAACCATCTAAACTTTCGCTTTATAATATTAGTAGGATTCCTCCTTAATTATTAGACAAAATCATTATGTTTCATATTTCTCGTATACTAAATAGGTCGTATAAATAAATTTAAAATTTGAACACCCTGTTTAGTAAAGTGTTCCAGGACAACAGGCTGTATTTGCATAAAATGCAGCGTACACAAAACAAGTATTGGAAAAACAAAACAGTTCATCGGACATTTAATAAAGAAAGGGCGCGACAGGAAGCCATTTCTCTGTCACACGTCGCCGTCGCCCCGAGCTACGCAATTTCCTGGACCGAGGAAGTTTCAATAGCCTTTTATTTACTTATCTAATTCAACACAAAGCTTTGTAAGTTACGCGGCGAATACCTGATTTACTTTTTTTATGTAGCTGCGATAAACTATACTTCGTTGTCAATGTAACTGAGTAAATACATTAAAACCAGCTGTTCCCGTGCGGCTTCATCGGCATCTAATTATAAAAACTTTATTTATTCTTTACATTTGTCAAATTCCGAATTGCAAATGTCAACAAAAGCAACCTTGAGTCCTTGACGTTGGCAGCTTGTAGTGTATCCCTTTTCCTACGTGAAGGTATTTTTTCCTATTTATTTACCCCTTAAATTTAATAGCATGATAATATAAAGCGTGTTGTTAGTGTAGGGCTTTTTATTAAAGAAAAAGTAATTCAAAAATATGCTGTGATTGCTGACATCCTATGCCGCGAAGTAGTGTGTTAACACTCTATTATATGAGTATAGATGATATTGAAATATCCAAACTAATAGTTTCTTTATGTTAGAGTAAGATAATATACAATTTGAAGTCGTAGAGATTGATTGAATTTAATCTAATTTAACTCAAGATCTGAAAAATCCAAGCCAAAAATTAACGTTCTGAATTTTCGATCTTTTTATTTTAAGGACGTTCTGCTCTCAATAACGATTATTAATATAATAATACTCACACAGGCACACATGTTATTTTAGGGTATTAGGCATGATGGATACCCGTGTCAGTTTTCCTCATTAATAAATATTTTGGCATAAGCGCGCTCCAATGTTGTTATTAACCAAAGCCACGATATATCCATTACAAAACAAAATTTCGTATAATGTGTTATCCAATAAATTCCAAGGCTAAACTTATTTATTACTCAAGTTTTTTTTTTTTCTTCTGTGACTGATTTGTCACTGTTTGCCTTGAAGAGGCATTTACAGATTCACCGGGTTTGAGGTGGCCCAGCGCGGATGGCGCTTAGCCTAAACCTCTTTTAAGAGTAACTAGGCTCGAGGGCTCCCTCAGGAGCCTCGGCTCGGGCC
>NW_013525157.1:3496615-3655472 GCF_000836215.1 Papilio polytes
CTTCTTAAGTAAGTGTAATCGGGTTCCGATGTTTCCTGACGCTTTCTCGTATTCGTCAGCGAACGTTAAAACTTCCTCCATGTTGAGGCTATTACTCAAGTACATTCGCCTCATGGGTTGTATCAAATTTCATGCATATGATGCAAATACAGAATACTAGCTGTGGCTCACGACTTCGCCTGCGTGAAATTAAAAAATATAGCTTATGTCACTCACTGATAACGTAGCTTGTTATTGGTGAAAGAATTTTTTAAATTGGCCAAGCATTTTTCAGTAATTTCAATACATACACAAATACAAACAATCAAATCTTTCCTATTAATAATGTTAGTATTGATAACTTAAGGCTTACCAAAATCTTCAAGTGTTTTTCGCCAAAATTTCTAGATTCTATCTAAAATCCTTTGTAAATCTACACAATGCAAAAGTATAAGTACTTGTGCATTATTAACATGTGTGTAACAAACAAAAAAGTTTTAATTGTACGTCACTATGGCACCGCGGCAACTGCCAAGCTTCGGCAAACTAACAAGCTACACAGAATTGTAGCTAATTTGACTACAAGTGAATTCTCCTTTGCGTTTTACGTTATGATTGGACCTCTCAACGGAATACGCTTGGACGGAAGGGAATAACCTTCAAATGTGATGTTAGCAAACTAACTTACTCGTATGAAAGTTTCTAAAAATGATTTACGTCAATATGAAAAAAGTAATTTATAATAATATATGTGATCATTAGTTTAGTATATGGGTGCTTTTTTTTTAAATAAAGCTATTAGTTAGGATTAAGTTGGTCGTTAAGTTCTAATTTAAAGCTGCACTAAACGTGCCGTTTATTTTGGTAACAAGATCAGACATCTTAGTTTTGTTATTCCCAAATGCATAGATTTTAAACTTGTATATATTGTTAGCAAACCGATATTGCATGAATTGTGTTCCATGTTGTTCCCAAAGGTCTGTTGTATTTGCAAGTAAATTGCTTCTATAATAAACCTAATTCCTTGTAATATAATTCAAAGGATTCAAAGACTTAAGTTTAGGAGGAGTCTCAAAAAACATTTTTTTAGATATCAGAAAGGAAATAAGGTATACAATTTTGTGAAATATAAATTTTATATCGTTCCATCTATTTTCGATTTCCGGTTGAATCAAACGATGGTTTCACTAACCTTTTGTAGGCACAATACAACAGAACACATCTAGTTGGTTGTTTTGTGCAAAATAAAACGTTAAAAGCAAGTTTTTTAGGGAAAATTGTAAATTAAATTAAGTCGTAATTTTAGTTACTAAAGAAATATTATGATAAATTTTACTTTAAGTTAGTTTTTTTCTATTAGTGATAAAAAGACAAGCGTAAGTAATAAGCATTTACGCGTGTAAAGTTTTCACATTAATCACCAGCAAGTTTCGTAACACTAAGTTGGAATTAAGTTCTTGTTTCTGGCAGCAATCAACGAAGTTCCGTTTATTTATTTGCTAAATAAGTAATTACTTTAAGTGTCACGAGGTAATTAGATGTGAAATTAAGTTTACGACTGTGTTAGAGTTTTGTATACATTTTATAAATTACTAACGTTCTCTCATCAATTTAATAGTATTTGTTTTTTAAGTACTAATTTGTTACATTACATAAAGAAAACTCTCAACAATACTTATAATTATGAAAAGGATATGAAATGTATGTTACTTCCTTAATTGAATACTTTATAAATGGCATAAAAGCAAAGAGAATCTTTATCGATGTAGAGTTGATGGACGAGTAAATCGACGCCTCGGTTATTTTAAACTTTGAAGTCAGGGAGTTGACGAGGAGCAAATAGAATGGCAGCGTTAAGTGCCACAAGTTAAACGTCCTGATAATGTCAAGTGATTTTAAATACATTTTAAACATATATTTACTATTTTAATTTGCTATTTCACTTTTAGGATTACATATATAACAGAAAAATATAGCAATGAATTCCTTAATCAAACATATTTGGAAACTTGACTTAAATTGAATCTAGAAAAAGTGTGCCACGGTAATGGAAATGGTTCCTATTTTTTAAATAATTTAAAAAGTCTAACACATATAATTTCTCTATATAAGAGATGCCCAGAATTTTTTATATAACATGTTTGTAGACATACCACAATTTATAACATCGCATGATTTTTGTTAGTATTTTCGTAGATTCTTTATTTTTATTTCAGCAAGTTTAGAGATTTATTTTAGGATAGTCGTACTAGTAAAAGCTATTAAGATAGAGAAAATTGCGCACTCACAGTGGCCGTATCGTACGTCAGACGGACTCTCGGTGGCGTTTGCTTCACCGCAAATTTATTTTAAAGTATTTTTATAGTTTTGTGAGTCTAAGTAAATAGATATTTCCTGTGAATGTTTTATGTAGATTTTTGATAAATTAAAAGTTTTGAATTTACGTTTAAAATGACTATAAATAGGGCAGTTCAAGTAGTCTGTCAATTCTTGTGTTGTGAAGGATATGTGTGGAATGTACTTATCCAATAAAACTAAGAGCTTGATTTTGTGATTGATTTTTTAATTTAATTTTTAAAATTATTGAGTGTTATTTTTTTAATTTCATAATAATTTAATGTATAACATCAGTGCACGTTTAAATTTTGTCTTGTTATTACGAACCCGATTGTACGATCCCCTAGAATCTGTTCCCTAAAACCTCTAGAGAACCCTTGTATTTGCAAGTAAATTGCCTGTAGATTTGAAATACAGTCGGATTGTGTAATGTATTTGAATTCCCATTAGGTTGTAGACAAGTTTAGATCATATGTAGAGCAAGCAATAAACAAACATTGATAATACTCGTATGATAGCAAAACTTATTGCTATATCCATTCAATAGATAACATAAGTACAAGTTGAGTATCTTTTTATTACCTATGTAAATCGTTTTTACCTGTAAGAAAAACAAAATTAGGGACCTGTCCCACCAAATTGTAAATTGTCTGATAACAATCCAAAGTGTAAAACATGTGATGGAAATATCGAATTTTGTTACCTCATCTGACAGTGACGTCATTTTTAAGCTATCTGAGTCTCTATCAGCGAGTGGCGGGACAAGCCCTAAAAGGTGAACTGATTCTATTGTTTATATTATTTTGACATTGCATTAAAATGCCTCTTCTGATTCGACAACCAAAAATACAGATACAAAATAGCGTTTAAAAACACATATAAATTAATAAATTCACAGCATATACTAGTACGATTAATTTTTCAATGTGTTTCAATATTTTGTAATACCTTGATAGGAAAAAAAAACTAAGACTTGGTACTTATTGCAGCTTGACTTTAAGATAAAAAGGGTATCACTTACTCATAAATAGTTAACGACAGTAAAATGTTATCATAAAGTTAGGTTGCACCTATTTCCTTTACTTGCAGGTATACGGCGAAAAGCCGCGTGAAGAGAGGGCTGAAAATAAGTTTCAAGACTTGAGTGACGTTTTTGGTAGACAGAATAGTAAATTATGAAGTGAAAATAGGAAAAGTTTCTTAGTTATTTTGTCCAAAGTTAGTACTTTAGTATAAATAAGTAAACTTATGCCAGTCAAGGCACATAAGTATTTTGAAAAGAGTTTTTTATTGGTTTCTTTCGTCTTTTATCTTTCATTTGTTTTATTTTTCGTTAAAATTATAAGAGAAATGAATTAATTTAACAATATGAAGTTAAGCAACATGAGTTAATAATAAAATTTACTCTAAAGTTATACAAACAGGAAAACTACCAGTCATTTCAGTCGCTTATTAAAAGGACATAATTAAAACGTCACATTTTCATAGTTAGACTTCCTAGTACTTCAATCTAACATTATTTTAGTATCAAAACATAAATTCATTTCTCCCTAAGGGTATTTAGGATTGTTTTATTACCGACCAATTTTAGTCAAAACATTCGGATAGGGACATTAAAGCGATGTGAGGAAATGTGATTTTAAAATGATCAATACCACATTTCAGCCACAATATCAGTACAATGGTCTGTTTTATGAAGCATAATTTACGATTAAATAGATATTGGCACTAATTTTGTAGTGACCACAATTTAAAATTAATGAATTCTGAAATGTATCGATTTGTTAAAATGTAGTAAACAAACGCTGCAACTGAAACTAAGCATAATTTAAGTTAAGGACTTGTTCACATTATTTTTTAAATAAATTTAAGAATGGAATATAGATTTTATGAGGACATTTTACGCATAATAATAATTACATTAAATAATATATCTTGTTTACATGCAGTTTAACAGTGGTATTGCCCGCTTTAACATCTTAGCACGAATGGGCCAGCACGCCCGGTGTAATACCACGACCACACAAAAAACAGACATGAAGTGGAGGCAATTCCGCGTTTCGTCTGATGAGTGTGGTGCCGGAGGCCTAATTTTAGTCCCTTTCCCTTTCCAACCTTTTCCTAAGAGAAAGGATGGCAAGGAAAACTGGATTTGACGGTGGAGGAGACACATAGAAAGGGGAAATGTCCTCTTTATGTGCGTCTCCTCCTCCGTCAATTGAGGGTAGGCAACGCATCTGCAATCGCGGATGTTTATTGGCAGCGGTTGCTTTCCATTTCGGTGGATTCACCATGCCACCTTATAATATAAAAAAAACATGCAAACATTGTTACACTAGCATTTTTCATCAACCGCAATTGAAATAAGCATTCTTTAATCCGCGTACAACAGGCCATTGTTTTATTTTATAATTGAAGCCAGATATCTGTTTCCCGCGCCAGTAAATACCTTGTTCAAACACAATGTAATGTTATGATATATTACTTGAGTGTAATGAATATACAAAACATTACGTTGAGTAATATTCTCGTATACAATATGATTGATAGAGATGTTAACACATTTTAAAATGGAATACCAGTAACACCAGTAAAGTTAACATAAGTAGATAGTTGTTATACTTTAGGGTTAACAGCGGCATCAATCGATGAAGGTCCACGAAAAGAAAATATGTAATACTTAATCGAGGCTGTTTCTTTTGATAAGTTAATGTTGAAAAAAGGCAACATCAACAATTTTTCTTTTTTAATACTAACGTAACTTTACTCATTCCCAGTCTCATTCCCAAAGAAAGTATGACGACCATTGTAGGTTATTATCATTGATCAGTATAAATGGATAGGCCATTGCTTTGAAATGACAGCTTTATCTGTGGTTCGACTTAAACACTTGTGTTATGTTAGTGACAGTTAATTGTACACATGTTATTAGTAGAATAGAGAAATGTAATTCTACCAATCGCAACCGTTAGCCCTAAAATGGCGAAAATCAACTAAGCATAGAATACTACATCCTATAGCCTGTCTATTTATAGAGGTCAGTAGTGAATATCCACCTTATTTGTGGTGTTACCCTTCTTTGCTAGGCAAAACAAGCAAATATTAATAACAAGACCAAAATAAGAAATATAAAAAATATTTTTTTCTCAAATAACTCTTTTTTATTCTGATTGCACACAAACGACTGTTTTATATAACTTCAAGGAGCTCTGCAGTCATTTGCATTTTTCATTTGCAAGGCTCACAACATTCCCCTAAGCAATTTTATTTTATTTTGTGACACCAAGGTATGTTTACAAAGTGTAAAATTAGTCTGATCCGAATTAAAATAGGAGATTTTACAACCGTTCCCATACCTCTAAAGAAACTTCAGTTTAGATTAGTTATATCAAAATATATTTTACTAGCTGTTGCTCGCAACTTTGTCCGCGTGTAATTAAAAAACAATAATATATATAAATAAAATACAGCCAATGTTACTCCCAGATAAATTACCTTTCTAACAATGAAAGAATTAACTTATTAAAACTTTCGTTTATATAGTGAAAGAATTGTTAAAATCGGCCCAATAGTTTTTAAGTTATTTCAATAAATACAAAAATACAAATCTTTTCTCTTTATAATATTAGTATAGAAATAGACAAAGTATTTAAATTACGTTTAAAAGCAATTTGAAATCAGTTCTAATTTTAAGAAAAGACGTCTAAAAGTACAACCGAGTAAAACGGTTTTTGTTCAACTTTTTTCATGCAGTAAGGGTTTCCTTGCAGAAATGAAGGTCAATACTACTTTTGCATACTTACATTTTTATTTGAAACCTCTACATTTACGAATTCTATACTCTGCGACATTTCCAAGGTACATCACGTAAAATTATGGAAGAATAAAATAAAGGAGAACTATGATTGTGACTAAAATTTGACATTAAAATGCAGAAGCTGAGCGTGGACCCAATCCGGTCAGCATCACAATGTTTTATTATAATCTTTTATTTAGTTAATTACATTTTTTTCCTACTTAGTTATTACGTCATGTTGTGTTGTTAAGGATTAAACGTTAATTTATTTTTTATCTTAAGCTTTTGATGCATTAAAGACTAAATATAATAGTAGCCAGTAAGTCGTCGGCTTATACGTTGATTTGCCGAATGTTTAACATTCGGACCAATCCTTCTATTACAATAATGAAACAAAAAATTATATCTCCAACGAATACGTGACTCGGTTGCTAAGAAATTTTATATTAATATAACGTAGGAGTTGATTTACCAAAGTTCCTTAATATCTTTGCACTTAATCACCTTCGAGAAACTTCTATAGCACGCAATAAAGAGTACGCAGAGCTTTAAGATCAAATACGTTCAATAGAAATGTATTCGCTTTATAAGGGATTTCTTGGAGCTGCCGCAGCAACTTTTACAATACTTAGATATTGTAAAACTTTATTAATAAAAGTTTGTTAATTAACTAGTGACAAAACTATTTTGTATTTAGGAGTATTGATTTTATTTGACTGTATAATAACCACCGCCGAAATACAACTTCAAAATATTGTTTACATTAGTCAAATTCTCAATTTTAAATGTAAAAATTCGAATGCAAATGACAACGAAGACCTTTGACATTTGATACCAATTACCGTACTATAGCAGATCTTGCTTCCTTGATGTTGGCAGCTTGTAGTTTATGGTCCCTTTCCCACATGAAGGTTATTAAAATTTATTTACCCTCTAAGTTTAATGGCGTGAAAATATATAGCCTAAAGCGTGTCGTATATGTAGGGCTTTTTATTAAAGAAAGAATTATTCACAATTATGCTGTGATAGCTGACATCCTACGCCACAAAGTAGTGTGTGTTTACTCGTACACTTTATTATGTCAGTCAAGATATAGATATAGATAGTACAGATGAATAAAACTGAGATAGTTATATGTTTTACTATAGTGCGATTGAAGTGTGACAAAACGAATTAATTGTGGGATAAAATAGGAACAACAAAACTATTAAAACAAAAGAATGTTGAAAAAGAATAATTGGGATCCATTTAAAATATCAGTTACAAACAACAGGCGAAGTAAAGCTACGCACTTTGGGAAATTGCCTGTCTCTTAATTTTTTAAATGATGTTTGTTATATCAATTAAGGGAAATTGCTTTGAAAATTAGAAAATTAACAATCACAACTCGATACACGAAGTTCGCAACTCCAACGAAAGCCAAACAGCTAGGGGCAATGCAGCGGAATTCGATTTGGAACTTTAAATTGTATGGTAGAGCGTTTCAACCACATCGGTTACACGAAAATGAAAGCGAACAGTTTACTAATATTAACTAGCTATTTCACAGTTAAAAATTGTTAGCAATTTATAGTACGAATAAAATTTTACAACAAAAAAAAAACATACGATTTTTTTTTATTTACTTTGATTATTAAGTACTAAAGTGTAATGGAATTGAAATTATGTTTCAAGAATAAACTCAATTAACTCTTCAAGTGTCCGCTTGAATAGAGTCAAACACTTTAAATACTTCAAAATTGCCTTTGTTTCAATCTTATTTGCATGACCCATTTAACTCTCTTATTTTATATTAACATTAGCTCGTGACTCCGTCCGCGTAGAATATAAAAAAAACAAAAGAAAGTAGTCTATGTGTTGTTCCAGATTACCTTCTACGTCTATGCCAATCCATCCAGATCTATTCAGGCTTTTAGGATACAAACTCTAACAAACATCCATCCATTCATCCAAATTTTCCCATCTAAAATATTAGTAAGATTAACTTTTAGTTAAAACTAAGATAAACAGGGATATAATTTGTTAAAAATGTGATTGTTTTTAATTTATGATATATGTTAAATCACGAGCAATTCACAATTTTATTCGTTTTCAATTCTATGTTAACGGCTTCACAAAGTGCTACAAATTTGTACTTTGTCAGAGTTTTATGACGTTGAAAACTATTTGAATGTAAAATAACCTCTTTCGTAACGTATAAAATTTAAATATATTTTTAAAGGTGACCATGTCCGTTACAGTTACAATGAGAAAAGCATATCATATAAAATTGTATTGTTTTGCCAAATTTATTTCCTAGCTTTAATAGAAAACATTAAAAAATACTTCAAAATATTTATACCGCGTTTATTTGTAAGGCTGTAAATGATCGTTCTTTTATAGCATTATGGTTCGTCAGTTATATGTACGCTGGTGAAGAAATTAAAAGTTTTATTTTCTTGTAGTTAAGTAACTCGTCTGATGAAACTTAAGAAGCAACTTCCGTGGTTACCAGAGACGGCGCCGGCAATGCAACAAGAATATTAATTGTGTTTTCGAACTTCTGTTTTATAACCTTTTCAATGCAACCAAAATTGTACTTTTCTATTTGTAGCAAAAAAAAAATTTAATTACTAACAATTTGAGACAATATACAAACGGAATGACACACTTGTCATATTGACAAATAAACCCACCTTCATAAAAATACATTTACTAGGTTTCGCCCGCGACTTCGTTCAGAATTAAATACAACTTAGTAGACTATCTATTCTTCCAGACTGTGTTCTACTCGTACATCTGTGGCAAATCGATATCAGTTAGGGTACAAACTCTAACAAACATCCATCCATCCAAACATGCGCATTTATAATGTTACTTTGAAGTAAGACATACGCGAAGTGCACGACCTATTTGTTAAAAATTAAATCAAAATACGTTACACTGTAACTTTAATATCATATTATTACGTTACGCAAGGAAAGTGGTCCTTTGTTTTCATTATCTTGTGCTACCGCGCCTAGTTGATGAGTACGGACCTGTAAATGAATATCGTGAGGGAGGCATTTCAGTCATTATCCTTAATTTCGTGTTCGAGAGGCTCACGAGTGCTTAATGGATCCGAGGCAGCTTCAATTTAGTAGAGCGTTGAATGGAATGAAATCGTAAATCTTGAAAGCGAAAGACTGATAACGCTTCTAAACATGATTCGGTTATATTTCAAACTAGCTGTTGCCGTGCGGCTATATTCGCATGAAATTACAAAAAACTTTATTTTATTGTTTGCATTTGTCGAATTCTCAGTTGCAAATGTCAAAATACTATTTACCTCACTGTGGCAATCTTGCTTCCTTGATGTTGGCAGCAGCTTATGGTTACTTTCTCGCATTAGGGTTTTTATTCAATTTATTTACCCCTGAGTTTAATAGCGTGAAAATTTATAGCCTAAAGCGTGACGTAAGTGTAGAGGTTTATATTAAAAAAAGAATTATTTAAAAATATGATGTAATTACTGACATCTTACGCCACAAAGAAGTGTGTGTTTACGCTTTACTATATTAGTATACTAGTAGATGTTGAAGTGCAAACATATTCCTATACTTTAAAATAATATTACTATTTTAAAATATCTGGTATCATATTGTCCATTCTTGTCAAATTATAGATTTGATGTACGTAGACCGTACGTATTACGTAGATTTTTTATTTCTTCATCTTTATAAAAATAAATGATCGTTTACACATGTTTTATCACATTTCGGACTTGGATATTGAAATGAAACTGAGTAACTATTAGATAATGGAAACATAGCTTTTAGTAGTGAAGTTTATGCGTTTCACTTACCTCGGTTAAGCTGCAACATCAATTTCAATGTAAATTATATGTAAAGCAAGCTTGCTTACATTATCCCTCTAGTAATTTACCGGTTTTATTAAACGTAGCTTTTAACATGCATTTTAATGTTTATGTAATCTTTGTAATATTATAAACAAGATTTCACCCGCGACTCCGTCCGCGTGGACTTAAAAAAAACGAAAGTATGTGTTCTGCAGACTATCCTCTACATCTGTGCCAAATTTCATCCAGAGCGAGAGAAAAGTCCATCCGTAAATGGAATAAATAGTATCCTATGTCCGTCTCCTAGCTCCAAGCTGCCTGCTCACCAATTTTCAGCCATATCGTTAAGCCGTTCTTGAGTTATAAATAGTGTAACTAACACGACTTTCTTTTGTATAGGTACTAGCTTTCGTCCGTAACTCCGTCCGCGTGGAATAAAATAAAACAAAAATGATTAGCCTATGTGTTCTTTCAGACTATCCACTACATCTACACCAAATTTCATTGAAATCCGTTTAGCCGTTTAGGCTACAAACTCTAACAAACATCCAACCATCCATCCATCCATCTAAACTTTTACGTTAATAATATGATTAGTATGATATATAGATGCGAAAGTTTAGATAGATGGATGTTTATTAGTTTGTAGCCTAAACTGCTGAAGGGATCTCAATTATATTTGGTATAGAAAGTCCGGAAGAACACATAGAGTACTAATTGTTTTTTTATCCTACGCGGAAGGAGTCACGGGGCAAAGATAGTCCAATGTAAGGTTTTGAATAATTAGCATTACACAAGCGGCTTAACATACGATTTATTGAAGGTACAAGTCCTTTAATCTCTAATATCAATTAGTCGTTGATAAGATATATCTGCGATAATCCGCGAGTGATATTGACATTCAATTTAATTAGTTCGTTTGAATTAAAGTAACGAATTCAAAGGACGGAAACTCTCAAATAATTTGACACACAACTAACGGGACTTTCGTATAGTCCTTAAAGCAATGTATCCCAATTTAAATCAATTGCTTGCGGGTGAAATCATTTTTTTAAATTAAAACATTCCAATAGAATAATCTTACTAATATTATAAATGCGAATGTTTAGATGGATGGTTGTTTGTAGCCTAAACGGCAAAAAGGATTCTGATAAAACTTGATATAGATATTAGAGGATAGTCTGAAAGAACAAATAGGCTACTCACTTTTGTTTTTCTTTTAATTCCGCGCGGAAGGAGTCGCGGGCGAAAGCTAGTTGTTTTGTAAAGTTTATATAAGCGTTGGCTATTTGTTAAACAGGCCATACACAGAGGCAATAATAGATAAAATACGCCGCTTTATTGGTGTTCCAATAACAAATGTCTCGGTTGGAAACTGTTTTGCTCTGGCACATATCGTGCCAGCAATTCCTAGACCACAAGAGATTTACTATGTCTCATAATACGTTTATCGAAAAGTAATGGAATTACAGGTTGTTTTTAAATTATATTACTATCATTGAATGTAACATGTCACAGTAGACGTGACGGTTTTACCGGTGGGACTGAAGGTCTATCGCGAGTAATTGCATGACAGTAACGTCATCGACAATGCAGATGGTATAAGTATATGTAAATAGTAATTTGTTTTAATATTCATAATGTTGTATCAAAAGCTATTGAGTTAAAGAAGATAGGTCGTCATAGTATTTGCTATACTGACACTGGGTAGTTTTGTTGTTTCTCTAATATACTACATATTAAACTACTATTTAATAAATAGTACTATTAAACTATTAAACTTCTTTTGGTGTCATCTCCTAGCGAAGGTTGGTAATCATTATATCAACTTGAAGTTTGGACACAGCAGCTCTAAATATAGATCGCGTACTTTTGTTGTACCATTGGCAAAGATTTTTAAGCCCCGATGTTCTCCTTCCTGGACTTCTTTTCCCTAGAACGTTAACCTGAATAATATTTACAGCGTCGTGTAATTTTATTTTATAAGGAAACTAGATGTAGCTCGCGGTTTTGCCTGCGTTAAAAAACAAAAATATAGCCTATATTACTTACAGATAAAATACCTTTTCAACGGTGATAGAATTTTTAAAATCGGCCTAGTACTTTTTCAGTTAATTCAATCATACACATTTTTGTATGTATTGAAACAAATCTTTAAACTTTATAATAAGTATAGATAAAGTAATTTTTATTATTTAAATTAAATAGCGTTATTAATACTGATTATATTGAATATGTCACACAATAAAATAAATTAAACTTCCGCTAGTGTGAAATCATATCCGAAACGCTCGTCTAGAATATCGTAGGAAAGTTCCAACAGCACCCGTGTGACGTATAATTAAAACTTCTTCTGTAGGTTGTTTTGTATAACACGGGAACATGCTCCAGGATTTAAAGTATGGAAGGTGTTATAAACTAAAGGTGAAAGATGAAGTGCCGTGAAAATTTGGAGGTCGGGAAATAAATAATGAGCAATTTTAGTAGACTTAGTAAATAGATAGAAATTATGTGTCATGGTTTTCAATGGTTTGCAAATCGTATTTGTTAATCGTTGTTCAGCCATCCATACTACAATGAAAATAATTTTCAGTTTATTTTGAATGCAGAACACTTACATTTTACATTCCCCACTGAATGTGATAAAATAAAAATAAATCGAACGTTGTTACAGACAAACGGTTCTGTTATCGTCTTGTTCAAACGACATTGTTTTGTTACGCTTTAAATTTAAACAAATTGTCGATTTTCTAATATGAAGTACCTAATACGAATAAAGGACCGTATTATTTAAGCGCTGAATGCAAGTAAAGATCGGATTACAATCAGTTTATCTTACTTGTTCCATTAACTTATTTTGTTATTATAAAAAAAATTACAAAATGTTGTATACAATTGTGCAAGAGCTCGAAGAAATCCTCTAATCATGGCACTTTCCTAAAATAGAAACGGCAATAAATCAAAGTGCGCAAAATGACGTCACCTCGGATGTCGCCGCGCCGGAAACGTGCCGCGGACAAAATGATTTCCGGCCGAGATGAACAGTTTACTTTGTTCTGCTGAGTTTCGAATAAAATATTATACTTAGAATTTCGTGTTACGTTTATATTTTGAAGTGAGAAAATACCACATAATATTTAATTTGAGTACTTTTAATACAGAATGATTGTTTAAAAGAGGAAGAAAAAATCATCATAGCAACATTCTTTATTTAACCCAATAAATAACATAATGTCTATTTAATTATTAGACAACTGCTAAAAACTAAGTTTTAAGTACTTTTATATTTGCATAATAGGAGTTTCAAAGCTTATAAGAATTATGAAGACGATTTGACTAAAAAGAGGATAATGATAAGCTATTTAACACGTTTAATTAATAAAAAATGTAGGAAATTTCCAGGAAATTTTTAATCTTCCTTATACCGAATTTTCCCCCGTTCTAATCTTTGTTATGAAAAATACGTTTCGTCTTCATTAGAATCATTTAAAGCTGACAGGATTTCTGAATAAGACCGTTTTTTTTTTATTTTGGTCATTAGAGATTTTTAATTAACATAAAAAAAAATCCATATCAATACAGGAGTAAAATTTTTTATGATTTTCTCGAAGCCTTTAAGACAGTTTTAGTGTATGTATTACTACTACATTTCTTCTACTTTTAAATTATACAGTTTGGAAAACAATGAAGATAAGATCTAAATGTAAGAACAGCTGCAAACGCTGTGTTCAACAGAGCTCCTCAAGTACCAACGATTTATGATAGCTATTAACGTGCGGAGAGTATTAACTGTTCTAAGCTAGTGGAAAATATCTTGATTATACACTTTCCGAATGGTGAATTAAAATAAATCTGAGAGCTAACAGAAAAAAACAGGACAAACGTAACTTTACATATTATGGAGAGAGTACAAATAATGGTTCTAAGACAAAAAATAAAATTAACGTAGAAATCGACGGACAAAAATTAATCAAAACAGTTTCTATGTCACGCAACATGAAGTAACGGGACACAGCAATTCCAAGTAAATATCAAAATTACGAGAACAAACACTATAATCGTAAAAGTAAATCTGTTGCTAGCATTTATGAAAGGAAGAATCTTACTAATAAGATACTGAAGTGATGGATATATATCCCGGAGTATTCTGGCACTTACGCAGAGCAGAAAACTCGAGTACCTTTCGTAAAGCTGCTGTGAGGTGTTAGATCAAGTAGTAAGCTATGCATTTAAAGTACAAATATATTTACTTAACATTTTTACCGTTCAAATAGATCCGATCAATTTCTCTTTCTTTTTCTTCTGATGTCTTATGGTGTTTGTGAAATCTTAAACGATATTATCTGAGTCACGTAGACGAGTGATAATTTGGGTCGTTGCGATTTCATCTGCCATAAAAAAGCTTTCAGAATTACAGGAAAAATACGACAGGTGATAAAACTAACGGCTTTTTGGTGAATGCCGTGGTGTCGGGAGATTATTTTTGATGGTCGTAATAAAAGCTTTCGCGGAAAGTGTTATTGTTGTGTCTACTTTGATCTACTGCTGACCTGCAATTAAATAAAAATTAAACACTAGCTCTTATAAATAATAATAATAATGTCGAGATATCATTTTCTTACAAATGAGTTAATTTATAATTAAATAGTA
Source organism: Papilio polytes (assembly GCF_000836215.1). Taxonomy (NCBI): domain Eukaryota; kingdom Metazoa; phylum Arthropoda; class Insecta; order Lepidoptera; family Papilionidae; genus Papilio; species Papilio polytes. The sequence goes on from NW_013525157.1 coordinate 3,511,195, forward strand.
TATTACTTATAACAATTTACATATAGCTACATATTTCGTATATACTAGTAAAATAACCCACATTATATAGCATTCAGGTATCAACTTTGTTATGCAAGCGGAGGTGGAATGAATGATGGCTGCGATTACTGAAGATCGATAGCGATCTTTTTACATCTTTTCCACGGAGAAATAATGTCGAAGGAATTTCCTTTTCATAAAAACTATCAAACCAATGGATTTTCTTACCATTTTACTTTGTACAGTGAAATTGCGTTAGAGTGATTTACATAGAAAAATAATGAAACAAAAAAAGGTAACACTTAAAAAATCCACCTTTTACTCTAAACAATCAATGTTTGCATCAATGAAGCATCGAATAGTACGGCTCTACATAAAATTCTGTTCAAATTTTATCCACGCTTGCAATACTGACAAATTTCACCGCATACAATTACGCGTGTCAATTGACACATCTCTGGTGAATACATGAGAGGTATTAATTATTACTAACATTGCCCACAGGATTGCGTCAATTGGAATTAGGCTAAATTGTACGCATACAATTTCTGAAATACCACACACAGCAGACATTTGATGTTTCTATACTTACATGATATGACGTCAGCTTTATTATGCTGTCTTCAATTGCTTGGAGTTAAGACAAATTAAGTATAGATCGATTGTCAAATTTTGCCGGATTACAAAGATACTGGTGTCTTATTTTAGTTCTGTCATTAACTATAATTTTTTTTTTTACAATTGGCGCAGAAAAAAGCGTTTAGTGGACATATTTATTGCAATACAAGGGCGCAAAAAAAGCCTGTCAGTATAATATATAGAGATAATGTTATCATTAAAACAACTAGAACTGAATAAACTTGTAATTACTCAATAATACATCTAAGGGGTTGGATAACCTATTTTAAAACATTTGGTAATGGCTCCAAGATTTATCACATAGAAACATTTCATTAAATATGCGGCGCCTGTTTTAAAGCCGCCGCAGACTAGTGTATTGATCCAATTATATTTTTAGAAGCCACGTTCACACGCTGTTGAATACATTAATTTCAAACTTTTATAACAATGCTTTATTGACACCTTTAATAGTTGAAAGGTATAAAAAAATTACGCAAACTATGTGTATTTTACGTTCTAGAGAACACGTCATGTGTCACAGCGAGTGTGATGGTGCCAACTTCAACAATACTTATGTATGTGCGTATATCGTGTCGTTGCGTTGACTCATATGTGGCTTTTTGTTTTTTCTAAAACATCTGATGAACATAAAGTAAATACTTTTAAGTAAATTAACTTGAATAATATAAAGATAATGAATTGTTAACTGTTTGCAAAAATAGATAAAACTGCTTTGTACTCGAGCAATCTAACTAATTATATATGCGAAAGTTTAGATGGATGGATGAGTAGATGTTTGTTAGATTTTGTAGCCTAAACGGCTGAACGGATCTGGGTAAAGTTCGGCGTAGATGCAAAGCAGAGTATGGAATAATACATAGGCTACTTACTTTTGGTTTTTTTTAATACCACGCGGACGGAGTTGCGGGCGGAAGCTAGTAATAAATATGTTTAACTAACAACTAATGTATAATTTGTTATGTCAACCTGAAATGGCTGACTAACTTATTATAAATCCTTTTGTGAACGTATTGACTCCTAATCCAGTATTGCTTCTATTTAACTTGACTGGCCAGTTCGTTAGTTAAGTCAGTTAGTAGCAGAAAACGAAGTTAGTTTTGTACTTCCGCATTTCACATTGATTTTAAATGTAGTTCGAATGGGAGTGAATTTTGACTGCTATTTCACTGCAATGTTTTTGAAACTAAAATTACAAAGTTATTTTTATTTCAAATACATCAGTACGTTAAATTTTGATGCCGAAAATAGTAGGATATTTTAGGGTTTTTAAATACGAGAATTTGGCAAAAAGCATTCAATATAAAAATATTTCGAGCCGATCAATGATTGAAAAGTATTTGCGTTACAAACTACATCTAGATAAAGCAAATGAGAGACTTATGATTATTTTTTCTTATGCATTGAATTGAGGCTAAAAAATCATGTTTTCAATATCGAAAAAGTCAATAATTTTATGTGAACAAGGGTCGATCTCATGCAAGAAGTCACAACCGACTATGGACGAAACACTTTCCCATTTTTATTTCACTTGTCATAACCTCTTAACCTTGACATTTTATATTTCATATCAAATAACTTCTCACTAGAAGTACAGTTCTATATTCAAATTGCTTTAAAGGCTTCAAGTTGGAGAAAAATAATTGCAATTGTTTGACATATGAGCTACGAGACAGTATTTATAAAGCCTTCGAATATACATACATTCTCTTGGTTATGTTGCACTCACACTAAAAGCCAACAAAAGGATACGTTGAAGCTACCCTTCACCATATCCTTTTGTCTTTCGCATTTGAGGGTTTTTGAAATAAGAGCTTGTTTGAAACAAAGACCGGCTTACAGTTGCTATGTGTACTACGTGTATACAGCAAGGGTAAACACAAATCATTACTCTTCATAAAATTAGTAAAATTACAATAATTAAAGTATTAAGATAAAAAAAAACTATATCCGTATCCGATCTATATCTCCGGAGAATATGAATCTACCTACACTTCAAATATAATACAACCTGGAAATAGAAAGGCTGGTGGGAGAGCTAAACATCATCGGCGAAGTCAAATCCTAGAGAATTCGCTGGCTGGGCCACTTGATGAGAATGGGGGACGATCGTGGAGCCAAAAAAGCGTATCTCGGAATACCGATAGGCCGCCGACCCATCGGACGGCCCAGATACACAGCTGGTGACCTCTCGTGTTGGAGGCCAAGATATACTTTGGGTCGCTGCGCCAACGCAGTCTAGTCTACACTTCAAAATCATTCAAATCCTTATTCTCACTAAAGACGTTCACGTCTGTGTAAACTGAAGAGAGAAGGGACCTTCACTTCTTACCGTTTTAACTAAAAAGTCGTAGTGTTCAGTTGAATCTGTCAGAATAGTACGTAAGTATCTTTACAGGTTAAGAGTAAAGAATGTTTCAAATATATACTTGAATATAATTTGCAGCAGTTGGTATATATAATTAAAGTGCGAATTCCTATCTTCTAGTGTATTTGTCATTAACGTGTCTATTATTCAAAAGATGTTCATTTGTAGGGGTTTCTTTAGTCATTCCTGAATAATTAATCAATCTCAGCTTAATTGAAGCAACGTCTCAGACGACTGTGAGCTGGGGAACATCATTTGTTACAGTATTAGGTGTAGATTATGACCAGAAAATATATCAAATATTTTTTACATTTATTAATTTGGAAATAAAGCTATCGTGAATTATTCAAACGTTACATACTTAGTTTTATTAAGGAGATGAAATTCACAGTTATATGTAATGAATAAGTGTATCTTTATACTCTTAGGGCACTAAAGGTCGAAGATTCTTTTTTGGAAATGCTGAAATAAGGGAAAGATGTGTTCATTTTTGTAAAGCTTCGGTGAGTATATTTATCCCCTGGATATATCCCCTAGAATAGAAACAAAAAATCTCGAAGGTAGAAAGGAAACCAATCACATTTGCATCCCTTTTACTTTGTAGTAAAATGAAAGCGTGCATACAAAAGCTCTTTAAAGGTTTAAATTCGCCTACGTATACTATTTTTATGTTCATAGTATTAGCAGTTTGTTTATATATTTTTTTCCAGTCAACATAAAATGATAATATTAAATTATTAGGGATTCCGTATTAAACAAAATCGGCGACTGCTAGTTTATGTTTTGTAATTTCATTTACGCAGTGTTTTGTTTATTTCTTAAAAAAAAGAAATATATACATATAAATACCAACTTAATCTTTTTTGATGTTATAAATGCGAAAGTTCAGATTGATGGATGAATGTTTGTTAGGTTTTGACTGAGAGACCGAACGGATCTTGATGAAATTTGGCATAGATGTACAGCATAGTCTGGAAGAACACTTAGTATGCTGACTTTTGTGTTTTATAATTCCACGAGGACGGAGTCGCCCGCGAAAGCTAAATTATATTTCAAAACAAGAAATCACTTAAAATAAAACAACAAACATATGTGTTTTCAAATTAAATAAATACGCACAAAGTGAGAAAATTACGTTTTCAGTATTAGCTAATCGAGAAATTGGTTCATAAAATTGCTTATACAATTTTCTTTTACAAGTCAAGTTATTCTCCAGGGAAATTAAGGACGTGTTCAAAAACATGCGTAAATTGCCTAAAAGAAAAAACACAGAATATGTAACACGTATGTAACCGTATTCTGATTACAGAACTTTTTGTAACAAGAAAGTGCGAGTTTCATATTTTATTTGTTTACTCGCTGTTGCCCACGACTTCGTCCATACAATATTAAGATAAAAAAGTAGTCTATAAAATGCCCGTCTACGTCAGCTACCATTCAGTAAAAGTCCGGTCGAAATCGGTTCAGTCGTTTCGGAGATTACTCGGAACAAACGCGACATATGGACGGACAGACAGACAAAAAAAACTTAATGCTCATATACTCGTACATCATCTTCATGAAATCTGGAATTTCTCTTTTAATATTACAAACAGACATTTCAATTTTATTACATGTATAGATTCCATCAATAAATAGCTCAGTGGTTGTGAAGCCAATTGATCTACTAGTCTAAGATTCAATTTCCAATTAAACCGTTGATTCGCAAATTTTTGAAAAGTGTAGGTGTATGAAGATGTTAGGGATAGATTTAATAGAAATCCGCGAAAACATGAGTTATTCGAACCCATATATCATACTAACAATATTTTCAAGTTGTGAATAACTTACAGGTTCAATCCCCGTTTATGAAGCAACTGGAAAAGCGCGCAGATAAAATGCACATGCTATAAAAAATTCACATAAAGGAAAAAAATATTTTCAGCACACAAATGTAAAATATTAAAAAGCGTTGCAGATATTCAAATGTTTATTAAAAAAACCGGATGCCATTTCTTTTTCTATGTGTTCTTTTTTTTTCAAAAAATATTTCGTGATGAACATGTGTCGGTGGGTACGAGATAAAACCTTGTGAGTTATGCCGTAAGTAAAAAATGTTTTGTGAAATATTTTTCGGTTTCGTCTGCAGTGAAGTTCCACAAATGAAAGTATTTAGATATAACGAAACATTTATGTGTAAACGTTTCACATATTTCATAAGAACTGATTTTAATTTTTCCTTGCCATGATAGATGTTAGGTGGATACAATTTCGACAAAAGAAATAATTAAATTGGCAAATTTTGTTTATTACTTTAATTGCTAATTTTATAGGTAAGGCGTTTTATTATAAAGATTTTGCTACTTCTGGAAATCAGTACGAATTTATACCACTGCTTGTGATTTGACAGATAATGTTCGGGATGCCTCGTAAAACGGTTCTACTAAGGATAACAAATTGCCATTTGATCGAGATTTGTTTACGCTTTTATCGTTACGTATTTTACGATAATAATAAAATGAAATCATTGTCTTATTGTAATCAATTTTATTGAATGAAATAAAATTAAATTTAAGGTATTTATTTTAAACTAAAAACTGTTTACATTTTACTTAATAAGGTCAATACTCTATTTAAAAATACTTCAACATTTTTAATAATTATTATTTATTTAATAATATAATATTTTACTAGCACAAATGTTTAGTTTAGTTAATAGATGTAATCAAGATGATGCTTGAAATCTTTGAAAGTTTTACTCGACAGTTAAGTTTATTCGAACAACATGACAATGTTGTTAACTTGGGTATAACTTATAAATTCAATTACATATAACAATCACAAAGTTATGCAGTTCCCAAAGTAGTGGCAGCAAATCAAACTAGAACAAAGTTTTCAAACTATCAACCAAGAAGTGTTCTCCTAGCATTTAAATTAAAACCCAATAAAACCGAAAAAAAAAAACATCGTGCACAACTTTGACTAAACTAACGCACAACTGTTTAGTCGCGCTTTGATTCTTATGAGCGTATTGGAGGTAAACACTACTAGATTTTAAGTTGTGAAACTAAACAGTTGAGTTGGCTCCGAAACAATCGCACAATAGTGCGATAGTTTAGTCAAAAGTGTATGCCCGCTTTAAACAACCTTTATTTAATAATTGATTTTAAAACATAACTACTGTAATATCTCTTGTTTTATATTCTTACCTCAGTGATAATATCGTAAAGTAAAACATTAAAGAGAAAAGCACATATAAAATGATGGATGTTTAACTCCATTGTGACCTCGGTTTTATATTTACGTCGGGGATTACCTGTCGCAGTTCACAAAACAAACTAGCTAAATCTATGTTTATACAGTAAAAACTTACCTCCTTTTTATGACATAGCAGTTTGAAAACTAATACATGGCTTAGCTTAATGATTAACTACATATTTTATGCTTTTTCTAATGTCTAAAGCATGCGCACACCTACAAATAAACTATCGCAACCGTTTAGGAGGTGCGCACTACTCGATTTTTAGCTGTGCAACCAAACAATTGAATTGGCTGCGAAATAATCGACAATCGCACATCAGCTGTGCGATAGTTTAGTCGAAGGTGTGCTCCCTCTCTTATAGGAGCATTTGACAGCATTGTTGTTTACACAGATTCGATAACCTATTCCAGAAATAAATATATCTTTGTTGAAGACTCACAATGCTCAATATTTCCAAGAATACAACAAACGTTGTAGATGCCTAATAAGTCTCGGGATATTTCTTTTTTTGCTTGTAAACAGGTATTGTGATAACGTCTGTTGACATTTACGCAGAAACTACAAATAATAAAATTATTTATTATATGTAAATGCCGCGTAGACGATGCGAACTGATATTAAGTGCTTATAAAATTCTTCATAATCTTAATAATAAGTATACACTCGTAAATAATTGGATGATTATTCTAAACTAAAACGAATACTAAGACTGTGTTTCTACGTCACCACACCCTAAAAAGTTTTTATGAAGGGCTTAATTTAACCTCAAGGCTCTGCCCGCCATTAATTAGGTCGAAAGCTATCTGCTTTAGCGGTTTTTGCGGCTACGATTGACATATGTTCGTCCCAAGGGACTGTGACTTTTACATTGTTAGGTATTTAGATTTTAATCTAATTTAATTCTGTATTTTCTGGTTGATTAGTTTACAAAAACAATTTATGAGAGAATGCAATTTAGGTAGAAAATAAATTAAAAAATAAATCCTAGAAAGAAAAAAAGAATATAGAATCCTATAGGAGAATATTGTTTGCTATTAATTTAAGTATTGTATGCTTATAACTTATAAAACTTAATATTATTCACATAACTAATACAGTAAATATGTAGTTTCTGTATACAATACCTTTCTTTATAAAAACGTACAGTATTCAAAAAATATCTCAAAGTAAAATTTCAAAGTGAAAAGATACACACAGTCGCTCAGACGTTTCAACTCAAGTGTTTCAGCGTACCTACTTACATAATAAATTCCGGCATTGTTTGGGCGGTCATGTTTTATTTATACGCTAAATGGAAATGAAGCAACAGCGAGAGTAAAGTTGTTAAGCGACACGGCTGAGGGATCGCCGACCGTCCTAAAAATACGATAAGGAACCTATCGGGCAGCCGGTTATTGGCCCAAAAAACATACGCCCAACCTTTCATGAATACTTAAAACATACGCGGTACTCAAAAGAACCTACATACGCGAATAAACATGTATCGATTTTATAAATAAAATACATTAAAATCGTTAATTTAATCAACAAACATAAATTAAAATGCATTTTTATTTTTGTAGTGAAAAATCTACACAATTTAAGCGATGGAATTAAACATAAAATCTGACATTTCGGAACGCATTACGCGCAATAAATGAAGATAAAATGGCATAGTGCATAACCATAACAATCATTACAGGTAAGAAGAAAAACTTGGAATAGTTCGCGAGAGACCTACTGAGTGGTGTGTGTTGGGCTCTGTTTGACGCATGCGCAGTAGTTTTGTAGGGAGAACTCTCAGAGTGTCGACAGACGTCACGGGGCCAACGCGGGCTCCACAGACGTCCGCGATACGTCCCGTAACATAAACGTTATGGTAACGACGTGCCTACTTACGTAAGTCAATATAGTGAAAATACTATTAAAAATAAAAACACAAAATTGAAAAAAAAGATAAATGGATGATTTTTTTATATGTTTTTTTTTTGCTCTTCAAGCATTGATAAGACAAGGTGAGCAATTATAAGTGGGTGTTAGGTATCATAATGTTTGACGGTTTTGTGCGTTGCTGAATGTTGTTCAAGATCTTCGTGAATTTATAAGGTGAGTATTTTTTTTTTAATCCTTGGTTTTAAGGACATAAAATAATGTTTATCGTCGTGTTTATGTTCGTGGTATGTTTACGTTAAATCAAAGCAAATTAAATGAAGTGAATATATTGGGAAACAAACCTTAAGATGTCAATTTGAAAATTAAATTTATGTTTTCATCACAATAAATGTAATTTTTATCACCTTTCCAAAATAAAATAAAAGAACTTAATTTTTTCTAGTTGAAATATTATATTTGGAATTTCATGAACATTTTTACTACTTTTTTTTACATTAGGGGATATAAAAAATAGTAAAGCAATACTACGTTACGTGTGCACGTTTTTTTGCAATGCAGTGTAATGCATAATTTAAATCAAGTGGGCGAAAAACTTTTGATCAAAGTGCTACCGTTACTCTTGCAATAAAGTACTTAAATTTTTGTATGCAGGCAAGAGTGCCAAAAGTTTTGCGCACTGCGTCGCTTCCTTAAACCACAATGTATGGTGCTAACCTGCCAATACCAATTCGACATATTATTTTATCTTATAGCATTTAAAAATATTCAGCAAAATTTAAATTTATTAAATTGTTTTTTATAAAACAATTGAGCACACTTTTTTTTAATTTAACAAATTAAATCAGTCCCAATTTATCTCGAAGACTTCATTAAATAGAAGCTCGATTTATGGACTAAGGTCGTCGCTTAATATCAGGTGAACCGTGTGCTCGTTTGCCACGTTATTTTACACAAGAAAAAACAGTTTATTATTTTATTACATTCACAAACAGGCGGTGGACGGTTTTAAATTTTTAAACATAAAATAACTATTTAATTAACAACCTATATTCATGAAGTATACGGTCCCCCATAGAGATGCTTGAGCCTAAAATAAATAAGCTGTTTGCTTATATTACTATTATAATCAATGCTATTAATGGAAAATGTAAGATAGGAATGGTTAAAGAATTTATCAAAACGATCCAGTAGGTTCTGATTTGATTAAAAATATTTTCTCTTAATGCAGACAATAAAGTTGAAAAGAATACATTTAATTAAAGTCAAACTAAAAAGTAAGTATACATTGTATAATTTACATTAATACGAATGTGATGACGTCGGTTTTCCGTTCTGCTCGTGAGAGAGACCGGGGTAAAGCGGCCTTGAACTGCTGTAGTGCGCTTCAGTGTTTGTGTAGCTCGTGGTATTACCGAAAATGTATTCTCACTGTCCAAACTTTTACAGAAATTACATTACACTCTATGCAGTGGACGGCCATGAATTGATAAACTCTTATATCAATATAAACATATCACTAATCGAATAAAAAAATATGTAAACTCAAACGCCTAAACACTAAATAAAATTCTGATAGAAATAATTTTGTACAACGCAGAAACATGACAAGAAACAAATAACGCTCATTTTATTTATTCTATTCACTACTCGCCCAGAAATAAATTTATTGCGACCCGATAAATTGGTGCCTTTAGGCAGGCATCCTCAAGTGTACCCACCTCTGCTCTTTGTGAGAGGGCCATTAATCAAACCAAAGAACCCGCAGCCCACATTGACAAAAGTATCGTTATACATAAATAAATTACACGCACTCGGGTATCACTTTCCGCAAATTTGGGTGGATTCGCTTCAAGAAATGTACGAAAAAATTACTATTAAATTTTATCTTTGCGGACACAAAGAGATTTATTTGTATCTTCGTTCACATTTTAATTATTTAGATTCTTTTATTGTACAGCGTATTTTGTTTGTTTTATTTAGAGGGAAGAAAATAATATACTTTAATTTGAGTTGGGGAAAAAATATATATATATATATATATATTTGTAATTTATTGAACCATTAACAATTAAGCAAAAGTCTCAAAGCTTTTTAAAAGTACGAAAAATTTTAATGAAACTTTTTCTTCTAGATTATGAATAAAAATTTTGAATTCCGACTTTTTTCTTCAAAATACTGGCGTCAAAATTACGATATGAAAAAGAATTTCTAAACACTATATTCAAAATTTGAAGTTGCTGTAATGCATTAACACAAAAAATTTTAAGTATTTTTTATAAAATAAATTTAATTTAATTTATTTAAAAATCATATAAGAACAAACTAGATATAAAAATGGATTGCTGCTTCGTAAATGAATGCGAACGATTTGCCGTGACTCCGGTTCTTATGAGTCCCCAAGTTAAATGCTGCGAAAGTGCACCATTATACGTACCGTGCTGCAATGATAAACTCGTATATTGTTGCGAGAAGATACGACCTTGCACGCCGGTGGCGAGGAAAGTATGCTACGATAGTAACTGTGACCACACGTGTACTCTATGCTGTGAGCCGCCGCAGAAGTTTTGTCCGACCTGTCGTCAGCCGACCGGCCCGCCTGCGAAGCCAGCAGTCAAATACGTCATGCCTTGCTACCGATATGAAGATGGACGAATTGTAAGTGAAATGTTTATACCCAGTTAAATAGCAAAAATTACACTATACACGCAAAGGTAGCCAAAGCCCCTCTATACGTAAGGATTATTAAGCTCAATGTGCTTGGTATGTCAATCTTCTTTAAATGTAGTTTCTAAAATGGCCATGGATGACTTCCCTCTTACGTGCATATTAAAGTTGTATGTATTGTATGAGGACAATTTTTTTAAGAAATTTTTCATTGATCCTCTAACCAATGGTTTATTTTTAAGTTTCCCGTTGGTTTCAGGAACAATTTGATTCCAAAATCCACGGTAAACTCCCAGCTTCTGCTTATAAAAGGAATGGGATACAAGATCAAATTAATGGATATAGAGGGGCACGACGTGATCTGTGCGCAGTAGAACACGAAGGCAAATATTATGTTTACGCCGCAATAGAGCCTTTTAGGAAATTCTATTCAAGAATTTCTGATGAAAAACACCCCGTGAAACTGTCGCCGAAAAAGATTTTCGATAAATAGTTTAAGAGAAAATAAAAATATAACTAACATGAGTTAAAGTTGAAGTACGAATCGGACTAAGGGTTAGCATTATAGCACATTACAACCAGAATCTAAGACGACAGTCGTCTTTCGTTATATTTTGATGTTAACAAAAAAAATCCTACCTTGTACCCTGCCATATCTTATTCCCATGACACGATTTTCTTAAAGTATAAAAGATACCTGATTTAAATAGTACAATAAACTTGGCAGGTAAATGTTATGCCATCGTCAGCGCTAAAACGGAATGGCATTCAAGACCACAAGTATACCGAAAGCGGTGGAGTTGATTATTTATGCCAAATGCCGAACACCTCCTTGTGGTCGGATAAACCATTTTATATGCCCATCAAGCCATTGAAGAGAATCGCTAATACAGTGACTTTGAAAGGATTAAAATGACAGAAACCGAGTACATCGATGTTGTCGTTTTGATCGTTTAGCAATGAACTTTGAACGCGCTTGAAATGAGTAATGATTCAATCGATAGCATGAATGTTACAATTGCGGTATGATTACAGGTACAAAACCTGCCTGTGTCCGCATTCAAGCGTAACGGATTGCAAGATCAAGAACATTCCAAATTGTTGGGAACCGCAAACTTCTTAGTCCGATGTCGGAACGATATTGCGATAGATTGTGACGCGTAAAATGTTATGATATTGTTAACTGTTGTCCTGTTCCATGAAGCCTAATTGTTTTGTGATTGCCGTATTTAATAAGAAAAATAAAGTATTGTTTTATAAATAACTAGCTACTTTTTATTTTTCTTTTAGATAAATCAACCAACTTGTTTAACAAAACACGCTTGTAAAGTGGCCTGCAGTTATCCGACACCGAGACTGCCATCAATACCAGTGCAATGTATCCCCTGTGAGCCGAGAAAGGTAGTTTTTTTACTATTGGTTTAATACAGTATAGCCATTTCTTCCATTAAAGGATCCGGTGAGTTGTAAAACTTTAATGGGCAATCGAAATTTGTCATAAAGTTCATGGAAAATCCTTTTTAGCATACGAACCAATACGTTATAAGTGGAGTTTTCTTTCTTTTTCACGTATTGTTCTTTATTTTCTGACATTAATACAAAAAATGTTGTAAAAGTAAAAATGTTGAATACCCCATGGTTCCCGCATGTTTCTTTCATAAACTCATTTACATCGAACGAGGCAAAAGGTATTTTCGTTTATTAAATTTTAATATTCAACTCGAAGTATGGATGAGCGCCACCTGAATTGATTCCCACGCAATATCCTTTCAGAAGCCAAAGCAAAAAGCTGAATAAACGTCGTTGACGCCGAGTAGAAATTCAATTTCATTACAAACCAGGCTTCGAACTGGAAAAATGGCTCCAGTGAAACCTGTTTGATTAATTGAAATCCATTTATATTGAAAAAATTAAATACTGATATCATAAAGCAATGAACAAATTACTATAATTATTTATTAAACAAAATAAACAATGTCTAAATCTAAATAAAGTTATGCCTTATGTGGTAATAAATGGGGTCTGTAATATTTTTTTTTATTTCATAGCCGACTTTCGTCCAAAGATGTAAGGTACCGGAGAATTGTTGCACGGCGTGCTTGGGACTTGAAGAATGAAATGTAGCTGAATACAGTGAAATCGACCGTACAAAACTGTGATGTTCATTTTGTGACTGTGCCGTAATAAAGTTTTTTTTTTTAATAATCTTGTTTTTATTATAAGATAAAATATTAGATTTCGTTAAATGAAAAAAAATGCAGAATTTTAGCACGAGTTTTAATGATGAAACAAGTAATATAATAGTAATTCAGCAAATTGATCATATAAAACATCAGTCATATGTTTGTGTAATTAATGTAATAATAAAAAATTCATATAAAAATGGCCGATAGAAGGAACGGGTAGTGTGATAATGATGATGATGATGTGATGCTGTATTCAAAGTAAAAAAAACAAATAAAATTAATAGTTTTTCTTCTATTAGTAATCGTATTTTAAGTGCACCTATTTTTTTAATGTACTGACAATGACATTTGTTTCTGGATTTTGGAGAAAATTGATTGAATTTGTTACGTTGTTTTTGCTAATTACAATTTCAAAAATAACATGCACATTATAACAAAAAATATGTGGACACACTCAGGTATGTTTATATAATTCATATGTTTTAAAACCTCTGGTAATAAATAGCTTAAAGTTCCTTTATGTTACCTCTAAGGTTAAAAGTGTTTAATTTGTTACAGATTTATGCGGCGAGCTAAAACAAAGTCAAACAGCTGCGCTGGTGGATTAAAAAACTATAAAGCTTCAGCTTACGCTAACATATACAAACAAACCTAGTTATCCGCATAACGATGTGGAGAAGAAAATATTTTGACTTGCGGATCGGGTTTTACTTAACTTAGGGTACAGCGGGGGTGGGTGAGGGGTATGCGCAGGCGAAGCGGGCGGCGGGGGGCCAGGCGCGGGGACTCGCACCATGCACCACGCCATAGTGCTGCTGCTCGCTGCCCTCTGCACTGCTGTCTCCTCGCAGATAGCCTGGACGCCAATCTTTCTTGATGCAAGTAGTAAGTACCTTTACAAGTAGCAAGTAACAAGAAGATTTACAGAACACTATGGTGTGGAATAGCATATTATCGAGATCATGTAAGTGAGCAAACAACTCAACAGCTTGCCCTATTATCAACATAAGGGTCTACTTCTACCTTTCTTAACTGAAGTTTTAATGTTAATCTGCTTATATTACGATGTTCTTTACTCCTCGTCAGACATACATTTCATCGAATGAATTGTACTGCTTCGTATTTATGTGATAATGAAACATATATTAATTGGTGCAGGTCAAGTGGATCTGTGGACGCAATCATCGTCGGGTTGCGCATGCCCGGGCGGCGGGGCCGGGGCCGAGGAGTGCGCGTGCTGCGTGCGGGACGGCGCCTGCCCGTGTGGCGACGACGCGCCCGGCCGCTGCGCACAGTGCGGACTCGAACAATACTGCTCCAATAGTTAATAACATTTATTATTAACGTCACTAATGAATTTCATATAAAAAAAAAAGACTGAGTTGTAATCTAACTAGCAACAATGGGTTTTTAGTAAAACATTTTTCTAATTGTGCAGTGTGCAATATTACGATCGATTCGCGCGTCCTCAAGAGCAAGTCGGGCAAGACGTTCGGGCAGATCAAGTCGCCGTCTTTCGAGGGCCCGGGCGCTTGCTCTTACTTTCTACAGCCAGATGCGGGACAAAGAGTTGAGATACAATTATATAGGCTCGTCTCTGTCGGACAGTTTAACGGATCTAGGTACTTAAAATTTGAGTTGTACTTTTTTCTTTTCCTAATGCATCCAAAGGTTAAATTGTTTATTGTATTGTCATAGTTGTGTTGGTGGCTGGTTGCAACTAAGTGGTGCAGTTCGCAATGTAGACAGCGTGGCTGAAACGCGTCTGTGTGGAGAAAATGAACGATACACACCACCCGTCGTATTATTTGCTGATCATGGTGCTTCGACCCTGGATTTTAGGTGATATTTTGTGTATTTAAACTTTTTAAATATGAAAATCAGAGCAAGAAAAAATGTCATGCAGTTTTATTTTCACAGGATAACAGAAAAAACAGTGAGATCACAATTTTTGGCTTTCTTCAGTTTCACATCGTTAAGTAATACACAAGGTGTTGGATTTCATCCTCGAGGAGGTTCCAGGATACCACATACTGGTAAAAAATAATACATGGAGTTTTAGTCACATTTTAAATAATTAACACCAAGACTAACAATAACATTCGTTTACCAGATTGTGACTGGTTATACCAGGACATATCGTGCCGCGGCGCTGGCGCTTGCGTGGTGGCCAGTCCTGGCTACCCCGGCCTATATCCGCCGCATCGCCGCTGTCGGTATCTCTTCGCCACTAACTCTGTACACACTAGAGTCAGAATTATTTTCTCATCAATACTATTGCCTCAAGAGTAAGTAAATCTTGTAATATGTATTATATAAGTAAACATTACTTCAGGTCTATGGGCTAGAATGAATACAGTAAAAAAAATTAATTGATACCAACATTTTTAAGACATAAAATGCATAACGTAAGCAGCTTGAAATATTTTCCGACCATTAACACACAACAAAACACTAGATATTGAATACTGCATATGAAAGATTGCGTGAAACGTGTCATGGAATAAAGAGTTTAAAAAACAGTATTTTATGAAAGAACCTTTGATTGTCGACGGTTTGAGTTTTTGGAAGCCGAACAATTGGTTGAGTAAATAAAAGAGCCCGCCTATCTCGTTTCCACTTTTGTGAATTCATTCCATCGCACGTTATTGAAAAATTTACCGTGTACTAGTTCTTTCAGTTACGTGAAATACATTTTCAAAATGCAAATTCTTGTGGGGTAATTTTGGGCAGTCTTAACCGGAATTTGTTCTTTTAAATGCTCAGTTGACCCGATTTCAAGATTACGAGGTGTAAAAGGAATTTTAATATAAAAGATCCATACACATATTAATTTCGGTTGATATATCTGTCTCTACTAATATAATAAAACGTAAAGACACACTACTTCTTGGCGTGGGCATCACAGGATATTTTAAAATAATTATTTCTTTGTTAAAAGCCTTACACTTAGGCTATATGTTTTCACGCTATTTTTTTTAATTAAACTAAGGGGATAAAAAAATTGGAAAAATAAACTATCATCTGGGAAAGGGTCCATATACTGCAAGCTGCCATTATTAAGGAAGCAAGGTCATTACGGTAACGTTAATTTTGACATTTGAAATTGATAATTTGACAATAAAATAAAGATTTTTATAATTTCATACGGACGAAGCCGCAAGGGAACAGCTAGTATGTAGATATTGTATTTCGATCGATTTCTAGCAATAAACTTTACTTACAAATTTACAAACAGTTAACCTCAAACAAATGTTGTTCATTTGAAAAGTTTTGAACAAATATACCCTATGTTTAGTATAAATGACACACATCGACATAAGCGATAACAATTGTGGGTTATTCGTCAACTTTGTCGAACTACGCCGCCCCTAACATTCATAACACAGTCACGTTTCTGAGTCATAAGCTACACAAAATTGGGACTCTATTGTAATTCCAAACTGAAAACTATGTTATTTGACGCTATAATTTAATGAAATGGTAACACTAACACGTTTTTATATTCATTTTTGTTTAAATATCATAGAAAGTGTTCTTTACGTCACGCCTTCTGACAAAAGGGTTTTTGTTTTCATAAGTCTTCTGTTCGAAAATCTTACTTTTTTGTTAAGCATTTGTATACTTTTCAGCCATTGTGCCTCGGACTATTTAACACTACGGGCCGGTAGCTCCCCGTCGGCACCCTTGCTGGCTTCTATTTGTTCTGAAAAAAGTGCGACGCTGGAATATCCCGGCCCAAACTTGCTATTGGAATTTAAGTAAATGTACTTTTAAAATGGCATATTATGAAACTTAATAAGTATTTGAGGCGTATCAAATAATAATTCATGTTATTTAGCTCCGGGCCGTTGATCCCGCCGTATAATTACAACGGATTTATAGCGAAATTGGAATTCATAGAGCGACAGGAAAGCAGCGAAGCTCCCCCTACTGTGGTTGCTGCGTCACCGCCCCTTGCGGCCCTCACGCACCTTACACACCACGGTATGTTAAAAATACGTGTCACTACATAATTGTTATGCTTTAGTAACAACACTATGAAGTATGCATTTTTTTTTAAATACTATGTATTTCAATGCAGTTCCATAGATTTAGAAGAAACCAATAACCGTATTTTTTTTTAATTTCTATGTTTATTTATTTGCGGATTGTATTACAATAATTACCTAACGTTGTTGTTGATTGCATTAAATTAGGTTGGGATGAAATTTCGTCACGCAGACCTAAAATAATAAGTAATTCTGAAGTTTTCAATACTGCTACAAGAGTCTACGAAGATATTCTACGACGGTGCTACGATCTTTTCTTTTTTCTAGCTGACAGATCATCTGCAGATAATACGGTTATCACGAATGAGATATCCCATACAAAGAACGGTCGTGTTGGTTGTGGAGCAAGTGTACGAGGCTTCGGTCCGGGGGGCGTACGCTCCGGACATTTCGATACCCGGGCTACGCCCTGGCGGACACAATGTACAATACACTTGTTCGGATCGCCCACAGATGTCGTACAAGTGTCACTTTTTAATTATAATTTAAGGTAAGGGCTTTTTAAATAGGAAGGATGATCTTATTTCTTTCATAGCAAAGTTGCTACGAAACATGTTTTCTACGTAAGGATATAAGTTATAAAAAATGGCAATAAAGTAATGTAAAAATATTAAATTAAACTTCTGTTCCAAAAAAATCAATAATAGACGTATTTTTAAAAATTTTCACTCGTGCCAAAATACTGCTATTTTTGTAAACATCTGGCGAATCTAGGCTGCAAAATGTTTAACTTTAAACTACAAAGTGGAAACAAAGTTGATTTAAATTAGAGTCTGATTATGACAGTTCTCACTTGCTTTTTTTAAATCATTAAAAACTTGGAGTATTTTAAAATTATTGAGAGAATAAACATTGTTTGAATGTTGGTCTTTTGTTTTAATAGATATTAAAAAACAATTAAGTACACTTAATAACAGTTTGCCCGTCTTGTTATGTTTTAATTATCGACAAAAAGAATAGTCAGTGAACTGGGTAGTAATTACTCTTTTGTTACGGTGATAGTCATTGAGTGTCTATCCATGACACTAATTGAGTGCCTTTCCCATCTTGTACAATTGGTTGCACAATTAATAACTAGAATTTTATTTTAATTCTACACTCCTTTGTAGGCTACAAAGCTGTCGATCTCATATAGAGATTTTGGAAGGATATTACGAATTTATTGGTAGAGGGGAAAAAGTGAGTAGATCTGAGAGAGGTGATAGGGCACTTCTCAGGGTATGTGGCCCTTTTATTAGAGAAGCTAGAGATCCTTCGGGCAGATTCCTTATTCGGCAAGCTGTGACATCGAAGGGCGCTAATATTACTATACTAATTCGACGTGCCTCTACACAAAGTGTTGATGAAGAAGAGTTCGTTGATGGAGCCTTTGCATTTCATGATGGTTAGTTTATATGTTTTTGTTTACTATCAATTAAAAGCAACATTTTCGCCAAATTATCAAATCAAATATTCGTTTATTTTTTTCTAAACCATGACGAATTTGAAGATACTCTTGACCCTGTAGCTACGTTTTATCATTATTTCTTTAGAATAATGCAAATACAGCATTTGTCTTAAGTTGATACAGCATCGCGCTTTAATATTACCAATTAATTCTGACTACACAAATACATTTACTTACTGAATTCGCTACAATTTAATTTCGCTTACTATCAGAACAGCACGAAGGGACGATGTCGCCGGACGCTACGTGCGCGACCACGCACTATGGGCTGTCGGCGCTACGACACGGTGGAGTCTCCGCGCCCTCGCATCATCACATATACTGGAATATAGAGGAGAGGTTGCTCTGCACGCATCTATTCATGCCGGCTATAAACCAGAGTGTCACAATTGAGGTACGTGTACATTGTAAATTAAAACGACTTACGAAAATTTTAAGTCCTGGCTTTTCTTCAACTAATTAGTGAAATAACAAAATATAAATAATAATTAAGTGATACACAAGAATACGCCATTTAGTCTTATTTATTAAACATTCGATCGATCGATTTTCGAATAGTCCAAATAGTATAACATGAAACAAAAATTGTTTTAGCCTTCTAGTCAGTACAACTATTGTACAAAAGTAAAGTATGCCACACATATAACAGATTCAACGGCTGGACCGTATGTGGAGTGCGGAGCCACCTGGCACTGCACCAGTTGGGTCAATGGGGTGTCGTACTGCGTGCGGTGACGCTGGCTGCGAGTGCCGCGCCGGCACTCCGCTTCACTACCACGATCACATCGCGCTCGTCGCCAGCGATGGCACACATCTGTCATGCCTCTGTGGGGACTTTCAGGTAATATTGTAATAACAAAGGAAATAAGCAATGGAATAAATTTGAAGTCTTAGGGCCTGTCCCACCAAGTTGTAAATTGTCCGATAGCAATCCAACGTGTATAATATGTGATGGAAATATCGTATTTTGTTCCCTTATCTGACAGTGACGTCATTTTTAAGCTCTCTCTCAGCCAGTGGTGGGACAGGGCCTAAAGATAGGATAATTGTTATAACCAGCACACTATTCATTCGTTTTTCAATGGTTTTTAAGGGCTTATTATTTAAATAAAGAAATCTAGCCAAGTCATTTAAACTATAATAATAAAATGTATTATTGTGTTAAAGAAAATAATATTGTTTCGATTAAGTTACCAGAATTATTAGACATTGCAGCTGGGACGGAGTATTTCGATTTCAATTATTAGTGGTCGGACTGTAGGGTGGCGTAGTCGGGGCGACAGGTCACAGTTACGTCGGTGAAAATTCAATTACTTAACAGTAATCTACCGTGTGCGTATTGCGTAAAGCGCCGGGGACAAATTTTATTTGCCCGCCTCACATTGGTATGCCGGACGGTATCAAAGGGTTGTGTGGACACGTTTTTCTGTATTGATTCGAACCGCAGTAAAATTCTTGCTGAAA
Source organism: Papilio polytes (assembly GCF_000836215.1). Lineage (NCBI taxonomy): Eukaryota > Metazoa > Arthropoda > Insecta > Lepidoptera > Papilionidae > Papilio > Papilio polytes. The sequence goes on from NW_013525157.1 coordinate 3,531,128, forward strand.
CTTTAAATGATTCCCTTGGTGCTGGCTGTAAATGTTGTCAAGTTAATTTATGTACCGATTAAGGTCAACCGTTGGGGTTAATACGAATTGTTTTAGTGGTTTCCCTTATTGTTGGATGAGACTACTGAATTATACTGAGTTATAAATAAGATATCTTAATGGTTATCATACTATTTATACTTCATACTAATGTTATAAATGTGAAAGTTTAGATGGATGGATGGATGTTTGTTAGTCTTTGTAGCCTAAACGGCTGAACAGATTTTGATGAAATTTGGCATAGACGTAGAGGATAGTGTGGAAGAACACATAGACTTCTCATTTATAATTTATTTAATTCCATGCGGACGGAGTCGCGGGCGAAAACTAGTATCTTTATAATCTGTAATTATAGATTTATTAAAAACAAACATGTTTGTATCATCAATTTAATCATTTAACCTTCTTAAGATAAATCTATAGCCAAAAAATGACAATGTAATTGATTGATTATTATTGATTTAATGTAGGCATTGGAAGTTTTGTTGTAGAAGATCAATCAAACCGTTTATGTGTTCCTGTTTTAGATAAAAAAATGATTATAATACCTAACTACTTACTTACATCTCATGAATGAATCTTTTATTTCGAGTTTTATACATGTCGTAAATCCAACTTAATAATAAATATTTCTATGATGGTTTGTTAAGCGTCACGAAGTATTTCAGTCTATTCAACCTTCGATCGATATGAAAAGAGAACCCGTCAGGTGTTCCGACTGGGTCAGGGTCGTCCTAAATATTTAATGTTAAGACCACTTTTGTTAACAGGCTGCGTGGTTACCGGTTGTGGTTCGCAGTTGGAGTGGCCTGAGACTTGAATATTCAGTCGCTCACTATACGTACGCGAGTCGGGGATTCGATTACGCAGCCGCGTATAGTTTCAATGATGACGCGATGTGTGGACAACGTACTTATACAACTCACTCGGGTAAGTATTTTTAAGCAATTAATATAATTGTAACTAGCGTAATTAACTTAAACCATCATAGCTCAGTAGCTGCTGCTAGTGCGCCATTTACGCGGATCAGTATCCGCGAGAATGGCGCACTATTCCGATACGTCTGAATGACACTGACAGCTGTCAGATAGGGACGGGACGTATATGCCGATAATCTGGTGTTGCGCCAATCATCCAGCGCAGTACTGATTCACTTCTTAAAAGTTACAGTTAACCATTTTACCACCCTGATGACAGTGAGATATCATACGTAATTTTTAATTTAATGCAATGCATTTTTATTATTGCACTAATTTCTATGATAAAAGATAGTAGGAACTTGAATTAAGTGGAATAGATTAGGGATATTATGGAAGGGTCTCTCTAATGATCCTAAGGGTGTTATTGGGGAGAACAGTAGTCCTATATATACGAATATGTGGTAAGCGATGTACGTAATCAACTCAGTATGCTCATTATTTTATTGGGGTACAGAAATATTAATTTTCTCATAAATCGCTGCTTATTTCTCTTATTGTGTTCGTGAGTAATATAATCTATCAAATAACAAAAGTATCTATGTCGACCATACGGTGTTATAGGTTAAATTACGTATTATCTTACTTCTTACTAATATTATAAATGTGAAAGTTTAGATGGATGGATGTTTGTTTAAGTTTGTAGGCTAAACGGCTGAAGGGATCTCGATGAAATTTGGCATAGATGTAAAGGATAGTTTGGAATAACACATAGGCTACTTGCGTTTGTGTTTTTTATTCCGTGCGGGCGGAGTCGCGGGCGAAAGCTAGTAATTAAATAAAAAGCATTTTTCTCCCTATCCTAATGAAAGATTTTTCAAAGTTTATTTTAGAAATCAACACCATTTATATTTTACACAACATTTTGTTCATAATAATTATAACGAGCTTGTAGCACTGCTGTTAAATTCAAACGTCAATTATTGTTTTTAACAAAATATGTTGTTATGGAATATGGTAATTTTAAAATCTATAAAATGCAATAGCAATTTCATTTAATCGCCTCAAAATAGTAAAACATTGTGGGGTGTTATTGAAATCCAAAGAATGAACAGTTCAATTTAACAATCCGCGCATGTGGAATAACTTGGTTATTTTTCTTATTGGCGAGGGGCAGGGGGGTGTCTGGGAGAATTACACGGTCCGACCCAGTTCCGCCTCGCTGGAGGTAGCACTGAATCGAAAAAAAGCCTCGAACAAGATCGTAAAGTTAGCAATTACAGTTTGGCCACTGCGAGCCGTGTCCAACATTCCGTTTTATTAAATTTAATATATGAACTGTTCACTAAATCATTTTAAGTTTCTTTCATCTACATGCAAATATACATTTTAGAGTTATTACTCTACTGTTGTTAATTATCAAAAATATGGGGTCAGATATTTCACTTAAAATGTACCTTTTTTATAATATATGGTGTTAAACGAGCAAGCGGCCACCTCAATCCGCCGAAATGGCGAAGCGACCGCTGCCCATAGATATCCGCAATTGCAGATTTGTTGCCTACTCTTATCCGATATTTCCCCTTCCTATGCATATCCTCCACTGTCAAATCCACTTCCTCTTTCCATCCTCTTCTTATAAGAAAAGGGTGGTAATGAGAAAGGGACTAAATTTAGGCCTAAACTGGGATTTAAAGATTAAATTATTTATTTTAAGTATCAGCTTAAGCTAAGCTTAAGTTATCTTTAAAGATAACTTTATAAACTAAAAATGTTGCAACTTTGTAACTAAAAACAAACATTTTATTGAGATTTTTGGTGATTAAAATGCTCGTAAAAAGTTGGTAGAAAGCTGAAAAAATACCTCGCAAAATTGAAAAAATGGGGACAAACTAAAAGTTTATTCGCTGTTGGTTTTTCCACGGAACTCCAAATTTGAAATTCGAACAATGACTGAATCTTATTTCATTCGATATGTTCCCGAAAAAGTTTTCAAGTCTATTCACAAAGGAAATTCCGAAAAACTGGACTAAACATTTTTTTCTCTACTAATATTATTACCACTGTTCCTATTATCTATCTATTTTACTATTTTATTGTATCGAATGTCTTTGTACGTAATTGCATATTCTCAGTAAATATTCCTTTACAGGTGAAATTTCATCAAGAAACGTATCAGTTACGGGTACTTTAAACGAATTTTTTTACCAACAATGTACTTGGGTACTAGATTCTAACGTTGAGAGGCAGTTATTTATTGATATCTCTTCAGAACAGGTTAGTAAAATTATAAATCAAATATATCTAGTAAATTAAAGAAGTTACAAAATAGTTAATGTAATACTAAGAATTTGTCTAAATATATCTATTTTTCTTCAAAACATTTTATAAAAATAACATATCTATAGTTTGATTTCAAGTGTTTTTAAGTTTTAAGTGATGCGGTCGAAATAAAACTTAAGTACATCTTCACCATACTCTTAGACACTTTATTAAAGCCACTAATTTGTTAGGATAAATCATGTGGATCGTGGAACATAACTCTTCACGAGTGGTCAGGTCTCGGAGTACAGAGCTCCGAGGGACTGGCGGCCACTGCGGGGGAACTACTCTACACGTTCTGTGCGAGACACAAGAACCACACGTACACGTTGCCATGGCGACTGAACACCGTTGTGATAAGGTAAGCTAATACTGAAATAATTTATATCTTGGTAAAACTTAGTACCTTTTTCCTAACTAAATAAAAATCTGTATAACATGCTAGAAATCAAAGCATAATTTAAGAGACAGAGAGTTAAGTCTATTGTACTAAAGATGCCTATACTTCTCAGTCATGTATTACTTTACGATAACATTTTCCTATTTAAAATATCTAATTATAATAGGCCCTTTTTAATAGAAAATATAAGAGATCCTACCCTCTCCAATAACAATGAATACACTCTAAACAACAATGGATTTATGAATATTCATAGAACTTTATATGTACATTGTTGAGTACGTAAAATGTTTGAATATACGATCACTTTTGCTCGTAATAAGGTTAAATTGGTTTGAAATAATTTATCATGCATGTAATTCAGAAGTATCGTTCCTAATTAATGAATCATAGAACAAACTTCATTTTACGTTAATAAATGGAAAAAAAATGTACGAGTTGAATCAGAAACAGATTAAAGAGGTTTTGAATATAAATATATAATTAATTTTCCAAACCAATGCACAGCTCGAGACGACCCTTGTAACCGGACGAATCCCAAGGTTAGCCGATGTCTTGTTTCACGACAGTTGCTACAAAGCCCAACATTATACAAATATTTTTTAAACTGTATTATTTTTCTCGACTATTGTTCTGCCTGTGTTTTTAAACATATTTAGAAATTATTAATGATTATAACTAAAAATCGATCTTAACGACTATCGACTTCGTTGTTTGATTCTGAAGTAAACAACTTAAATTTTTGGTAAATACTAACAAACATCCATCCATCCATCCATATAAACTTCCACATTTATAATATTAGTAAGAAATTAAAAACTAAAAAAGTAGTTCGTAATGTTATTGTATTGACTTCGTTCTTTGATTCTGAAGTGAAGAAATTTAATTTTTGGTATTGTTGGGTACAAAATTTTTTTTATTTGGTATTCCCAAGTAGGGTTGGCGACAGGCAGGCGGCCGGCCGCAAAATAAGTAAGCCAAAACAACGAGGTAAGGGTTTTAACCCGGCGCACCGACCCTACGGGAAGTAGGATAAGGCAGGGGTAAGCAATGTTGGGTATAAAAAAAATAGCGGTCACCGTAATTTTATACAAGTTTAATAACGGATTTATTTGTCGTTACGCAATTAGGTTAGTCGCGTTGTCAAGACAACAGCCGCTGTACGTGATCCGCTGGAGGTCGCAGGTGGTCCGCGCCAACACGCGCCTCGGCCCGCCCACACCGGCGCCCGCCGCCGCCGCTGTCGCCTCTACGAGAAGATTCTCACTGTCTTGTTTGTCTGTTTTGTTATTACTGCGAATACTACTTAAATTTATTGCTTGATTACACAACTAGTCACTTAACCTGGTTTCGCACGGTTAACAGCTCTTATTAAAATGTAGTTTGTGTAGTTTTGTTGTTTATACATTTTTAATTTTTTTTTATTACTGGTTATTATTAATGGTTTAAAGATCAATAAGTGACAATTTGTTATTAATTGTTGTTAATTAGAAAATTTACGATAGTTTTTCACGAGAATTTTTTTCACAATGAAATTTTAGATTTCGATTCATTATTTATTACTTACATAAATATGTTTTTTTAATAGATAGACAAAAAAGATTTGAAATTGGATTAGAATACTGCGTTTTGAAATGAAATAGAAAAGCATAAATTATAGCAAATGGAATGTTTATTTAAGTAAATAGTTGATTTTTTTTATATAATACATGACCGGGTGAGATTATTTACATTAGTATAATTTTTATTAGTAAAAATTATTGTGTTAAATGAAATATTTAGAGCTTTAAATAGTACATACTTTAAATGAAAATAGAACATCTTACCTGCAGGTAATTGTAAAAATCACTTACACAAAATGTATAGGGAAGTTTTGTCAATTAAAAATTGTCACCGATTGTAATGTACCATTAATTTTTGTACATAATCACATGTGTAGTTAAACCCTTAGTTATAAATGTGCGTTTTAGGAAAAGGTCTGTTCGCAATGTTCCTCACGTGAAATAGTATTCGACATCAAAATCTCATCTAGGCTTTGAAAATTAATTAAAATTTAATATTTTCTTTGTGAATAGCGGTTACAGAATGAGTGTTTCCCGTTACCCGATCTGATATATAGAATCAATTGGCCATTGGGTCGCACGATCAGTGAGCCGATCATTCAACGGGAAACACTATTCCGTCACAATTTTTATGTAACAGAATAAAGCTCGATGTATTTAAATACCTATGATGTTATTACACATTTTTTCTTAGATTACATTTATTTTTGTATGTAATAAAAGCAACCTGATGTGTAATGGCTATCTATGAACTAGTCACTTAGGATATTAGATGTAAATACGACACTAGGAAAACTCAATGGTTAGGGAGATGCCACACGACCGGATCAGCTTCGCCACGTCAGCATTGTCGTTTTACCATAAACATCTAATCAAGAGACAAACGGTGCATTAAAACAACTTACGAAGCTTAATTTTTTTAAAAACATCAAATTTATTTTACAGTTATTTTTGACACGCTGAGCGATGTAACATAAATATTTTTTTGCGGTGTTTGAATTTATCGTGTGGCACTGTATGCGACAAAATCGTGCGGCGCTGCACCGCCCGTGTGGCATCGCTCTAATAAATTAGTTAAATAGTGTAAAGAATAAGCTATTCAATAAATTTGTTATACGGAAATAAAACAGATAAATAAAAATTTGTGTACCACCTATTTGTGTTTTTATTTTTCTGTTACTGTTGTAACTACAGAAAAGTTAAAAAAAACTTTAAATAGTAAATAACACTATGCTATCGTATAAAGCAAGGAAATAATATATTCTCATAGTAATCGAAATAATAAGGTCAGCGGTTTCCAACGCACATAAATTTTACATCAACAAAAGTGTTGTTTGTATTGTACGCGGCACGCAATTACACTTCCTGACTGTAGTTAGCCCGCATGCTTCAGGCCTCCGGGCACATGGAAATATGCGGACATGATTAAAACTTGTTTGGTTTTAATTTAAAATTAAATTAATTTAATCAGTACACTTGTTTATGTCATGGGGAAACGAGGATCTTGAAGTTTCGGGAAATGAGTGGACGAGGGGATTGGGATGACGGTATTGCCATGTTAAAATTCGAATATAATACTCTATATAATGAGATAAATCTGCACTAAGATTTTCCCTTAATGTTGGCAATGAGTGTTGATTTTACATTTATTTTAAAACTAGTTTTCGCCCGCGACTCCGTTTTCGTACAATTAAAAAACAAAACAAAAGCGAGTAGCCTATGTGTTCTTCCAGACTATTCTCTTCATCTGTACCAAATTTCATCGAAATCCGATCAGCCGTATAGACTACAATCTCTAACAAACATTCATCCATCCATCCAACTTTCAAATTTATAATATTAGTATGATACATTATAAATACCGCATGAATTCATCAAAGCAACAATAAATTCTGCAAGATGTTTCTGACCTTCAGTATTTAATCCTACTGCTGCATTTCTCCTAGGTACATTCCTCCATTATATCCTACTCTTCATGGTCAACTGTAAAGGCTGAAGCATTTTTAATAAATGTCAAACGTAACAGTAACAATATTGAAGAATTTTCGACTGAAATATTGAACGAAAGTGCAATGTCACGAAACTCATTTGGGCTGTCTCCGCAGGCCATTAGTGAGCTATCGATCCGATATTGAAATATTTTTTCACTGTTTTTCAATTTTATACTACTTCGGCTTAAAGGATACAATATCTAGGTATTTATCGGTTGTTTAATTCGAAGCTAGCTCTAAAATAGTTATAAATGGTAGCAAAACCTAATTAGGTTTGATTGAAACTTTAAAGGCTAATAATATTAATACTAGCTGTCGCCCGCGACTCCGTCCGCGTGGAAAAAACAAATGTGAGTAGCCTATGTGTTCTTTCAGACTTTTCTCTACATCTATACCAAATTTCATTAAAATTCGTTCTGCTATTTAGCTACAAACTCCAACAAACATCCATCCATCCATCTAAACTTTATAATATTAGTATGAAGTATGATTTAATTTAATTATTTAGAAATTATGTATTGTTTTGTTCTAAGTTGTTAAGTTTCAAAGTCAACTAAAATGTCTAGAATTAAACCTATATGTATTTCAAAGTTAATTTATGGTAACTTATAGTCATTTAACAAAAATGAAATGAACAAACTACTTTATCCCTACATACTTGTCACGATTACCGCAAGATAATTATGTCAACCGCACTTTTCAGGTAGACAAAGGGCGTATTACAGATTGTAAAATCAATAATGCTAGGATTCTCGCCAGCGAGCGGCAAACTGTGAAATCCCTTCACGAATATAAAGAGCTCCCGTGAGAGGAATCGCTCTCGGCAAATACCGAAGCATTTGAACACGTTATCCAGATTTGTAAATTCCGTTCTTGATTATATCAATGTAACATTGATGTCGCTTAAATTGTGAAAAAATAAACATATAATTTTTTCAACATTAGTTTAAAATAAAAAAGTGCTTGTTAGAACATCACAAAGTCCTCACTATTAGACAACTTGTGTACCTTAGATTGTATGTGCATTAGATGGGAGCCACGTGCCTTTAATTATTTAAAAAAAAATAACCCTTTAACTACATAAATGTAAATTGAAAGCTTGTTTAGAGTTTCGCTAAAATTAGATCTCCAACTAACCATATCTGAATTTCAAGGTAACGGTTACGTTTTTGTAATAAATGGTTATATGTTATACTTGGACGTTCAGAAGTAACTGTAGTTGCATAAAGAACATACATGCACCATTTATAACGTTGAAATATGTCCGGCTCACATTAACTAAGTAGCATATGAAGGAACCATCCCGCATAAGATAAATTGCAGTTTTAATTAATGTCAGCAACCACAGCTTATTTAATATACATTCATTTACATAGTGTAATTGTTTAAAAGTACTTTTGTATACTCATGGTCAATCATAAATGATAAAAAAAAACAACAAAAATCGACTGACTGTCGAAATGTTCTGTTTAAAAGTGACTTAAAAAACTGTTTAAATTAAACAATTTGACTGTACAATTCAAACTATCGTCTGTACCTTTAGTAATATGATATAAATATTATAACATGTCACAAGTTCCTGCTAAGTGATTGTGATAAACAGAAAGAACAAAAATTTTTTTCAAATTTTTAAAATAGCTTAAAACATATGATTGCACAAATATAATGTATATTTATAACGCTGCACCGGACACAGAGCTTTCTACAATACAAACGTTTCTCTCGTAACCTAGATAGACAAATTGCTTGTCACCTATGAGATATATATTTAATCTGCCGTCCCCATAGTCACGTACTGTGACATTGTTTATCCTGGCTATTGTGTCTGAAGGCACGTCCCTGTTATTACTATGATTTAGAAACATTAATTAGCACTTAAAGCTTAGTTATGGGTCTTTTAAAGCTAAGATATGTGCTATTTCCGAAGTACAAATGTACGTTATTATATTAGTCAGGTGCACAGTGGGCTAAAATTTCTGCTTACATAGACATTTTTATGTAAAGTTTTTCAAATGTGCTGAACATGACTAAATGCATGTGGTAAGGCGTCACATAGGGTATATACTCGTATGTATGTATTTTATTTTATCTTCGCTTGTTTCGAAATATTAAACATATTTTGGAACAGCCTTGGAATAAATGTTACTTACAGCAAACCAATTTCTATATTCTGATGTCGTTGGTACATTAAAATCTATAGATAATTCAAAAACAAGAAATAGAAATAAAAGCCTTCTGTCAGAGCTTAAATTTACAACGTTCTAACATCCAAATTTCAATTAAATACACAAAGAATTTAATTACAACAAATTTAAAGCAACGTTGCAATTTCCTGTAACGAATGTTGCAAGTGCGCTCCGGTTTTCATCAACAAAATAATTGAATTTTAAATGAACTTTCCAACACATGTTTATGGATACATTTAGTTCATTAAATTATATTACTGGAGATAATTTGTAATTTATCATTAATACTTCGGATAAGTGAAAACGAAACGAGTAACGTCGATTTTTTCCAATTAAAAAAATTAATAAAACGATTCTAGTTAAAGTACGTCAGTGCCTTATTAAAAAGAAATTGCAAAAAAAAACAAATGAAAAATGTTTAACTAAACCGAGTTTGCAAATTACGAATTCAAAAACAATTTTATCATGCTTGGGAAAACTCATCAAAAAACAAACGTGAAATCCAGTAAAGGACTTTGTATTGTTTCGTACAAACAAACATGAGTACAGCTTCCTTTTCCTCAGTTATAAAAGGTCAGCTTCAAGTATTTTTTTAATTAAGCACTATATTTATGAATGCATTTTTAATGGTATAAAATAATATGATTTTTGTAAAAAAAAAATTACGTTACTACATTATTTTAAGATATCATATGGCGTTATTTTTGCGAAATATTTTTTCAAAAGTTTGCTTCTGCAAATTTTATAATTTGTAAAACAAAAACTACTTTCGAATATTAAAATTGAAAAAGAAAAACAAATCACGTAAATTGTAGAGAACCAGCATTTTAGGAGATTTTATATTGTGAAAAGGATTTTCCTTAATAACAAAGCCGTTAAATAAAATCTGATGTTCGAGTTTCACTTAATATCGTGCTTATTATGTTACATTATGTAAATGGTTAGGAGAACGCGACGAGCCCTCTTTTAAAATGTCGCAAACCTTTATCTGTACAAAGCAGCTGTACCAATAACGACGTGTCGCCGCTCCTAACATAAAAGTAACGCCACACTGCTTGAATATTATCTTGTTTCTATAAGCACATTCCGAAACAATTATCTTTGCAGTTATTTAAATCGAAACATTTATGTAAATAATATTCATAAGGATATGAGTAAACAAACATTGATTTATTTCTTACCTACTGTCTATATGGAAGATCTTTTACTGAATTTTGAAGTGTAAAAAAAGTATATATTCTGTTTTGTCACTAATATAATTTAAGAAACTTACTAACAAGTATATGAGCTGATTGTACGCTTGAAATAAAAGTCATTATTATGTCCATATATCTTTATTTCTTACTCTCTATATAATACATTTTACAAGAATATAAAGATTAAAATAAAATATATTATATAAAAAATAGAGCACCACCGGCTGCGGAATCCGATGACTTAAGCAACCAGTGGTCAGGGCTGCAGAGACAGGAACCTCCTCACTATTCGTGCGGTTTCTAAAATAACCGACTTTTGAATCGGGCCCTTAATCCAACTGTCTAGCGAGAGCTTCTTGAGGTTCATTATTATTATTATTATTAAAAAACAAAGAACAAGGTATAGAAAAAATCTAGTAAGAACGTAAAATATCTGTAGTTCCTAGAATACAACTAAAATAGTATAAACAAGGCAAGACATGAAACAAAATGTTATTTAATGGATTAGGTTGAAATTGTGTAAGCGCTAGCGCGCTCTCGTCTGTCTGGAGTCTAGACGTTTGCATACCTTTTATTATTAAGTTAAAAAGATTAAATAAGACGGACGTACGATGAATCTTTTGCATTTTTCTTTATTGACTCTTGAAATTGCAGGCCCTAAATTACATCTAAATAAGGGAAAAAGACGTTCATGTAATTATTGTTTACTCTCTACAAATTTCAGTTAAAAATGTTCTCTGCACTGATTTTATAATATATTTTTGCCTCCTTATCTATAAGAAGCAAAAAGGAATAAAAATTGTAGGCTCCATCTCTATAAATAAGAGATTTTTTCACAATACATTTATTGCAGTGAAAACACATGTTATTTTTAATGACGGTACATCTAACTTATGTTAACTGGTTCCCGCACACGAAGTTGTACACCGCACTGGATAAATTGCAGTTTTAATTAATGCTTGCATAGCAACCGCTTATTTAACATTCCGTTTTTTATCTCATTTGGACACTAGAGGAATTTAAAATAGTATAGAACTTAGAACGCCATTATACTGATAATTAACAGCATAAAATGGGTGTTTAAATACCTTTTGCTTTTTACAAATTTATAGTTGTTAGAAAAATAGTCTAAGTTAGCACTTCCTTGTTCCTCCGAAGTATTGCATAGGATAAACATTTTCCATTTTAATTTTAATATACTAGCTGTTTCTCGCGTCTTCGCCTGCGTAAAATTAAAAAATTCTAAACCAGTATAGCCTATGTTACTCACTCAAATTACCTTACTAGGTATGAAAGAATTTTTTAATTGGCCCGTAGTTTTTACGTGAGTACAAAAATACAAATCTTTCCTCTTCATAATATTAATAGAGATGTATAGATTACTCAAGTATTACGCATCCAGGATCTTTTTATTTAAAGATTTCAAAAAACTGTAGAGATCACCATTTTTATTTATTCATCCATGTCAGTACGGGAGATCTAGAAAACTTTGAGTTTTTGCTTATACGGTGAAGAAGACATAAGTGAGCATATTGTCGAGCAAGATAAAGTTTAACCCTTTATTTTGTTAGGATGATGGCCGGTGTTATCAAAGTAAACAGCGCTGTTCTCAAACTGCTAAGTCATTATTTGCAACAAACATAACGTTTCCTATTTTCTTTCTTTGAAAACAAATTGGCTAAACGGAAAAGGTTAAATAAAACTGAATGTTTTTGTACAATTTGAACATTTATTTTTCAAACTTCATTTTGGTTGAACTAAATAGATTATTTTTAATTCAAATTGTGTTACTTCCATTAGTATAGTGGGCTAATCAAACAACTGCTTTTCCCAAATTGCCTTGATAAAAATCTTGCTAAATTAGCCTTATTTGTGATCGAATCTCTATACCAGGGGAAATACATGTTATCAAAACACAGTTTCAAATAAAATAAGTAAAATAGATCTCATTTTAAGTATAGATAATATAAAGAATTATGTTCTGTAGAAAAAAATATCTCCAGTGTCTGGATCAGCCAACTTTGTAATAATGACTTCTGAGTAGAAAATGTATAAATTCACTTCACTATACTTTCAAACTCTTGAAATTATCCAAGTTTCTGCTCAACTTCGTAGAGGGTGCTACGAGGCTACGAAGTATTAGAATTACAAATACAAACAATAGTACTGTGCCATTGTAGGATCAAATACTAGGGAAATAAAAATGATTTATTCTTAAATGGTCAGTAATACTTTTCCAGTCAAATAGTTAAGGTATAGAAAAGTAATATTATTTCGAGACAGTTTTGTTATTATAACAAATAGTCTTGTTGTGTTGTGTTTCAAAGTATTATTCAAAACTCATCTTGTCCCCTAAAATCTGCGGTATAAGAAAGTAGAGCAAATGATAATGGAATGCTCTTTAATAAAAGCGTCAGAGCGCAATGCTTGAGGCCTTGGCACAGTTTTCAAATGTTTGCACTACATTTGTCAACTGTTGTTTAAGCATATTTATAAACTTTGAACAGCAAACACTATAAAGATATACTCAAACTTACACCTACATAATTTCTTTAGGTAATACTAAATTTACTGCCATATACAGACTCTTAAAGTAAAACTAAAGTCGTGTCTTAGTGACCGTCTGGTTTCTGAAGTTTTCATTTACTTAAATTATCTAGTGATTTATTAGTGTTAGGTTACCTAGTCACAATGGAGCATACTCAAGTTACGTAGTTCGGAAGCACATTTTATGAATATATCGAACCATAAGCACTATCCAATGATTAAAAGTATCTCGGAAACCGCTTATAAATCTGGCCGACTAACATTAATAAACGATAGTTTAATTATATTATTATAGGCGTAATATATTGATTTTATCATTTAATTCAGAGTAATTTTATTTAAAGGGATCAATAATACAGAATACTGTAAAATTCGAGGTCTGTTTTGAATTAAAATAAATGAGCGTTAAGAGATTATCAGCATACTGTAGTTAACTAACAAAGAGCGAATGGGGATTGTATAGTTTAGCGCAAGTCGCGGCTATTTCCTGGATCGTTATTTCCGCCAGTGACGGACTTATAGGCTTTCTGAATTGATTGGATCACGCGTACGAACGCACACTGATTGTGTTATTCAAACTTGGAATAAAACTATATAAATAAAATGGATCTTTCGTAAAGTCAATTATGTATTATGATAATTTAACTATAGTTAATGTTATTTCAGGAATATTTAGTTACTATACGCTTAGGTTTAGGCATGTTTAAATTATTTTGATCACGCGTCTGTTTTCTGGAAAAATAATTTTCCCTACGGAGTTTTATATAGTATTTTTTTTATTTATTTATTTAAACCTTTATGCAGAACAATTGAATACTAAAAATACAAATGTATATACTATACTAAAACAAAATATATGTAAGGGCGGCCTTATTGATATGAGCAATATCTTACAGGCAACCCAGTGGGTCAGAAGTATGTATTATTATTCCATACATTTCATAACTAAATGAGAAATACCACGAGAATAACGATAATAACAATATGATCTTCTAGTTAATAATAATATGTACGTGTTAGAAAATAATCTTATTAAAATAATCAAGTATGGTGTAAACATATTTACATCTCAGTTTACGAGCCGAAAATTACGACACCGTTTGAAAATGTGAAATATTTGAGTACCGCTTAATTGCCTCGAAATAAATTTTGTACCGTTCTAATAATTTCTTGGCTCCTACTTGGGGACTCCTCGTAATTAACGTCTAAATGCAAAATTTATCCGCAAGGGTCTTATCCGATTAATTTGTCGTTTAGTACGCAGGAAATTAAATTCAATGTATATCAAAATTGATTTCATTTTTTTATTTATGTTTTATTCTTAAAGACGATTACGATAACAGTTTTTGGTCCACAACTAGTCTAATTTTATAACATGTATCATTGAATTCTTTTGTTAGTCCTTTTTATTTAATTTGATAATGAAATATTTTGTACGTTGCTATATCATTCTGTGTTTAATTTCGTCTGTATCACGTTGATGTTATTAATAGCCAACTATTAATAACTAAACCACAAAGGCAAAAGCTTTTATAAAGGACTAGCTTTCGCCCGCGACTTCGTCCGCGTGGAATTAAAAAAAAAAAAACAAAAGTAAGTAGCCTATGTGTTCTTCCAGACTATCCTCTACGACTATGCCAAATTTCATAGAAATCCGTGTAGCCGTTTAGGCTACAAACTCTAACAAACATTCATCCATCTATCCATCCATCTAAACTTTCGCATTTATAATATTAGTATGATTATTAGGATATTAGGTACGATTATAAAGGGACTTTACCTCTATTCTGTTTATACATATTATTATATTAAAATATAATAAACTCGTGGTAAATAAATCGATTGATTTAATATTGTATTAAACCACATAAAAAACAACATTCATTTCATTTTCATTATCTTTAGTGTTATCTGCTTTCGAATAACCACTAAATTTCATAGAGAATACTGTCAACAAACAGTTAATTAGGATGTTAAAGCTAAACTTAACAAATCCAGCAATCAATTATCAAAAAAAAACCTCATTCGTCTGTAGTCTCAATATCTTATCCAGTTTCAGTGCAGATGAAACTCAGTTAAATATGAAAAGGTACATTTAGTTGATGTTAACTAACCGCTCACATGAAGTACTCGTAGTGAACACCGCGGTAGATAAATTGCAGTTTTAATTAACGTTTACGGAGTCGTCGCTCATTTAACGTACAATTTATTTTCTCATCCGAACTTTAAAATATAGCACCGTTAGAAAAGCAGATACAAAATTTTCAAAGAAACAAATGTCTATTTCACTAACAAACCGTCAGATCAACTTTCCTGTTATATAGAACTGACAGTTGCTCGTGTTGCTCGCGTAAATTAAAAAAAAAAACAAAAATGGTACATATTACTTCCTGGTAACGTAGGTTTCTAATGGTGAAAGAATTTTTGAAAGAGGCCCAGTAATTTATGTCTTATTTCAAAACATGCAAAAATACAAAACTTTTCTTTTTTATAATATTAGCATAGATTATGTTGAATTTAAATTACGCTGACGAAGTCGCGAGCAACATCTATAACAAGAAATTCATGAACAACAATTATTCGCAAATACATGTAATAGTTACGTGATGGTTTATTACATTTCATTTTAAATGCAGTTCACTGGATTCTAATATCAAATTACATAGAGGAATATCGTATTCTAGATACAAGATAATATTCAGACAACAGCACGTTACTTTTATGTCTACAACACGTCGTTATTGGTACAGCTGTTTTGTACAGATAAAGGTTTGCGACATTTTAAAAGAGGGCCCGTCTCATTCTCCTCACCATTTACATAATCTAACATAATAAACACGACATTCCCAACAACAAAGATTGGACTTTAAATTTTATTTAACTGTTATTAAAGGAAAGTGTTCGTGTGTGAAAACAACGAGCAATTTGTAGACTATACACAGGTACTACACATTTAAGTCGTCATTGTTACAAGATAGATAACGGTTCTCTTCTCTTATACGCTCATTTTGTTTAGAAATACAAGAAAATGTAGATTCATTTGTTTATTTTAGTGAAAATAAAAGACTTCTGATTGGCTTCTTTATAAGCCAGTAATCCAGATAGTTATTTTTTGTTAATCCAAAAACCTAACCTAAAAATGGGTAAATTTGCTTGTTAGATAAAATTTTGATAAGTGTTGATCAAAAATGACACTAATTGGATTAAATTATACAATCCTTTTAACTTTTTTTTACCAAAACCGCGCTGGTTATTTTTGCAGTTTTCTTTGTATTCCCCTCTCACAGTGTTTTATCTGAAATTCAATTATGAATTTGTTAATTACTTTCCGCTCTCCTGTGTCAAACCATCTGCGTTTTATCAACACTGAGTTGTTTATTCAGTCTTTTCAACTTCAACGTTTACCTTTGACCATGCAGATTTCGATTATTTTTAAGTACTACGTATATTTTATCAAAATAAAATGAAACACTAAATGTTTCTTCTTTTAATGCCTTTTTTAAATAAATATGAGATTATTTGTAGCCTTTTCCATTAGTCTGATATTTTTAGAAAATTTTACTTCCATAAGTAAAATTGTTAAAATGTTTTGTATAGTATTGTATCCATTTTCAACAAAACCTAAGATACTTAATTATTATTGCAGTTAAGTGACGGATATAGCAACATTTCTCTTTGTGTTCTATTAAACTACCCATTGTTGTAAAAATTCAATTTAAAATTGAGTTCTTGTGTTAATAATAAATCTTAAAATAATATATTGAATCAGATATAGAAAAAACACGTTCACTATTCACTTTAATTCCGTTCTATTAGTTTGTCTACAAGCAAAATTAAACTGAAATAAATTTTCATTGCAACACAAAAGTACTTCGTTCACATAAATGTTAATCTGTATACAAAATAAACATACAATTTGATACAGCGATACACAGTAGTGGGGATTGACGGCTTTATTGCTCTGAAAGGGAAATATTCCGGATAACTTACTCGTATTTTCGAAAATGAACTGCCTACAATTGAAACAATGATGAAGCATTTATAACAGGATATATGTACACTTCGTTGACAGTATTTCTGTTTGTTTTTACTCAGAAATAAAGTCTCATAACATAAAAAAGTTAATTATTTAATAAAATTTTCTTCTTTCCTGGATGGTTTTTCTTTTCATAATCTAAGTAATAGTTAATTAAAGATATCTTTATTTGATAAAGATTATTAATTCAAGTTATTAATTAGCGTGAGTGGCAATTGGCCGACGACTTGGCACTCAGAACCGCTGCGAGAAAAAAGTTTTTTCAAGTGGTAACCTGGTTTCTCAAGTACGAAAATGCAGCTTAGTAAGGAATAGTTCTTTGTGTTACGTCTTTACACCTAATTAAGCAATTCCTTTTCGTTATGTGCTTGTTATAAACTTTTACACAAGCAATTTATTTCATATTTTACATCAGACTTTTCGTACTTTTTATGTACCGATTAAATACAAGATAATGCGTATTTACTTTGAATGATTCTGAAATAGATTTTGAGAATAATAACATAATAAAAAGCTGTTTTGTGTTGCATAGAACTCTTAGTATTGGTCCTAGTTTTATGGATACCATAAACTTTTTAACAATAGATTTATTTACTTGGAAGCGACACATTTATTTTATAGTTATTATAAACAAGTTAACTATTTATTTATTTGCCAGCCCGCTGACCTATAAATTTGCTCTTCACAACATTCTCAATACTCTACCAGACACTATAAAAGAGTAATAATGTTGCAATAAAAATACTATAAAATCTTTATAGTGCCGTAAAGTTTCACGGCAAACTAGATTTAGTCGTAACACAGCGATATGAAATATGAAAATAATCGCTTGAAAGCCAAGTTATAAATGGTATAATGTAAAGAGCTATTATTGCACACTTCAGTAAAACTATTAAATTGCAAGTAAACACTTATAATAAACCACTAGTGTATCTATTAAAAACGACTGGACTCTCCATCAAACGTTTATATATATCTATACTAATATAATAAAGCGTAACCACACACTACTTCGTGGCGTAGGATGTCAGCAATTACAGCACATTTTTTAATAATTCTTCCTTTAATAAAAAAAAACTACACTTACTACACGCCGTAGCCTATATATTTTAACGATATTAAACTTAGGGGGTAAATAAATTGGAAAAAAACCTTCACGTGGGAAAGGGACCCATAAAGTACAAGGTGCAAGGTTACAATTGTAACGGTAATTTTCATATCTGCAATTGAGAGTTTCACAAATGTAAACAATAAAATAAAATAAGTTTTTGTATGCGGATGAAATCGCGCGGGAACAGCTAGTCTTTTATATTTTTGACCAAATCGTATGTCTAAATAAGATCAAAAAGTATACATGTAACATAAATTATCTAGTTAAAATAAATTTTAAATAAAACTTAAGAAAATCTTAACGAATTAAGCTTGGAAAATAGCCAATGTACTGTTGTAGCGTTAGCGAACGAATCATCACTTGTTTTTACAGAAAATTGAAACAAAAAAAAACACGAAAACAAAGCAACTACAATTCTATTGTCGTATTTCACTGTTCCTATCATTAATCATGAACGAAACATTTACAGATGATTAATGCAACAAGTTTTACACTATCGAAAAAAAAAACGGAGACACACATTGTAATTTGTCAATTTTCACATGAAATACTAAAAAAAAAAGCAAGCAAACATAATTAATAAAGAAAATTGTGTAATAATAAATGTTATAATGTAAGCTTAAAAGCTTTTACCCAAACATGCGGCGTAATAAGCATTAGTGAATAAGTTACAAAATAAGCTCTAATTTATGTTTAAGACATAATTCTCACAGACATATTAGGTCCCTAATGTACACAGTCGGTATCAACTATTTGGTTTTCTTTTACATGTATATAATTTGCATGTTGTAAAAGTGTTTGGAAACTTTAAGGACATTGTTATTAATACATTTAAAAAGAAACTAATTAATATGGCAAATAGTGAGATATATGTAGATCAAAATGGTCTTTACACACAGTGGCATTTTAGACTTTTAAAAATCTAATGTAAAGTTTAAGTGGTCATGTAAAACTGAGTAACAAAAGAAAACAAAGGCAGAGAATAACAATTTAAAAATATACTTTTATTGTCTCCTATGGGATGTAGATTTGAACATATTGAAATATGAAAGAGAACCGAAAAACCAGCAGTGTATTGAAATTTTCACAACATCCAAAAAAATCCTGTTGTCATTGTACGTATATAGAAAAATACAAAACGTTTTCATGGAAATAAACTATGTTATTCCTTTAATAAAATTATAACATAACTGTGAAATTTCACCGACGTCACATTTTTATTATGCTTAAAATGAGAATAGGAACTGACAGACATTATTTTTTTGTTAGTAAAAGTATAGCCTCATTGAAGATTCACGGAGATACAAATATGTCGATAAAACATTAAGAACTAGGACAACGTTATCGGAAAAGTTTAAAAAATAAACTATAAAAAATCTTTAAATGCGTACATTTGTAAGTGAACTCGTTTGTTTTGTTGGCGCGGTTGCTCGAAGCAGAATAGCTGACGCCGCACTCTGTAAATCACGGACTCATTATTTGCTTCAACAAACAATTCCTGGGATCATTTTCTTCCTCTCACAAAGAACTCTTTGCACGAACAGGAAATACCGTTTGTTTTGTTTGCGAAAACAGTTTGCATAACCGAATTCTGGTATGATAAATCATTCCGATTTTTTCTGTTTATTTATTCATGTCATGGGGATGTTAATGTTGTTGTATTGTATGTTAATGTTATGTCTACCCATTGCTCAACAGTTAGAGTGGTCAACTTTTCTCTGACAAAGTATATCTAAAAAAATATATATAAATCAATATAGAAAACGCGATTCCGGATCGATTGTGAAATTTAGATTTCCTTTAATTTGCAATCTAAGTGTCAATAAACATTATTAAAAAATAGAAATATTAAAGGTAAAATTTTCGCAATTATGTACGTGATAATTTTGCCACGAGTCATTTCTTTCGAAAACCTTCCTCAATTTTCAAGAACACCAATTAGCTTCGATCAAAAGGGCGTCGTTATTTTTTATTTGAGCCTTAGTAATTACCATTAATGAAATGTCAAAGCGCGAAACCTTAGTAATGATAAAAGATAAAAGCGTTTTGTATTAACGTTGTCGAAATTACAAATTATACTTCGACTTTTAAAGATACAGATTGATCTTTAAATTTAAAAACTTTATGCAACTCAAAAAGTGTTTTTTTTTTATAATTTCCCATTTTTTTATAACATAAGGTGGCAAACGAGTAAGCGGCCACCTGAAACGGCCAAATTGCAGATGCGTTGTCTACCCTTCTACGACGGAGGAGGAGACGCACATAAAGAGGATATTTCCCCTTCCTATGCATCTCCTCCACCTTGAAATCCACTTCCTCTTCCCAACATCTCCTTATAAGAAAAGGGTGGTATATTTCTCATATTTCTCGGTCTCCATTTTAGTATCTTAAATGTCAATTAATATGATTGCTGTTATAAAAATATCTTTAAAGTAAAATATTTTAACTTCCAATGTTACAAGTTTGTAAAAAACACCGTTCAGTACTCCACAGTACATTCTGGACTTTTGCCAAAAATAGTTTTGTTTCGCCAGAGCCAGTTGCCTGGTGCTGTTTATACGAGTACTACATGTCCAATGCAAAATGTACGTCACGAATATGAAAAGACCTTTTTTTTTAAAAAGTTTTTTTTCGCATACGTCTATGGTTTTTTTTTAATCAAACGTCTTTTTCTGCAGAATCAACATGCAAATATTTAAAAATTTCAATACATTGAGATATTAAGACTGCACGTAAAATAATGATTACCTTATATTTAGTAGTACCAAATTAAATTTAATTTTAAGTAATTTAGTATAATAACAAACTAAAATGTGGATGACAAAAGGTAATGGAAGGCTGAAGAAAGTTTGAATTGCGTAAAAGAGGATATGCTTGAGAAGGGAGTGAATTCAGATATGACGGCTGATAGAGATGTATGGAGGAGCAGTACATATACGAGTACGTCGATTTCGTAGAGACAAGAGCAAGTTGATAATGAACTAACATTTTTATATGATTGAAAACTTTTATTTTGATAAAATTGACTTATAAAATATAGCTTTAGGTAACATCGCATAGTTGGCTAAAAGAAAATATTATTCAAATCTGAAAACGTTAGGAAATAAGCAGAAATATACAACTCGTACAAATTTCCTTCTCAAGAGGAAATTATGCAGTAGAAAAATCTTACAACGAGATATTTCAATCCATTACTGAATAGGCGCTATAAGGAAATGGAAATATAAAACATTTTTTTTTTCAATTTACGTCGATTTCTTTTTTAATATCAGAGTTATTGTACATTGACGAATGTAATAAAACGGTTATATTCATACATACATTACTAAATACCTTCGATATACATAAACATCCTTTAAGGTATAAAACTATTTTTCGTAATATACAGTTGCATATATTTAAAAAAATGTTAAATTAAATAACATGAATAAAAATAAATGTATCGATTTTTCTTTCATTTTTTACATAAACGATAAAGTCATGAAATCATAATAAATTGTCGTTATTATAATCGTAATGTTTCCGCTCATTTCCTTGCGAACCTTCCTCATGCTCGAAAGTTCCAATTAACGTCGATCAACTTGTAATTTCAATATAATCGCTTAAATTTGGAAAATGCTTCAGTCAGTAATAAGGTTTCTTACATAATGATTTTAATACATTTTCTATTCCTCTTACACTTTGTCAGCCCGCGACTTTGTCAGCATAAAATTAAGAAAAGAGGTAAAAGACTAGGTGCCATAACAATACGAGTACCATAATCTACGAGTACTCCTGTTCCAAACGTTATCTAGATCTATTTAGATATCCTGGAGTTACGTGGTAACAACCATACGAGTACATACAACGTTAGTTATAAGAAGGATTCGAAAGTTTTCCAATGATTCCAAAATAAAGGTTTCATGCAAAAATAACTTTCCGAAACTTGGGCAGATCACCGATATCCATCATGAGATGCCTACTTACGCTTTCTTAATTATAGGGACCATTTGTTCTAACTCATAGTTAAGTAAGGAAGGATAAATCTTAGTAATACCGTAATTTCAAAAGAATAAACGTTTGGATGGATGGATGTTTGTTTGTTGTAGTTTATAGCTTAAACGGCTGAACGGATTTCGATGAAACTTGGCATAGATATAAAGGATAGTCTGGAAAAACAAATGGCTACTTACTATTTTTTAAATTCCATGCTGATGGAGTCGCGGGCGATAACTAGTAAGTTAAGGTACCTGAAATCGCTTCGCACTAAAATATTGATTTGCACACAAAACACGTTTCAGTGGAACTGAAATTTTGAATTCATATGCACGTTTGTTACGAGTGAAGAGACAAAAAATGCACACAATCAAACGAGAATTATAAAATTGTGTCCATTCAAAATCGAATTCCTTTTGTTTAAGTTCGCTTTGTAACATTAATTTACTGGTTTTATAGAAAACAAATTAGAGAAGGGTATTTCTGTCTTAAGATTAATACAGTTGCATACAGTTGAACAGGCGGCAAAAGTTTGGATTATACCCAACCGTCACCCCGCTCTGTCCCTACATGGGAACAGATGAGAATAAAAAGTTTCATCCGTCCCACGTACTGCGACGAGGGGACGGTTGGAACTTATTTTATTCCATAACGGTTCCATCTGTCACCCTATTGGTAATAGTGGGACTAAAAAGTGGGAAGGGTGAAACTTTTTATTCTTACGTGGCGACAAAGCGGGGTAACGGTTGGGAATAATCCAAAAGTTTTTTTATCCACCAAGGTCAAAATTACTTCTATAACCATAAGGGCAAATCTTCATGTTTTCTTCAGTCATTTATTAATCAAACTATTAGAAAGAGTCCGAGCTGATATTTACTACAAAATTGAACCTCTTTAACTAAATACAGATTCCTGCAGTAGCCTTTGATAATATAAAGATTGCTTTCTCGTTCTTCATAATGATTACATTATTTGTTAGGCCTTTGATCTCAACAACTTATTTAATACAATTTGGTTAGAACTTGAACTAAAAGTAATTACTTGCGGTGTCGCGATTTAATTATTTTATACCACAGTTTAAGTTTCATATAATTATTTCGTAGTCAAAATTATCGAAACATTATTCTTTCATTACGAAATGTTAGAAAAAGACAGATGAAAGAAATTGATTCTTTTATTCATATATACTAATATTTAAAGAGGAAAACTTTGTTTGTTCGATTGTAATGAAATAACTCAATAACCAATGGGCCGATTTCAAAAATTCACCATTAAAAAGCTAGGTTGTCAATGAGTAATTTATATTATTTTTTAATTTCATATGAACGCAGTCGCAGGCGAAAGCTAGGATACAATTAATAATATTTCAAAGTACTTGCGACCAAATGTAATGAGTTAGCTTCCACTTCAGTATCTTGTTACATGTTACATTTTCTTCTATTTGGCTCTGTACCAAAAATCCTTAGTTCCTGGATAAGAAAATTCGCAACTTTTATTTTCATTTTGAAAATATATCTAATTGCATTGACTTGTATTTTTGTAACCAATTACTTTGTAGATACGGATAGTTCTAATTCCTAAAGAAATGTATACTAAAATACACGATTTTTCGACAACATTTTATTATAAAAACACCTGAAAACATGTATTACAGTTCTCCTTATTTAATAAAAAACGGAGACAGCTGTTATTATTATTTACTCTGTTTGTGTGGGTTTTTTAAAAAGTAAATAGATTATGTGTTCTTCCAGATAATCCATTACAACTATGTCAAATTTAATCGAGTCCCAATCAGAAGTTTAGGATACAAGCATTCACATTAATAATATTAGTGACAGGAAGTAAGATATAGGTACATGTACTTATAATTGAAACCCTAGTTTAGTATTTTTAAGTATTGCAGTCAAATTGAGGCTAATTATAACTGACCTATTATTTTGCTAAATGTCACTCAAAATAACCAAAGTAAAGGGTCAAAAATTTTGAATATTCTCGACTCCGTAACTAACAGTACAAAAAAATATATCCGTACTCAACAAAGACTTCGTGGAGCTTTGCCAACATACGGAGGAATGTTTGAGTTTTGCTAAACCGAATGTTTTGTTTTACATATTGTTATGGAAAAATTACAGTCGCGTTTGTGGTAAAAAAACATTCCTCTTACAGATTTCCTTTACTAAAGAGGTTTACGGACGAAGATAATTAAGGTAAGTGTACCAGTAATTGACAGTTTGTTAAAACTAATAGTGTTTTGTTTTTTTTTGTAGCAAACAAAATTGTTTAAATCAAGAATAGATACACAAAATACTATAATTTCAATTACCGGTAATATTTATCCCTGTTTAAAACGGCACTAAAATAACAATTCAACTACACGGTAAACTTAATTATTGTTGTTTTGTCTGTCAGTAATTTCGGGTCAACTTGGCACGCCATTGTTGTAATGTTTTCGTAACATAATTTAAGAACAATTGTACTGGGCATTCATTAGATTTAACAAATGTTTAGCATTTTATTTAATTACACATAGAAGTAATTATTTATTGTTTACAGAAGTACTTTCTTAATTCTTCGTAAACCGACTTAAAAAAAGATGTTCTGTACTAGATCGTTTTTTTTATGAAAGACCCTTGTTATATTTGAGGCCTCTGTAGTCGTCAATTGTTTACAAAAGCAATATTCAACTAATGATTTATCGTGTAAGTCCGATGATATGAGAATTCCATGACACTGCGCTTTTCCTATAACATTTTAACAAAAATTCATTGTTCGCCAGCAAAGATTGACAGGAGTTGAAAAAATTACAAAATAAAAAAGTTCATACAGCAAAATATTTAAAGTGGAGAGTTTTTTTAAATTTTTTATTTTTCATACATTTTACAAAAAAAAAATTGTAATGGTAATTGGAACCATTACATCGTTAGGATGTTAAAAAATAAAATATAAATGAAGAATGATTTAATCATATGAGTTCTATGCTTCCAATAATAAATACTTTTTACATGCCTTTTAATCATTATTGAATATTGCTTGCAATATAGCCTTGGTATTGGATGATATGGCATTGGTATGGCGCTCTAATACTTGTATTTGACTGTTAAACAATTTCATTAACGAAAACAAAATCTAATAGTTGTAGATCGCAACGCGTAGCTTTTAAGTGCGGATCAAAATCCCACAAAACTCAATTTAACTCTTGATCCCAAATGAAACAATTCACCAAGCCGAAGGATTTTGTCTAAAGCCTGAACAATGTTGGCTTAATAGATTAAGTATTAAAAAGGTTCATGTAGACCACTTTTTTAATATGTATTTATTTTTCGTTGGTTTTTTACATGAGGGTATTATTTGAAATTTAACAGAACAGAACCCAATGGAAATGTTTAGAGGCCTATGCCAACAGGCACACTGAAATTAGAGACATATTGTGAACTTAATACATAATCAACTATAGTTATTTGAATAATTTCAGAATAAAGGGGCTACATTATTATTATTTGAAATTTGCTCAATGATCTTGCAAGCTGTAGAAACGAGGTAGTATGTACAAGTTATCGAACGAGTTTTTTTTTAATATTTTTTAAGATTTGAGCGTGACATGTTCCTTTTTTATATACCATTTATATAAATGTGAACAGACAAAAAGATATATTTTTCATTTCGTAACATACCGGTCGTTTTAGTTCACCCCGCCACCATTTCTTAACATAAGCCTTTAAATTTCAGCGCTATTGAAAATAAAGTTACACGAAGCCATATCGGTCTACTTTTCTAGCTACTTTAAAGCTATTGATTACTTCAGCTATTCATTTAATATATAAGTTATGGAATTATATTACGATGGAATTTTAAACTGTACGAAGGTTGAGATGTATAGAGGTGAAAATGTAATTTATTTCTATCCCCTCCGTCAATTAACGTATCTGTTTTTGTCGATGTCTACGGACAGCGATCGCTTCTTATTTCTGTATATTTAAAGTGGCCAATTCCACGTTTACCTTGTAATACAAAAAATAATGCAGGAACCCACTCGAAATAACACCACTACAATATCACAGAGTTTGATATTAGTCAACAAAGCTGTTAAAATCATAATACATACATAGTTACTATATTTACGTAACACATTTGTATGCGTAGCTAACATATTAACATAAACTTTAAAGCAACAATATCTTTACCAGTTACAGTAAAGTTAGCAAGAGAAGGTACTATGTATTATGTAAATAAGTATACAAACTTAAACGGATTCTAAGAAGTTCAACTTAGTAAGAAATTATAACTTAAGCAGATTTTATTGTTTGATAATGATCGCTTAATTACACTTTGTTAACTGCAACGATTGCCATAAGAAAGGACAATATAAAATAATTTTCTTTGCAAATAGTCTTTTTTTCATCAAAATCTTTGGATAAAATTACCTGCAGATTACAATTTTCTATAAAATTTTTAGCAAAGTTGGCTTCATAATTACATACCAATATTATAAATGCGAAAGTTGGATGGATGGTTAGAGTTTGTATCCTAAACGGCTGAAAAGATTTCGATGACGTAGCATAGACGTAGAGGATAGTGTGGAAGAACGCATAGGATACTCAGTTGTCTTTATTTTAATTCCACGCGGAATCAGTCGCAGGCGAATCCTAGATATTTATATTTGAAAGTAAAAGTACAAATTGTTATTGATTTAATACGAATAAATACATTTACTGGCAAACAAATTCACGCACATGATATAGTACGTTAGGTATAAAACCAAATATCTCTATTTATCGTAATTAAATACTTATCACAATTTTCTTAAATTCAAAACCAATTAACAATTCATAGATTTAACAGTTTTAACGGACGTAATAAAAGCATTCACACCTCAAACATGTCTAGAAAATAGGTGTAAGTTTTCGATGAAGTCGAAATGTGGTTACACTGAGCACACTAACAAACTGTGCCGTGCCCTGTACGAAAGGCCTGCTTCATTTCGTATGCAAGGTTCTGTAGGGCGTTTATGTATACTTAATGTTCCCGCTTGAATTAATTGCTTCACTTACTTCATTTTCAACCTTAACTGCCTTACTCAGAGTTGTTAATTGATCACTGGAGAATCGCTTGCCGTAGATTCAGTACGATTGTACGGTGAATCATGACTATCACATGTATACTACGCATTGCATGAAAAATATTTTCCTGCAAAGAAAAAACCACGCGGTGTAAAAGCATACGTATTAAGAATGTACTAAAGCTTAAGCCATTCATAAATAATTTACGAAATGGGCACCCTAAAGGAGGTGGATGCGTCGAGAAGAGTTGAAGGGAAATGGTATTTTAAATATGTATACTTCATACGTGTTCCATAGAAAATAACTATTATTCTTAAAAGAAATATTTCAAACTGTAATATTTCCTGATACGACCGCAAAAACGCAACGTGAGAGATTCAAAGACAATTGTATATCTATAAATTAGTTAAAAAACATACCTAGCTCAAAACGTATGACGTCCTTATTCTGAGAACGATTATTCAAATTTTCTTAAATTTTGACTTTGTTATGCTAAATACCACAAACTATGGTTGTCGGTCTCTTGTGTATAGTGCTTCTTAAATTCTATTTATTTATATAGATAAAAATTCTATATAAATAAATAGAATTTAAGAATACCCAAATTTACGAACCTACGATGTGAATGTACCTGAATTATTCGAACATTAATTTCCACCGTAGTAAAATAAACAAGGTTTTACTTCAACAAATTGCAACGAAACGTATTAAAGTCAACGTTTAAAATTTTGTTCCGTAGCTAGCAACCGTTTTTCGAATGTTTCGAATGCCGAAATTTACCTAAAAATACGTCCTATGGAAGATGAAGAAAATAATGATAAACTCAGAAAATATAGGTCACAGAAAAATTAATACAAAATGTAGAATTTAATCATTAATGACATAAAAATATCTTAAATATATATATCGATGGTAAAGGTATCAAAAAACTTTTCAAGAAGTTAAATACCACGAGGACAATACCAAAATTTAAAGCAACTTTAATAATTAAAGAGATTTAAAAAAATACGTACAAAAATTATTAATCTTACTTCTTACTAATATTATAAATGCGAAAGTTTAGATGGATGGATGGATGGTTGGATGGATGGATGGATGGATGGATGGATGGATGGATGGATGGATGGTTGGATGGATGGATGGATGGATGGATGGATGTTTGTTAGCGTTTGTAGCCTAAACGGCTGAACGGATCTCCATGAAATTTGGCACAGGTTTAGAGCATAGTCTGGAAGAACACATAGGGTACTTTTTATCCCGGGAATAGTTACGGTTCCTGTGGGATTAATTAATTTAGTTTTTTAATGTTTACTTGATCTTTCTGCAACGGTACAACATATCCTTTTGAAATTTGGTACAGATATAAAACAAAGTCTGGAGTACACATGGGATGATGTTCATCCCCGAGAAATGTCCGGTTCCAGAGGGATACGTAGCTTTCTGTTATTTATATAGTTCGTATGTTTTCTAATACCACGCGGACGAAGTCGCGGGCCACAGCTCGTATAATTATATTTTATATGTATACTATTGATAACGTATTGAAAATATAATATTGTTTGTCTTCGATGAATAAACCATAATGTAATAAAAGGCCAATAATAACGTATCATGTATCTCGATATTCCAAAATAAACAAAACCCGAGGAAGCTCATATCTCTTTCTATTAACGAAATAGAAATTTTACAAACGTTTGACTATGTTTACATTATAACAGTAATAAATGTATTATACGTATTTACACAAAGGGAATTCCAAATAAATTTACTATCCGTAATTTTCATTGAATTAAATCGACAATTGTTTTTAACTAGATTTCGCCCGCGACTCCGTCCGCGTGGAATTCGAAAAAACAAAAATAAGTAGCGTATGTATTCTTCCAGACTATTCCAGACTCTACATCCATACCAAATTAAATCGAGATACGTTCAGCAGTTTAGGCTATAACTCTAACAAACATCCATCTATCTAAACATTCGCATTTACAATTAATAAGATAACCGGACCAGCTGATTTTATTTTGTTAATTAAAAAAAATCTATATCTGATCCATATCGTGTATTACTGGTGTGTATGACATTGTGTAACAAGTTGGATATTTGGCTATTTACCAACAAAGCAGTTCAAT
Source organism: Papilio polytes (assembly GCF_000836215.1). Lineage (NCBI taxonomy): Eukaryota > Metazoa > Arthropoda > Insecta > Lepidoptera > Papilionidae > Papilio > Papilio polytes. The sequence goes on from NW_013525157.1 coordinate 3,560,596, forward strand.
CGTATTTGCTCTGTGTGAGGCCTATCAGTAAAGTCCCCAATGTGTAGCAGCCAGTAGTTTGAATCATTGCCAAAAGCGAAATTTCTGTTATACAATAATTATTGTACGTGACGTAATACTGTGTTCTATACAATGTTATCCCAAGTTGAAATAGCAAGTATTTCATATCTTTTTCTTATTTTTTTTATGATAATACCAACCCTGAAACTTTTTGAAATCGTTTTAATCTTTGTTTTTTAATCCTTGATTCGGCGTAAAGTATTGTTAAGGACGCTATCATCAAAACTTTCCAATGTTTTCCCGCAAATGGTCGTATAGTGTTAAACAGAGACAATTCGGGTTTATTTACGACATGTGATATGTTGGTAAATTAGTGTAGTCACAGAACGTATCTTACATTAAATGGCGCGAGTGGAGACCTTATCCTTGTTACAACTTTCAAGATGGCCGAAGATCTTTTTACTAATTACGCAATTACAATTTTCACGTTTTACATATTCCAACTATTTCGCCTGCATAAATAATAGAAGAATGCAACATTCTTGGTTAAGGACAAATTTGAATATAACCTAACAAAGTGAAGCAAATTGCACCTTAATTTATTGGCTTTTTGATAAGAGTAAAATATTCCGTTTTATCTAAAGTTCCGACATTACATCAATCAATATTTCTTGCTGCAAGAAATTTCTAGAAAAAATTACTTATAGATCTTATATTTTTATGTGAAAGTGTTTCCATTTCATCGCATTCAACGTTTGAAATCTGTTAATATTTGTTTAGTAAAAAAGGGTAATGTATAGTAAGTAGTAGATGCCTAAATAAATACCAAACAGTATAAAGCAAAAGAAACTTATTAGACCGGAAACGTTGGGATATATTTTTCCATACATCAATTTTAAATATTTGCACAATTGTCATTTACATTTGCAAGGTTTATACATATTACCATCGAAATTTAAAAATCCTTTTAGAGTATAACTAACTAATCGTGCGCAGAAAGTTTGCCGATGACTTCCCTCATACTAACCCCGACCGCGTCCCTCACTCGTCTGCTACGTACCGTCTGTTAACGCGTGACGTAATGCGGCCATCGGCAAAGCGGCAATAGTAATACCTGGCATTTTACGGGCGGCAAATATGAATATAATATATGTATCGCCTAACAGTATTCATCTTTATTCCGAGATGTAGGTAAGAGCGTTCGCTAAAAATATATTTAAACAGAGGTAAAATTCCATGAACCATCTACATGAATATAAAATGTACTTTTCTCTGACCTTGCACTCAAAATCTAGGTCGAAAAGTAAAACGCACTAGTTTTCCCTGAAGTGGTTTGATAAATATTTTGTTTTTTAATTTATATTTTTCTAGTTTTAAAATAATGACAATCAAATATAGTAAATATAAAAACGTAAAATAGTATACCAAAGACTTTTGGAAACTTTAGGAACTTTACCATATAACACTTAATTAGCGAATATTATCGAAACGAGATAAGTATTTATATTGTTGAGAATTAAACGATTTAGTCCTTGTTAGTTATCTTTTTATTCATCTCCCTGACTTAACAACACACGTTCCCATGGTAACCGCTTACAGTTTTATATCCAAAGAGTATCAAAATTATAGAACATGTCACAAATTAAAAAGCTAATTATCAAAGAATATTTACAGTATATTTACACGTAACAATATTTATCCATAATTGTAAAGGTTTAAACATTTAACGCAACGTTTCGGCCGTGTTGTTCGTGATAATTTCATCATGACCTCCATAATTAATGTAATTAAAATTGGCGGGTCAGCGAAAAACTCAGGGCCACTGGTCCAAAGCTTTTTAAAACTCTGTCCATTAAAGGAATGATTTAACTTTTTTTTGTAAGTGACAGCACTGATGTTTTAAAAATTATCCTGAGTTTACGTAATTTCAAAGAACACTAGATTAAAATATATTTAACAAATTGAATTTTTTAAATTGGTAAATGGTAAAAGAAGATACATGAATTTAACTAAACTAGAATTTGGAGGTGCTGCGATTTAAACCCAGGACATTCAGCATGCGAAGCAGACACTCTACCACTGAGTTACACCCCCGGTGTGCGGCACCTTTAAAAATTTTTAATGAAACTTGTGCCTTATTATCTATTAATGCACAAAGAATGTGGTTGATAAATTAAAAAAAAATACACAAACACATTCTTAACTCACCAACGTGTGAGTGTACTTTGTTTTGTAAAAACTTCTTAAGCGTAGAAAGGCATAACATTGACTTAAAAATACACCGAGCAATCTGGAAAGTACACTCTAGAGAGCCATTGTGGTAAAAGTTTGCAAATATCGTTACAGAATTTTGTACCTCTTCACAGATCTCATACGAAAGTCTTAAATAGGTAAGTCGAAAGAATGGTAAAGAAATAACTTTTAATAGAAGGCTCATAATTTCGTAGAACTTTTTAAAATTCACTGTAAAATCGTATACGATGGCCAGTCGGAACGATTCTCAGCCGTGATAAGTTTTAGACATTTTTTACAGTTGCGTAACAGTAATTTTAAAAATAAATTTATTCTTAAAACCTTGAATATTTGATTACATGGTATAATGTTTTAATTTTACATACAAAATGCATAAAACTACAGTATCACTTTCTTGTAAACATAAAAATTGTGATGTGGAATATAGGAAAAATATATTTTACGCAACGATGACAGAAATAAAAATTCTAAAACGTTCTCATATTATAAATGTAGGTCGAAGAAAATTGCGACGAAACTATTTTTAAAATACAAGTTTCCAGTGGTGTTTCAAGCACAACTTGGCAAGTTTTCCATTTATAAAGTTTGTTATTTTGAATGGCGTTGCCTCAGCCGCGAGTCAAGTGAACGATTAATTTGAAATTTATAGTTATTCTGCAAATAATGTATAGATTTATTTCTCCGTCACTTTGTTGATTGTACAGAGTTAATTGATTGTTAATACTTTTGTTTAATTGTAACAATTAAACATTGCTACTACAGTTAAGGACTTATATTTCCTACCCACCTTGATAAACGGTCAAAGCTCACAATGAAATTTTAGAAAAATAGTAACAACATATGTGCTAAATTGAAACCCTTATGGTGACAGTTTGCTTTATTCCCTCAAAAGTGTGATACGAATTTAATTATTTGACTGTACCGTTTTTGCATCACAATTTTTTTACCATATAAATTTTTACTATCATCGGTAAAATAAACTGCCGACACACACGAAAATAAAACCTCGTGACACGGTACCAGAGTAAGTTCACGAAGGTGTACGAAACACAAATTTCCGAGTAAGCGAACGTTTTGAATAGACGTTCCGCAAAATTCTTACTTGAGTGAATACTCATCTAATCAAATTTTACTCGTCGCACAAAGGAACCTCTGTATCATGACTTAAATATTCCATGTGAAATGCTTTACTCTCCACTCAAATAAATAAACAAGGTAACTTTTCATTTGGGAATACGTTTTTAGGCAATCGCGTAAGTAACTTAGTATTCCTGTTTTTCATATTCATATTTATTACCTTTTATTTTATTAGAAAATTTAAAAAAGAATCATACACCATACAACACCGGCATAACTTAAGCAACCAGTGGTGCTGCTGAGAAAGGAACTTTCTATCCGCGCGGTTTCTGTAATAAATATCATTTGAATCGGTTTCCTATACAATGTTTAGCGAGAGCTTTTTAAGGTTGGTCGAAGGTCTTCGCTATTAATCCATTAACCTATACGATTAAAATATAAATGTTATATTTATTGATCTAAAAATTGCATTAGAAGTAATTTAACATTTGTTTTATTTTTAGTTTAAAATCTAAAAAAAGAATCAAATATGTTCAATGTATCTATGTCCTTCAGCCTTTAGTTAGCTTTTAAGTTTTTCAAGTAAACAAGATATAATTTAGACTATCGTAACCAGCTTAGTAAAATGAAATTCCCGTACATTTTAAAAGTATAAAGCAAAAGAGACGAATTCGCAGTCGTATCATGTGATACATTAAGCTTTATCTCTTGTTAAAAGCGAAGTAATTAGATAAATGGGTTCTTTGATGTTTGATATCGTGCTCACTACTTTACCCACTTACATGACACATATAGTTATGTCACTGGCTAATAACGTACCAAATGTTTTTTCTACATAACTTTACCAAATATTATTTTAGTATATCATCAGTTTTCATATTTGTGCATGTTATCCTAATATGAAGAAAGTATACATTGTGTGAAAGAGGATATGCTAAAGAAGGGAGTGGATTCAGATATGACGACTGGTATGAAAGAACAGGACATACTGTGCCGACTCCGTAAGAGATAAGGGCAAGTTGATGATGCTAATAAACATTTACAGTTATAATTTTATACCGCGTTTATTTGTAAGGTTGCTTAAGTCTGGACTTAATAAATATCGAACACAAACTTTAGTCTTGTCATAAAATAATTTTATTCACTGCGAAGTTTAAGTTACAATTCATTCAATTTCCAATATTATTAAAAGTGTTTAACTCTTTTTATTTAGTACTAGTTAAGTTTTCACGCTGACGAAGTTGCAAGCAAAAGCTAGCTATTAAACAAGTAATTATTAACTAGTTAAAATGTTGGCTTTAGAAAAAGGAATAAAACAGCTTTCAATTTTCAATGCAATAATAGCTCCTAATGAAGATTGGTTGAACTTGGAGTGTTCTTGATTTATTAGTTAATAGAAACTAAGTAAATTCGGTAAAGGTCTAATGAAAACGTATTGTTGGGGACCGGTGGCATTTGTAAGATGCTCTAATTTGATTCAACATTATTAGCCAATTGTTTATGTTGGCTTATTTACTGAATAACATATAAGATTGATTTCTAACAATAGAACAGACCTGAAATAGATTTTAGTGTTGCCAGAATCGAAAGGGAAACAAAGAGATTAGGGTTTTGTATATGTCTTTTGCATTGTCTATTTATCTAAAACTGAAAAGAAGAAATATTATTTTAAGATCTAAGTCCGATACATAAATGTATAGAATTTAAAATTTTAAAATGAAATTTAAGAGAAACAGAAACGATAAATTCTTTACTAAAACCAAACCTCTACCTCTAAACCTCTACCAAATCAACTTATATTTATTACCAACAAATACAGTGTAGTATAATTCTGGATCTGTTGATAAATTTTCAATTTTGTTTTTAGGTTTGCATATTTTATAATAGGAAAATTATTTTGAATATTCATAAAAAAGCCGTTTATGCAAAAACGGTACGTAAATATCGACAGCGTACGTGACGTGACACATTTAAATTTCATCTGTCCCGCCGTAAATCGAACGCAAGGGGATTAAAAAGTTTACTCTGGAAATGTAAAAAAATCATGGTTAATTTTTTGTCACTAAAAATGTCAGGAATTATATAAAAACAAATACTAATATTACTAATAGGAATTCTGTTATTTTTGGTAGAATTTTAAAATTTTACTAAGGCACATTTAGGGCTGATGTCGAGGTTCTCAGATATGGCTTAAAATTCAAGGAACCTGGTACAATAAACAATTTTTACTTTACCTGCCCTTTTCTTAGCATATTCCATCCACTTACTTCACGCCGTCCTGAATATGTTCTACAGCCTATACCATAAAAAGAAAACATACCATTTCAATGAAGAAAAAACATCTTAAATAAAGGTTATTTGCTGTCTAAGACTACATAACATTTTTCATGCAATATGCAGAGAAGCATACGGCAAAATGCATTCAGACATTAATAGAATACGGTTCACGGTAGTAATTCATCTTTTAAATTCATTTTTAGTTTTCGCTTAATGTCCGACGTGGTTGAACATACTGGTAGAAAGCATAAAACTTGTTCGCTCCGATAGTAATTTGGCAACGACTCGCGAGGTTCTTGCAATTTTTGACATTGCTTTTGAGATCGGAATTTATTACACATTTTATGTCTTTCATTTACGACTTTCATCTCATATCTATTGCTAGTTATACCTACTCGAATATTTGTGGCGTCTTCCGGAAATATCTAAATGTACGCGCCTGTATATTAACATTAAATTGGAATTTAAAAATTATAAATAATGTCATGAATATCTGAATTCACTCTCATCTTTCGCATATATCTACTCTTTCATACAATCCATTCACTCTTTCTATTCTTCACGTTTTTAACAACCTTTGTAACCTGGATCTGGTCAACTGAAAATTTGGATTCTAAACATTTAATTAGAATTCAGTAGCTTTCGTTCGTGGTGCGTGGAATTAGAAAAAAAGTTAGTAGCTCATGTATCCTTCCCGACTTTCCTCTTCATGCCAAATTTCGTCAAGTTCTGTAGTTTAGGCTACAAACTCTAACAAACCTCCATCCATCAATCTAAACTTTCGCATATATAATATTAGTAAGATTATTCATTTATTGGCAATTTACTAGTGATAGCATTTGCTTCTCACCATTACAAAAGGCTATTGTCTTTCCTTCAAATAGAGCGGAAAAATGTTTTCTAGAACAGACAGTTAAAGAGAAAGTTTAGATCTTAGACGTTCCAAAGTACCCAGGAAGGCGGTACGCTTGCTCGCTTCGAATTTTGATGCCGCCTCATTTCTTTCTTATTGTTTCACGGTTCAGTTTTGTGAAATAAAAGTTCAGTCCATTAAGTGTAAGTAAACTAGATTTTAAAGCTTAAAAGGAAAACGCTAAACCCCAACTTTATCATAGAAATTTACAGATATACCTAAAAGAACATGCACATTAAATCTCCATTGAAAAAAAAAATATCGAACACGCACGATTCCCATTGAGTTGATGTTAAAAAAATAACACTGCCACGTATATTCAAATTAAAGTCTACCTGTGCTACAGAAATATACAATGTAAGAAAGTGGAGCAAATGAAAATGGGAAGCTCTTTATTAAAAGACTCGTCGAGCATCACTACAAGCCTTGGCATGGTTTTAGATGGGTTTGTATCATATGTAAGAATGATGTTTTTTAGTTACAGACTAGTTTTCGCCTGCGACTCCTTCCGCGTGGAATTAAAAAGAATCCAAAGTAAGTTGCCTATGTGTTCTTCCAGACTATCCTCTACATCTGTGTCAAATTTCATCGAAATCTGTTAAGCCGTTTAGGCTACAAACTCTAACAAACAGCCATCCAGCCATCAATACATCTAAATTTTCGCATTTATAATATTAGTTTGATTAATCTGTTCATCTACAATGCTATTAATGCTATAACAAGCTTTGAATATAGAAAACTTTTTATCACAGTGTTCAAAATACGAGAGCCCTTATTCAGTAAATGTTGCTATAGCATTGGTAAATTACGGTCAAAGACGATTGAAATATTAACTAAAAAATGTTACTTCTCATAACTATGATCGTACATATAGTGGCGTATTGATCTTCAGTTTCTCGGCTTTTTCAGGTTCAACTATATCTCGGAATGCTCTACAAGCTATACAATCAATTCCGCTGTCATGTCTTAACATATTTTTCCTAAAACCGATCTTGTAACGATAATAAGTTATTCCACTTCATATAAGTACATCTGGTATAGTAGTTTACCGAAACTATGAAAACTTACTTCATTAAAGTAGTAAAAAAGTTTTTATTGGACTAGTTCAGGTTCGGTTTGCCACTTTTCTTATAGTCGGCTCATACAACATTGTAGATTTGCTACATAAGATCTCATCGTATGTATTTTTAATAGACTTTTATTTTATCGAATTCCCCTTCGAAAGCTTTTGGTTTCTATACTTCTTACTTTCTAGTTTAATGTCACCATGAATATAACAAAATGTTAAAGGCGATTCATGAGCCTTCTGGTTTTTTTTTAATATTGTGGGTCAGACTAACTGTTGTTTATTATTACAATGGGGTAATAAAGGGTTGTACTTTACATAATATAATGGTAAGTGAACCAACAGCCCAAAGACATCTACATTCGTCCTCGTTAAGGAAATGAGATGCAAATGCGTTGTCGCCTGTGGACTAAAATGGAATGGCTCATTCTCGTTGTGTCGGGGAATTCCTTTACAGACAACCAAAGTTACCTTATATACTATTCAGTACTTTTAAATAACATTAACATTCTAGGAGCTGTGTTAAAAACGAGTTGTTATTTAAGTTGGAATTCTATGACTACTAGGTAGACTGATCAAATGACTAGCTGGTCCACTGATATATAATAATAACCCTCTTTATTTCCATAGCGTTTAAATTTCATTTTGTTAGTATAAGTTTCACATCCTGTTATAGTTATTAGTATTGTTAGTCTACTATATTCAATTTTTTTTAAAAATATGGATCCCTCCTTGGGTAAAGGCCTCCTCCATCTCCTTCCAGCCTTTCCTGTTTTTGCTTGGAGTCAGCCAGTCTTTCCTTGTCACTTCACTTATATCATCAGACCACCGTTTTATAGGTCTACCGACTTTCCTTTTTCCCGCGGGCCCCTTCCATCTTATAGCTTCTAAAGTCCATCTATTATCCGCCAACCGTGATATTGCTATTGCCATTTTATTTTTAGAGCTTGTGTTAATACAATGGGTCCAAGGAATACGTAATTGATTGTTGAACTCCAGTTCAGACTCCAGTCTCAATTGGTCGGAGGTTTAGACGCTGGTCTGGCTGGAAACCTAGTCACTCGAGTAGTCGATCTATTAAAGGGTCGGTTATTGGACTGATTGCTAGATAAGTTGGTTGACTACTTGATCGACAATGATATAATCTAGTAAACAAGACTTATTTACATAAAATTAGTACTGTAGATTCCACATAACATTTATTTTTTTAAATAAATGGATATTTTTACTTAAATTAGAATTCAACAAGCGCCGACTTCTAAGAACAGCTTACCTTTTAATTGCCTCGTAATAAATTCGGTACACTTCTAATATATCCTTGGCCCGTGCTTGGAGACTCCTTGTAATTAAAGTCTAAATGCAAAATTTATCCTCGGGGTTCTAATTTCATTAGACGGTTGCTTACTGCGTATCAAAGTCTAATTATTTATACGAAACCGTCGTAAGATTTTGTTTTAAATGTGTCTTATTTACCTAATGGTTTCTTTTTATGATTTCGTATGTGAAATTACGCACCCTTGGTTACCTACTTCGATATCTGTATTATTAAAACAGATATTTTAATGCAATATTTTTATATTCTTTAAATCTAATTTACTTTTGTGTTAATAAAAAATGTACTACTACAGTCTCAAATTGTTAGTGTTTCCATTTTCAAATAGGAAGGATTTTTTAAAGAAGCATAATTTCCCTCATTTACGATAATCCGCCTTATACATACGTATGTTTGTAAGTAAATTGCTAAACACGAGTCGCAAGTCGGAGAAATTCAAAATCCAATTACATGTTCAAACCCTTTCGCGATCGTAAAAGATTTGTCGGGACAGATTTTCTCACGGGATGTTACTCCGTGTGAAATAAGATTTAGCGCTGCCTAACTCGTGAACATAAAATTTATGTGTATATTTTGTCATATTAAAATATAAATTGTATTATATTCAATGTAAAAAATCATAAGGATTGCCTGTAAAATGCACATAATGCTTTATTAAAAACTTCAGATCAATCTATTATAGGCTACTTTTTTTTTACAAAAACAATTTCCTTCCAATAGAAATCTCTAAAAATAAATTTATTGCATGTATTCATTTGAGAATCGTATTAGCCGATAAATGTATTCCTCATCTCCAACCGTTTCAAACGAATATTAACACTTTTTGTTAGTCATATTGTACGTAAAAAAGCAATTTCCCCGGCCAACGAGGCAAAAGAAACGACCCTTCCAGTGTGCTCCGACACAAGGAGCAAAAATAGCATTCAATTTACTGCGATCTATTCAAAGTTTTCGATATTAATGTTAAAGCTAAATTGTGCTTTATAGCATTGATATCGATTCCGATTTGTTAAAATAACAGTCAGTACAAATGCACTTTTAGTACTGTAATTTTTTTACAAAAACCAAAAGAATATTCCTTAAATGTCATACAAAATTATTGACATAAAATCATGGTAAGAAAAGCAATAATATAAATAATAATATTCTAATTAAGGTTAAAATTTTCACATTTTCTAGCGTGAAAGTTAGTACTTTTACATAATTACTATCTGTTGCTCACGACTTCGATAACGACGGAATTAAAAAATAATAGAAAAGTACAGCCTATGTTACATACTGATGACGTAGCTTTCTGATGGTAAAATAATTTTTGAAATAGGTAGTTTTTGAGGTATTTAAATACATACAAATATACAAATCTTTCGTATTTATTACATTAAGTATAGAAGTAAAGATAATTAGTGACTATCTGCATTTTAACAATAAAATACCAACGTATGTGTTTCACGTTTCGAAGCGATGTCAAAAACTTCAATACGTAGTCGTTGAGCATGAGAGAGCACGAGTGAATAAGCTTGATATGCTCAAGTATGTCCCGCGACTCCGTCCGGCACGTTAAACGAAAACCAAGAGGGAATACCGATGAATAACTGGCGTCGTGAAACGTATTCAAGTAGTGTCCGAATGCACTTTGCCGTATGTTTCTTTGCATAATGCATATGAAAACATTTCACGGTCCTCGACTACGTTCGACTTATATTAGTCTTTTTATTGAACAGTGAATTTGTCGGTTTTAATATTTCAAACGGTTATTTCTTCTATTCTTTTCAAAAGGTGTTTAATGTACGAAAACATAGGGACTCTTTTATGGTATTTGTGGTTCTTTATACTGAGGTACTATTGATTTAAGGCCGGTCAACACAAAGGCACCACGTGCGCCCAACTATGCGCGTTATTAGCATTTTGTTTCATGAAGTTTTAATTTTCGCAAGAGACTTTTTTCGAAAACCTACGCTGAAAACAATTCAAACTTTGTTGACCAGAACAAAGTGATTTTCTTTTTCATAAGCGAGGGATTTTCTATTTTAACCATAATTATTTAACTTATAAGTATTTATGTCCGTATGTGCATTGAACTGCTTGCGGCAGTGGAATTAGACCATTTCGTGTCACATTTAGTTTCATAGTATATAGATTAACTACGCAAGCCACTAGAGCTATGTAAATCCGATGAAAAATAATGTGGCCTTAACTAAATCCGAGTAGTTAAAACGTTCTGGAACTATCCATTCCGGAGTGATTAAGAAAATTAACGATTGAGGTAAAACTAATTACTTGTTTATCGAATTTCCATCGTCATGGAAGTAAAAAAACCCTTCTTATAAATCTTCGAAAATGTCTCATTACAAGTGATATTAAAATGATTTACGAGTATGTATTGTTAAGAAGAAAATTAGTACCGCGCTATAGAATTGGCGCAACACTAGATTATTGGCATAAACGTCACATCTCTAACTGACAGCTGTCAGTGTCATTAGAAGGATGGACATTCGCGCGCCTTCCTGGCTAGTGTCTAGTGGAGTGCTTAAATTAATATTGCTAAGTACAATTATACTAATTGTCTAAAAGTATCTATAACAAAATGTAAATTGTATTTTTTAAAAAAGGTTTGGTGTTCATTTGGTACGGTGTATAGGTGCATTTTATATTTACAAAGCAGTAAATATTGGATAAGCCCTCACTCCGAGGGGCTATATCCCTCGGTTGCAGAATCCTAACGCCTATTAGTCGGTTATTTGTGTTCACATGCAGGGTACTGTTAAGCGGCAAAAATATATTCATGAAATGCAAACGCTCGCAGTTTCACTTACACGGAAATTATTTTGAACAGACAGACAGTCCAATTTTATTAACTGTATAGATAAATGTTGTCAATTATACAAAAATGTAAACACTAGAAGTTAATTTCCCAACCGATTTAAACTTGGTAACTGCATAATTGTTTTATCATACACAACTCTACAAGTGTTTGTATTTTTATATTATACGAGCTTTTGCCCGCGACTCCGTCCGCGTGGAATTGAAAAAAACAAAAGCGAATAGCCTAGGTGTTCTTTTAAATTATCTTCTACATCTATGCCAAATCTCATCGAAATCCGTTCAGCCGTTTAGGCTACAAACTCTAACAAACATCCATCCATCCATCCATCTAAACTTTCACATTTATAATATTAGTAAGATTACATTCAAGAAAGTTAGGGATTATAGTTGTAGTTAAAAGAATGTAATATAAACATATTTCTAACCTTTTAAAACATGGGTGTCACTTCCGTACGAAGATCTCAGTGATAAATTAACAGAAAGAATAATTTGTGTGCAGTAAACCCCAAGTCAGTCAAACTGTGTAGCGGGCAAGGATTATAGGCTCAGAGTGTAGTTAACAAACAAATTGGCTGAGATAGTTGAGCGGAACCCGGCGACCGCTCCCGCATAGACATTATCCTACGGAGCGGCTTAAAAAGCTTTCAAGATTGATTGAATTACGATAGATCGTTTAGGTCTGATGAATCTCATGCTGATTTGCATACGTCGACCCATACTAAAGGTGTTTAACTGATCCTATAGTCAAATTACACTTCGGCTAACAGATATACAGAATGAGATATACAAACAGGCCACACAGAATTTAATAGTACAAGTAGATAACTAGGGCGTTTATGTCTGCATTTAAAAAAATTGTGAATAACCTAAATGAACTAAAGTATTCTGTCTAAGAAACGCTTGGATATCTCGTAATCCAAACATTTCTTAGGATGTTAACTGTCTAGTGATCGAAATAGGAGACACATGCCGCTCACCGCGCTCCACTCGAGCTTACGATTTGATATAAGATGCAATGTGACAAAATTCAAATTTAACGTAACTAGAAATTTTACCATTTTATGCAACGATGACAAACTGTAACTTGCTAACAAATGCTATCGCATAGAGGCTATTTCACAATAGAATATTGCAATAATAAGTACACAAGATGCTTCAACTGAAAACCACATGAAATCACTGCTAACTCTAGTCTGATATAAGTAATTTAATGACTCATATATTTTGATGTTAATGTTACTTTCAATTAAAAATAAACTGTCGACTGATTTCGTCAAAACTGTATTACTTTTTTATTCAAAGTAGAAACACGAGGTATTTTGCGACTCAGCCAGTACTTGAAATAGATGGCCTTTGTTAGTAAAGTACGTAAGCTCCGGAGGGTACTTGTGAAGTGGAAATTAAATGTAAACAATCTTGTAATGTAATTTCATTTGCTATAACGTAAAAGCACTTAAGTAACATTTAAATTTAATGCTTAAATCCACTTTAGTATAATCTGTGAAGTTTTATTTATAACTTTTAGAAACGCTCTTTGATACGTTATCTTCTGTATAATTACACGTAACAGACAGGCAACAAACAACTAAAATATTTAAATATTAATTGAAATATTGAAATACAGAAATAACAGGAGAAAATGAAATGTAACACAAAACGATGCAGAGAAGTTTTTATCACAAAAATAGTTACCGAACCTGACTTTGCAGTCTCTTTAGATATTGATTCCGCTCCAATTAAGAGACGACAAAGTCGAAGTCTAGATTTACACAAAGTACAAGGGCTAGGCTAAAAGGGCAAAATGTTGATAGTTTGCCAGTAACTTTAGAATATACTATACTAGCTTTCGCCCGCGACTCCGTCCGTGTGGTATAAAAAAAAACAAAACCTAGTAGCCTATGTGTTCTTCCAGACTATCCTATACATGTAGGCCAAATTTCATTGAGATCCGTTCAGCAGTTTAGGCTACAAGCTCTAACAAACATCTATCTATCCATCCATCGAAATTTTCACATTTATAATATTAGTACGACTGTATAAACTGGATCATTTAAATAAAAACAATTCATCATCATCTCCCCTGCCTTATCCTACTCCCGTAGGGTCGGCGCACCGGGTTTTCGTCCTCCAAAGCATTCTATCATCCGTCATCTCAGTCATCACTCCCTTCTTGATCATGTCACCTTTCAAGCAATTTAAATAAAAACAATTATCGTTTATAAATCTTTTATAAATAACTTTGTACTAAGACTCTGAAAACCATTTAGGTATGATATTTTTAGGAGCCCGTTCAAACATTTATTTTTTTGCAAATTAATTTCAAGATAGTTCCAAAATCCAATTAGATTTCTTTGAAAACAACATACCCACGATATTGAGAAGAGATTCTGTGGAACACTAATTCACAATACAATACATAACTATTAAAACATTTTTACATTACTCTTAAGTTGTTTTTTTATGTATTGAATCTGTTATAACCAACGTTTTAAACTGTCTTCCAGCCAAAACATCTCTAAAGTCATATAATCGCAACTTAAAGTTCTCTGCGGGCGGTGAGATGTGAATTTACACAAATATCCGGAACAAACTTTGTTCTCGGTAGTTTTCAAGTAAATTATACGAGTGCGGCTCTATGGGCTGCAGTTGTTCTTACAACTAATTTATTTACTATTAGCGTTTCCACCACTTTTTTCTGCGCTTTTATACGAGAATATTAACAGCATTTATGTTTGCACTAATTAATAATCGTTATTACTATACTAAAGCACTGCTTCAGTTATCATTAAAACACTTAAGTATAATACAAGTGCTACTTGAATTATGTTTAAATATCTTAAGTATTCTAAGATTCTCTTACGTTTGGATAAGTTTAATGATTCAATTATAACTGTTTGTACTTAATTTAACTTACAAGCGTGCTCTATAAAGTTTATATAATCATAAGAGACTATACATTACTTGTTTTAAGTTGTTCAAGCCACGCAATTTATCTTTCGTAAGTCACTATTAGTTACTGAAGAATCCAAAATTATTAATACAATATCAATTGATTATTTGCTTAATATAAACGAGATGGTTTAAATTTTCAACTTCATAAACCAATTATATTTTAAAATAATAGATAAATTAAAATAATTTCACTAGCATTTCCATTTTAACGCACCGAGCAAAGACCGAGTCTCGCAAACAGCGAAGTCATTAATTCTACCAACAAACAATCTACCTTATGTTCGTTCACAAAGAAATTCTATTAACGATATGCACTTCTTATTTTTTCTTCGTTGGTTCATTTTTAGAAGTAATTTTTAAAAATGCCGGCCAGGAATAATAGTGCAGATATAAATAGTACTATAATTTGAAACAGAAAAAACTTCGTAAATAAATCTTAAAAGCCTTGATAGAAACAAAATAATCCTAACTTAAGCTCCGTGTCGATATAATCGAAATTCAGCAGATAACTATATAAGAGCCGCTAGCGTCTTTACTTACAGCAGCGCTTTTCGTGTAAAACGAGATTTCACAATGTCTGATTTTGTATCACATCTCAACAAATTGAATACTCTGTCGCCGACGTAAAATAAAGTGTTGTTTATATTCGTGTTACGAGCAGCTAGCTTATATTATAGGCGTTGCAAACGCAACTATACTGCACGAATACGTTTCTATTCTATAAATGTGTATCATTTAGGGCGTGCACTAACTTTCGACCTCTTTTCTTTTCCAGTAACCATTGAGGAACTACTAATAACTACAATTTAATGTGCAACAAACAATAGACATATTTATCTGTTATATCATGTATACTAATGTAATAATACACACTTATTTGAGGCGTAAAATATCAGCAATTACAGCACATTTTTGAATAAACCTTTTTTTAATAAAAAGCCCTAAACTTACGTCACGCTTTAGGCTATGTATTTTCACGCTAATAAATTTAAGGGGTAAATAAATTGGATAAAAACCCTAACGTGGGAAAGAGGCCATAAGCTAGGAGCTGCCAATATGAAGGAAGCAAGATTGCCATGGTAACATAATTGGTATTTTGACATTTGCAATTGAGAATTTAATAAATGTAAACAATAAAATATTTTTTTATAATTCCATGCGGATGAAGCCGCATGGGAACAGCTTGTAAGGAAATAAAATAAAAAGATATGTATTACTATTTATCTTTTTATTATATTTTTTGTGTATACCTTTTTACATTCTTATGTAATTGTGTGATTAAATTATGTATACTTATATTAATAAATAAATTAAGAGATATACGAACGAAACTAAAGTCTAAAACTACTAATGGATCACTTAAACACTTCGAAATGTATGTTGATGTATTCAAACTAGCGAGAGATTACCTAACTGTAGTAGCGTAGGCGTAATTCAATCAAAGTTGAAAGCATTTTAAGCCCTTTACTGGCCGGGATATCGGTGATGCGAGAAATAGCCACGGTGTATTCACCCCCAATGCCATTAGATGGATAATTCGTTTGTTATTTACTACGTATCTATTTACATATAGAGTGTGCAAACAGATCGCATGTAAGAATTGAAAATTATCAGTCTTAGTAGTAAAAGCTAAACTTCTTAACGCTTAATTTCTAATATCCAGAGTAAAGAACTAAGAAAAAAAATCATTCCTATCATCATATTCATATTTCCTATCCAAAAATATGACTACAGAAAAAAAAACAGTTTTTTGCTACAAAAATCTCCGAAGAATTAAAGGTGGTTGGAACGATGCTTGATTATTGCAGCTATTTGTCAATTATCACTTATCAATAGGTAAGATGTAATTCATTTTTAAAAGAGCTTTAAAAGTTATATCAAGTTGTTAAGAATTGAAATGACTGTCTCATAGGTGAGTAAGCACAGATTATATTCTCAACCCTCGCCGCTATAGCACGAAAGTCGTATCAAACTTAATTTAAAAATACACCAAACAATCTACAAAAGACACTTCTGAGAACCATTGTAGTAGAAAAGTTTGCAAATATCGTTAGAAAATTTTAAAACCTCTTTGGCGATCTTTTACGACGTTCACGTTCCCCCGAAATGAGAAAAACAAGCGAACAAATATAACTTAAATCCATTCCCGTTTTACGTCGTTTACCAAATTTTTTAACTTTCCACTTTTAAATGCTTCAGATAGGTTTGTTTTTATACCATACCACCTGCACACGAGCACGCCGCCACCTGAATACGCCAAAATGGCGAAGCGACCGCTGCCCATAGGCATCCGAAATTGCAGATGCGTTGCCTACCCTTATCGACGGATGAGAAGATGCACATAAAGAGGATATTTCCCTCCTTCCTCTGCATCTCCTCCACTGTCAAATCCACTTCCTCTTCCCATCCTCTCCTTATAAGAAAAGGGTGGTATAGAGAAAGGGATTAAAATTAGGAAACTATTTTTTTGAATACCAGAGCTTTTTAAAACAAAAAATCGGTATAAAGGCAAAGTTTAAATGCGCCCAATATAGGATGTAATCCTTTCCCAGGGTCGCACCTAACATGAACCCTCAAATCAAAATGTAATTTAAAATCATAATTTTAAGTATGCAGATAACTTCTACAATAGTAGAATTCACATATACATGAGAGTCACTCGCCTGCCCTCAGAAGCCACTCTGTAACATGGACAGTTTTATTGACAATCTGGGTCAATGACTGTTCACCTTCAAATGTTTAAATGTGATGTTACTAGAGTTATGAGTGAAGTATTGTTGACCTACATTCAGATACTCTAAAATTATCTAATTGTAAATCGTTTTAAAAAATATCCAAGACTATTTTACCTTTATTTTAGACTGTAAAATTCGATATCTCGTTGTTAAATTTTCATAAAATGTTATAGAAATAGTGTCAGTTAAGGACTGATACTATAAGATAAAAATTTAACTATTAAAACAGATTCGTTGACGTAAATTTAACATGGTACATTTACTTCCTTTGCATAACGGCTTAATGTTGTGGCAAGGGGAAATCTGAATATTCCCACGCTACAAGGGATATGAAAACGCAACATTTAGTTAACAAGAAACATTTGAAATATGAAGTAATCATGTTAACTAAAATTAATTAAAAAGATTTTGACATCAAAGTATAAAAAGTAATCGGGAATTTGACAAAATTATAAAACTATTCATTTACTAAACATTTATGTAGATATTCATAGAAATACACATAAATTTATGATATTTTATATTTAAATTGTATAAATTATTAAGGAAACATTTCGTTATCTGTTATTTTTTTTCTAGAATTTCATCAACACATCTTGCAGTTCTTACAGCAATTTAAAAATCACTCGAGTTTCCTTTAATTTGCAAAAGTAACTCTCTATACATTTTAATGTAAAAGCAATGAGAGAAATAAAGAACCGCAAAAGTTCGAAGCGAGAGAGCTGTGCGGTTTACTGAACGGTTTTAAGTTACGAAGCTTTTATTTTGGTTTCTTGTTAGAATACTTACTTTTCTTTTCCTTTATATAATATATAAGACATTGATTTCTTCAATGCTTTTAACAGACAACGACGAAGCAAGAAGGTTACATTACATTAAAAACTTACGATAGAGTTGGCGATGAACACATGTACTAGATTAACAGTGCAATGCAGAGAAACGGAACAAAAGATAACATATCTAATCTATGACCTATCCATTTATACAGATCAAGGCTGAAATGTAAACAAAGTTTGTCCAGGAAAATTAACACACACAGTCATAAGTAAAATAGAACCATACCCAGTGTTACTGAGGTCGAAATCATTTTCAAATTAACAATCAAAAGAAGCTGCATTTTATCACAAAATAACAAAGCTTTCATTTCAATTCGCAAAAATAAAAATAAAACTTTGACATATTTTTTCTAGCTGTGAGAAAAAGTAACTTAAACAGAGCAGAAGCAAAAGTACGATTACATAGAAAGGGGGCGCAAAATAGCTTGAGGCACTTATTTGAAGAGGAAGCCATTTCTCGTGGAGCAAATGAAGGCGCCTAGTGAGTAGACTCCGCAGACAAAAACCTCCGCAGCAAATTGAAATGCGCGGTACATGTGTACACTCGCCTTAGAGTGCGAAGTTAAACAGTAACAAAGTACTCAGTTTTTATCTCAGTAAAAAGTATAAAACAATTGGTCAGCTTTGTCTATATCAAGCAGAACATGGTTAATTTATGTTTCCACCGTGTTACTAAACAACATTATAAAATCAATATTTTCTATTTCCATAATCTAATTTGCCCTTTTAAACTTCTAATACAGGATCTATATAAGACCTTCGTATAGTTCGAAGTTATTACCCGCTTTAAATTCTATTAAAACTTTGACTTATGGCACGTATGGAAGTTTGTAAAATGTGGGCACAGAGCTCAGTTTTATGTGGCGAAATTTGAATTTGTACAAATAGCGTTGAGCAAACTTCGCATTTACTTTGTTCTGAATAAATCCAGCGACTAAAACTGTGTGCACAACTTATTCACCTACTTAATTGCTTTTACGTCCGTTGTTGTTTTCATTACGACGTGGATTGGGGAATTACATTTTAGAATGTTACTGCCGCTCTCGGATTAGTGTGGATTTAGTATCGGAAATCAGCACTGGGGACCTCCCTTAGTAAGCAATAAGAAATTGTGAGTTGCAGCAGTTAGACCAGAGTTTATCACAGCATTGTAAACATACGTGAATAAGTAATAATAACAGTTTCTTAATTTGATAAGATTGTACACACAATAGCTAAACAATAAAAAGTGTGAATAAATATCTTTTAATTTTTTTTTTGTTAATTTCACACTATACTATCTGGGCACTGCGAAATAATTTCAGTGTGTTAATAAAATGTTTACTCACAGTAATTGAGAAAATTCACAAAACCATGATTAATTTATTAATTTTGAAATAGAAAGTGTAGTTTATAAATAGGAATGGGTTTGATAAGATCAAAGAGTTAATCCGAGTAGGGTTGACCTCGCCTATATTGCTTCCTTGTGGAAAAGTATGTTAATGAAATTGGATCAAATAGTTCGCTTAAATTTAACAAACGGGATATAAAATGTACGGTATGTAAAATGTACCCTAAAAGTATTCAATCAAGCCAACATTCTCAGGAAGTTTCAAGTCAACTGACTTCGAATTTGGGATATCTTATGGCCTGTTTTGCGACATGTAAATAAAAATATGGTATTAAACATTTCAATATTAGAATTATAATCGTCGAATATGTCGGTATAAAATTATCTATTCAAATGTTATAAAGAGGAAAGATTTGTATTTTTGTATGTATTGAAACAACTTAAAAACTACTGGGCCGATTTCAAAAACACTTTCGACATTATAAAGCTACATTATCAATGAGTAACATACGCTATCTTTTTTTTTAATTCTACGCGGACGAAGATCCACAACAATCAGTAATAAATGTTAAAAGTTAAACTTTTTAAATACACTTATCAGTTAAATAATAACCGCACAGAAGAGACGGTTTAATTTTAGATCGCGATACGTTGAGCGTTGTAATAAAATTTTACTCCATAATAAATGTTGAATGAAATTATACTCATAGAATGTGATTATATTCAAAAGTTGGCACAGAACAAAGTTCTCGGCTGGTTAATAGCGAACGTGACTACCTTTATATATTATAACTAGCTCTCGCCCGCGACTCCGTCAGCATGGAATTGAAAAAAACAAAAGTGAATAGCCTATGTGTTCTTCCAGACTATCTTCTACATCTATGCCAAATTTCATCAAATCCATCCAGCCGTTTAGGCTACAAACTCTAACAAACATCCATCCATCCATCTATCCATCTAAACATTCACATTTATGACATGAGTAAGAAGTAAGTAAGTAAGTAAGATTATGTGCATGAATGTGAAATACAGATTTAAACTTTCTATTCAAGTCACCATTCATAAGTTGTGACAGAAAATTACTTGGTCTCTAAATACTACGGTAAGTGAAGCTTTCGAGTACGCAAGATAATAAACATAGGTAGTCTCCAAAATAACAAAAAGTAATATTTCCTTATATTAAGTTACCCCAGAACTATGTACTGGTAAATACTTTGGGTTTATATAGTTACCCAGTTAAAGGCAAATTAATGGGGTTTAACCCTTGGAGATTTTACGCTTAGTCGTTAGTTAAACGGATTTTCCCAACAAAAGGCAATTAATTATCAGCTCAGTGGAAAATTATGCGCTAGTAATAAAACTACTTTTTAACACTTGATCTATTTCAACAGCTAAATACTTTTTTACAAATCGCAATCAAAAGGTTAAAAAAATAACTAAGGTTAACGTACCAAATACAGCCGTAGAGACTATTTTTGTGATGAATCTACTCATAAAGTACTGGACTGATTTAAAAAAATATTTTACCATTAGAATGCTACAATAATCATAAGTTAGGTTTTTTTCATTATATTGTTATATATAACGTTTTAAAAATAAATATCCACCATGCGAAGTCGAGACTGGCCGCTAGTGAATACTCTCTATATACTTTTATAATAAAGCGTAAACTCACACTTCTTTGTTGCCTAAGATGTCAGCAATTACAGCATATTTCTGAATAATTCTTTTTTTACTTAAAAGCCCTACACTTACGTCACGCTTTAGGCTATATATTTTCACGCCATGAAACTTGGGGGGTAAATATTTTGGATTAAAACTCTAATGTGAGAAAGAGACCATAAGTTGCTGCCAACATCAAGGAAGCAAGATTGTCAAGGTTTATCATGTCGTGTCATCTTAACATTTGCTAGTAGTTATAACAAGTATATTAATAATTTATCCATTATCATGGTGTAAACATTTTCCTCATACCTTCGACGCATAGTTTCAATGTTGTTAAGTAGTTAAAGGTGAATTTATGGGATTACACAGGTGAAAATAAATTTCGCACTCGGTCATTAATTACAGCGGGGTCCTGAACAGCGGCCAAGAAATTATTACTTTGATAGAAATCCAGTGGTAATTAAACGGTCCAGCACAATTTTCCTCAATTATATTTATTTGGAAAAGAAAACATTGAGTCAAAAGAAAAATACTCACAATAATTATAAAAAATAATGATCGTTTCTTATTACACATTGTAATTTTATTTATGTTGGCGGTTCATTCCTCATGCTATTGGAAAATAATAATAATGTTTTCTACACATGTTTCATCAGAGGATATTCTGATACTACAAGACTGATAGATAAAAATGCTTTTAAATCCGCTACATAATTTGAATTTTAACTCTGGAGTTGAACTAGACAATTATGTAAGGGAAGGAACCTTGCTTACGTAGTTTATTCTAAATTATATTCTAATCATTAATTGTAACTTTTTAATAACGTTTTCTATCAAAGAATTCTATTATGTTCCCGTCGGCTAGAGACGGTGGGTTTCTCTTTATTTTCGACTTTCATACTGGACACGTTCTTAATAAGATTTATTACAATTACGCAGTTTCTTGATTACGTTGAGCGTTCTCGTGCTCGGAATTCTTATTCAATTAAATCTTTTTTAATTTTTAAGGCGTCTTTTAATTTATTGTTTACGTTCCATAACTTACGTATATATGAATAAAGGTTTTTTACGTTTTAAGATGTTTCTTAAAATTGTACATCATCATCACCAGCTCACTCTACACGTCCCCACCGAGGAGCTCGCAGCCTACCCTAAGTAAGGTTCAGATAAATTGCACATAATGTTACTAAAATAAAAAAATCTTGTCTATAAATTGAACTACATAATAATAATAAAAAAAATATCAGTATTTTCTGACAGAAACATTTATTAAGTTTCAATGTAATAAACCACAGTATACATGTAATTCCAGAAATTTCTTACATGTTGAGAACGGCTTACCGAAAAACTTAATTTGGATCCCTTCGTTGCGAGAAAATATTCAAATAGCTTTTTGCCACGACATTAAGCCGTTATTCAAAATAAGTTAAATGTTGCGTGTAACGTTTACGCAAAATAAGATATTGCTCTATTTATTGCACATAAATTAGTCGATTTATCTCGCAGTCAAAGTTATTGTTGATAACCAATTATTGCGTTAACATCAAGTTCGACATTTGGGAATTAAGTTGCTATTTTTGTACTTCCTCTAACGTTAAATAATCGCTACTATTTACATCCAACCAAAATGATTAACAGAAGCACACGCGCGGGCAAACCAATGATACGGTTTTTGTAGGGCTATATTTGTATATTGTGTTTTGTGTAAAATCTCAATAAAATAAAAATAGATAGAAGAGGTACAAAGGGACCAAAAAGATGAATGTTGTTCACATGGCAATTATTACATAAGAAACAAAGCAAGATATTTATTACTACTCTTACGATATATCGTCGGTTATGTCGCTGTGTTTCCGGATTTATGATTTTATGAGGTTTTTATTCATTTTTACAGCTAGAGCGAAAACCGTTCTGTGAAAATTGATAACATAGTTTCGTTCAAAATTGACAAAGGCTGGTTGAATTGATTTGGTACATCGTGTAGTATTGTAGTGCACCGAAATTACCGTTGCATGTATATTGACAATGTTATAATAGTTTTAGGGCATAAATCATTATAATCAGTTTACAACTATAAAAAACAACACATCTAAATGTTTAGAAGTTTAACCGTTAAAATATTCATGTTTAATTTTGTATAATGAAATAACTACCTAATGTTACCCACCTAATAAATTCAATAACAAGGTAATTTGTTCTACAGTGTAAGATTTTAGACACTCAGCTGTAAAATAGCCTATGTTACTCACTAATAACATATCTTTTTAATGGTAAAAGGATTTTTGAAATCGCTCTAATAGTTTTTGATTTATTTCAATACATAAAAATACAAATCTCTCCTCTTTATGATATTACTATAGAAGTTTGGATGTACAAAAATTGTTGACTATGAATGTTATAATTGTTGGTTTTAAACAAAATTCAAAAGCCTTCTACAAAGGGTATAAACAATACACCTTCGTAATTTACAATTCGTTTTAATCCCGCCGCAAAACCACAACAAGCCTATTTGTGGCCAGAACACTTCAACTCCTCAAATATGTATTTTGTGTATTAATTTAATACGTAATGTACATTGTGTTAATCAATTTAACACACGCATTTTTACGGAATAAGCTCCTTCAACCTTTTAATATCAATAAATAATACACATTATTGAAAGCGGAATTTAAAGTGACATTTTAGCTTATTTGCATTGTTACCACTATTTTAAAATGTTTGTTTGCAAGAGAATAATCTCGAATACAGTTTTCTTTCATTTGACATTTCTATTATATTGTACAAAATACAGAAAACAGAACCTTAAAAACAACACTTCGCATAAATAATTATAGAAATAACTTTTCTTCGACATCGGAGTTCAAATAGTATTATTCTAAATTCTTTCAATAGAAAAAAGACTGTTATTATTTGAGAAATTCTCGAGAAGTCTACTCAGAATTTTGTGTAGAGGAATTTTCAAAACAGACTCTTGAAGAATACGTCGAATTTGAATAAAACATTTTCTTGAATTTCATAAACAAATTTCGAGTGCCAAGGATGTGAGAATATTTTATAGAAATGTTGTTGGACGAACATCTGGTGCTGAATACGATATGCAACATTCTACTGAATTGTATTGACAAAGTCCTTTTCAAATAAAAAGATATTCGCTCCATGCACAAATTCTTTCGATACCATCATCTAAAAATATGAAAAAACAAAAGCTTACTCGTAATTAGATAAAGATTTTAATGTTGACTTGTCCACAATTAGCCAACGTTACCAAAATTATTCACTAAATAATTCGCATAAGTTAAGAAGCTTACATGTTCTTCCAAACTGTGCTCTACATCTATGCCAAATTTCAAAGATATGCATTTATCCCTTTAGGAGATACCTTCAAACATACGTCCATCTAAAAACAAACTATCGCATTTATAATATTAGTTAAAAGTATCTACTTACTTAAAGATTATCTACTTACTTCCTCCACAGATTATAACAAATATTGAACTTAACAAATAAAGTAGCCTTTTCTACGTATTATGTAATACTATCTGTCGCCCGCGACTCCGGCCACATAAAAAAACAAAAGAAAGTAGCCTATGTGTTCTTCCAGACTATCCTCTACATCTATACCATATTTCATCGAAATCCGTTCAACCGTTTTGGCTACAAACTATAACAATCATCCATCCATCCATCCATCTAAACTTTCGCATTTATAATATTAGTATGATTTTAGATCCGGAAAAACACAGCTGTCTTGGCATAACGTCAAAAACAAAGGCTCCAAAAGAGGTTGTCAAATTCGTGGTCAATATACGCTGAGAGAGGAAGGCTTAGGAAACTTTTTGTCTTGTTTCTGTGTCGACAGGTTTCTTTTGTTTCAGAAAGATACGAAAAACTATACGTCTCTGGTGTACGAAAGACGAATGGCACCGTCCGCGCTGCAAGTTTTACGTTTTACCTTTTTTTATGTTTTCATTCCACTGTTATTATTCTTTGTAGATAAAAAGAAGTAATAATTTATACTAATTACTATATCATTTAACGCTCAACCTTAAACAATAATCAATCAACTCTACTGTTTTAACTACAATACTTAACTAAAAGTTTTAATATTTGTACGAGTACAATAGTCGGTTAAATAGTTAGCAGGAAAATTTCAACAGAAAGGTGATTAAATTAAAAAAAGAGAGCCTTAAATTTTTTTTTCAAAAACTCAAACAGAAAAGTAGAGTAAAGGACTTGTGCAGACTCGTCATAAGTCCTAAAACACAGTTTTTCTTATTCTCACGTACGTTCGGAACTTCTAATCTCCTTGTCTTCCTTTGCAGCACGTCTATACATAAGAGATTTTACTTTCTTAATGTTTTATAATATAAATACAGTATGAGCAAAAAACATCAACTTCTGTTCAAAGATACATGTATTCTCCAACAGTTTGTAATAGGTAAAGTTCACAAGAACTTAGATTTGAAAACGTAAAGTATCGTACGTGGTCTAATATTGAGAATGTTTATTACTTACTAGCTTTCTAGGGTAAAAAAAACAAAAGTGAGTAGCCTATGTGACCTTCAAGACTATTCTCTACTTTTATAACAAATTTCATCAAAATCCGTTGAGCTGTTTAGGCTAAAAACTCTAAAAAACATGCGTCCCTCTAAACTTTTTCATTTACTGTATAATATTAGTATAAAGTATAATAAGGTCGATCAATACCGAATATTTCAAGCGATTGTCCGGCGAACAATTTTAGCTGTGACTGCAAAAGGTTTGTGTACGGCCAATGGCGACGTGAAATATTTGCAGCAGTCTCTACATGGCAACACTAAATGGCAATAACAATTTGCCTTGAATTAATTTGAATCAATTTTGTAGTTTCAACTGCCTTGTTACAGAAGTTACACTTGTAACCACAACGAAAACATTTATTGTCTTTTCAGCTTTTTATCAACTTCACTGTTTTATTACCAATGTTTGAATGAAGGCTTTGAGTCAAAGAGAAGTTGTAGCAACTTCGTCGAAAGATGTCAAGAAATCCTTTGAACATAGAACACTTCGAAATTACAGTAAAATACGACGAAGTTCACTTTGAAGCTATACAAAGTAGCTGGGAAGAGAAATTTCTTATGGAATAATACTAGAGATATGAGCGCGTTTCCAAGATCAATTAAATTATAGAGCAAATTCCTTCTACAATTGCCATGAGTTTCCACTATCGAAACATTTACAAATTATCATTTCTTTGAAAAAACTACAAATAAAAATCGCGACAAAATAAATACTGAGTTACAGAAGTCTTTAGTGGCGCTATGTAATTTATTATTAAAACTGAAAGATTTTAATTTACTTTGCAGGCGACAAGTTAAAACAAATGTAAATAGAATCACAAATTTAATTCCACGTCGGATCGTATTTACTCCGCCGTGTGAAACTATTAGTGTTGAAATTTACTTAAGAGAGTAATTAAGGCAAAGTGCCATTCGCTTTTTGAACGAACATGTGTAGATAAGGCTATGGAGTACTAAATAAATTAGGTAAAACAAATCATAAAGAAAGATTTCAGCTAGTACTCACTAAGGACCTGTCCCACCAAATTGTAAATTTTCTGATAACAATCCAGCGTATAAAATATATGATGGAAATATCGGATTTTGTTACCTTATGACAGTGACGTCATTTTTAAGCTAGTTGAGTATCTATCAGCCAGTGGTAACAGACCAATAAATTACTGTTTTTAAGTTGCTCTACTATACACACTTACTAGTACATTTTACAGAACCATTTTTAAAATAAATGTAAACGAATTACAAACGAAGATTTTTAAGCATCAAGAGTGTTGAAAGGAAATTTATTTGTAAAACAGAAAAATATCTAGTCGAGTAAAGTGAATTAAATACTTTACGCTAATTACCGACTCGATAACTGAAACTTAGCTCTAAATGGGAGCAAAATAAAACCATTTAACGCGGTTCCACTCTCCTCATAGAAGTTAGAGGGTTGAGTAGTAAAAGTCTAACTTTATGCGACTTCCTGCAACAAGGAAATCCAATTAGCAATGCCAGGCTGCAGGAAGCTAACTGGGATAGAGTGGAAACAGGCGCTAGACCAGTTAACGTGCTAAGAATTCAAGTAACATCGGTATTAAGTGCCATAAACTTAGGTTTTAATTAGTTCAAGACATTTAACGTAATTAATACTTAATAAGTTATTTTTTTATCGGAGATTTAATTCATATTTGACTATCAAGATATTGGTGTGTAAAAGAAGTGGTGGATTTTTATAGATTGATGACATATGGTGAATACGATTATCCATGTTAATATACTAATTTGAGGTTATATAGCATATCTATGGTCGATTTTAGCTTTTTTTAGTATTGTTTGTGTGATATACAACTAAAACCGTGTTTTAGACGAAAATGTGTTACACAACATTCATGAAACAGCAGTTTATAAACGCAGAATATAATTGGAATATTCAAATCCAAGCATAGTTTGTACCTTGTGCTAATATTTAGTTTACCAGGCCTTCGAACTGAAACGTTCAGCAATTAACAGACATACGCTGATTGTTCCAGATGTTCATCAGGGCTAATAACATTAGGCTTGTACGCATTTTATTACTAACTCGCTACAATATCAACCCTAAGTATTTTAATTTAGACTTTGAAAATTGGAAATATTTATTTAATAATTTGTTTTAACAATTATTCAATTTGTATAAAATAAATAGAAAACAGTGTATTTATATTCCATACTGTACAGAAACAGATTGTCAACGCCGCGAAGTCTTAGTTTAAATATTAATTAGGTCAGCTTTTATTCTATTTCGCTTTATGTATTCCAGTACAAGTATAATTATGTATTTACATATTTTAATTCAAAAGAGATTCAATCAATTAGTACCTTGTAACACGACCTTTTACGTTTTTTATTTATTATTTACTTAGTAACCATTTTTATGTATCGCTTCTAACTTTTAAAGTTAAATTAACTTTACAACTCGCTTTTTATAAATGCCTAATAAAAAATCCTCGGTTTCTATTTGAATATTTTACTCTCTGCAGAGAATTCGAATATTAAATTTGAATGCTCGATGAAGAAATACAAAAAAAATATCGTGCTATCCGAATTTTTTGTTCCGATTTCTCTTAAACTTTTATATTTTAAACATTTTGCTATTTATAAATGAAACGTTATTTGCCTGAATTTAAAATTAATTTTCTATTATCAATCTTATAGACAATTATTAACAAAGTTGTAACCATAAAAAAATTATAAAAAAATGACCCATTTCCCTCTCAGCTTCTTTGAAATAAAAGAGATAACATGTATTTTTTTACAACATAAAGAGACAAACGAGCAAATGTATTCGCCGAAATAGCGCCTGCCCACAAACATTTGTATTAATTATATAATTAACAACAATAGTAAAACTTATATTAAAATAAATTATATCAAGTTTTCTTAAGTCTTTAAAGTCTTATTAAAAATATTGTTGAGCAAACATTCGCTCTACGAATTAAAATAATCGTTAACACTACAATAAATACTTATAAACATTATTTGCTAAATACATAAGCACATTTTTTACATTCTAACAAAACGTTTCTCTTATTCATTAGCTATTTTCGTCAACTATAGCGAAAGGATGTTCTGCATTCGTCTTGAGGTAATATATCCCGTCTTTCCTGTAACAAAAATAAAATAATAAACTCGAAAATCTATAGAATAAGGAATTTATTTTCATACCTATATTTGAGTCTTATTTGATTACCAAAAAGCCTTGAGTTTAATTAGATGTTTTTTCCTGTTTATAGTAAAGTAAAAGGAAATCTATTATTATATTAATGTTGAAAGGAAACGTAAGTTTTTCTTATTATTTTCAAATGTTATCCAGAAGCGATAAACCTGATGTTCGTAATAACAAAAATACGTAAAAATACCCGCATTTGCAATACTAGTGAAATTTTGTTTCCAATAAACAATGCAACCAAAACTGATGACTGAAAAGTAAAATTTTTTAATGGCTAACTTTCGCCTGTGACTCCGTACTCGTGAAATATAAAAAGCAATAGTAAGTAGCCTATGTGTTCTTCAACTATGCTCTACATCTATGCCATTAAATCCAGATCCGTTCAAACGTTTAGATTACAAACATCTATCCACCTAAACTTTCGCATTTATATTAGTAAGTTTATACTAAATGTAAGTCACCCGTAATGTATGTCAAAGCCGCCCATGATGAGCGTCTCGCCGGTCCCCTTACACGAGCCGCTGTAGTACAGCTCGTCGTAGTCCTTGCAGCGCACCGCCGTGAACGGCACCGACGATATGATGGATTCAGAGAAGAACATGTGTGCCCGGTTATGTGCACAGAGACCTATAAATTGAATTATAATATACTAGCTTTCACCCGCGACTCCGACCGCCGGAAATTAAAACAAAAGTAAAGAGCCTATGAGTCCTTACAGACTATTCTCTACATGTATGCGATCCATAGAGATCCTTCCAGCAATTTAGGCTACAAACACTAACAAACATCCAGCCATCTTTCGCATTTATATTATAGTGAGGTTTTTAAATAATTTTGTATAAGTAAAATCAAGTGTTTGATTCGTTGCGGTTGATGGTAAAGTGCTTGTTTATTTTTACCTCTATAATCGAATGTGCATCCTGGCTGTCGAGTGCCGCCATTAGGATAGAAGTCAATATGTCCGAGCGGCGAGGCAAAGCCAAGGTATCCTCCGCACGTGTGTATCACCTCCACATGACGCGCGTCATGCTTGTCAAGACGCGCGTCCTTGTTACCCAATGTGAACAAAGGGAGTGCGGGATCCAAACCTAGGGTTATCAAATGGTTAATAGTCAATTAATGTTTTTTTTAGCAAACAGTCGAAATTATACATAGTATTTTGATAATAATCAAAATTCCAATTTGCGAATAACAAAGGCTAAAGCACCACATAATACGTAACAATCAAAGCTGACGTTACCGTGTGACAAGACCATTCGATCGTTCATGTCAATCATGTATCACGTAATAGGTCTGTCGGCGTTTGACTGAAACATGCGTCGACGTTATTTTGTAGAAAAAAAGAATTTCATGTTTCTACGTATTCATATACCCCTAGCAGTTGCTTGACTTCGTCCGTATAAAATGAAAAAAGTAATAAAAATGCAATCTAAGATACTCACAGATAAATTACCTTTCTAACGGTGAAAGATTTTTAATCAGTCCAGTAGTTTTTGAGTTATTTCAATACATACAAAAATACAAATCTTTCCAATTTATAATATTAGGATAGATGACGATGTTTAAAATGTTCAATTGATTGTTCACAAATTAAATTGTAAAGTGGTTTAGGTGATGCAACACAAAGACGTTCCACAATATTACCTCCAATCTGATTACGTTAGATGATTACGTTATTGATAAAAATGTGATAAAACATTTAATTACACAAGTTACCTGTGATTGTATCAATAGGTCCTTGCTTCACATACGCTCCAGCTATACCGACCACGTGTGCGCCAAGACTGTGCCCGATTAAGTGAACATCGTCCATAGACACTCCCTCCGATATAAGAAAGTTGAGGAATTCAGTCAACAGTCTTCCTACCATAGCGACGTTGTAACTGGCCAGTATGTAGTTGACATTTGCTGCGTTCCCCCAATCAACTACTATTATGTTCAAATCACTGATGTTCAAATAAGCTGCAAAGAAGCACGGAAATTAAAATTACCAAAAGAGAATTAAATACTTCATATGCACTACATGAAAATTCTTAATCCAAAATCTTAAGAATATCTTTTAAATTTCGATTTTGTTGAATAATCCTAATAAACCTTTTCATCTTTGTCGCTTCCATAACATTGAATAAAGCAAGACATCACATTTATTCCATCCATCAATTCTCTGCCGTTAAATACAAATTATAATAGAATTGTAGGTATATTCACCTTCTTTAATTGATTCCGGCATAGGACTTGAGCCATGGTTGAGCCATCCATGAGTGAGTACCTTTACCTTGTTTTTGAAATTAAAATTAGAATTACGTAATGACGCGGTGTCGTTTATTTTCAAATCTTGTCCATCGTAAGGATTACGCCTGGAAATTGTAGAAAAGAATAAGATTACAACTGTACTTAAACGATAAAGGTCAAATTTTATAATTCACTAAAGAAGCTATAAACAGAGAAACTCTTTTCTGTTTACATTTTACAAAACAAATATGAGAAAAATGGAATGTATTGACAAAAGAAAAACATAGCTTACGTGTTTAATTTTTTTACAGACGTTTGTCCCAAATAATTTCTATATAATTTATTAATATTACCTTGTAAATAATTTGAATTGTACATCCTGTTCGTATACCCAACCCCAGAACCAGAGCCTGGTTTCGTTGATATTGCCAGCAGGCGGAAAGGTTTGCACGCTAGCTAGCCATACCGGGTCGTACGGTGTTGGCGCATCCCATTCAATGCCTGAAACTAAAGAAAATCATAGTTAAAAATAGGGAAGGTCCTCATAATGATTTCTGACATTCAAGAGAACATGACACTAAGAAATTCCTTCCAAAAATGTTTTATAATCAACATCAATCTATAAGGCGTCAATAACTTAAAGTCGTTATAAATTCAGTGTACCAATATTGTTTACTAATAAGACGGCGTGGATTTAAATCTGACATTATGTACAATGGATGCTAATGCTACTAATAAAAACCATAGTACAGCTATTTAATTATGGACATGTAAAGCTGACTGTACTTGTTTACCTGTAGAGTGAAAGAAAACATGCCATTGTTTTACCTACTGTTATTAATCAAAATATTTAAAAGCCGTAGAAATGAACACGGTACAAAACGTGTGTTATAAAAGAATTTAATTGTTTTGCCTTTACCAGTGCAATATTAAGGTACGATACAAAACTATAAACTATAACGACGGTTGACACATCGGTGGGCTTGTTGCTAAGCGTAATAGATGACTCGGTAGAGTTTCGCCCTCCACGAAGTAAGGGAAATTCTAAGCATGCGCGGCGACATCGCTCTTGCAATAATAATGACTAAGGTCGTAAAAAATGGATGTCCATAACTTCCGAGACGTCATCGTGGATAACGCAACCAAGCGACCCTATCATTTTTCCCACCTTATTATTTAGTTTTACCATATTCATAGTGGGAAAAGGAAATAAAACCTATAGCATTGAAATTTGAGACTGTGTTTTATTTTAGTTACGGAATAAATTTTAAATTGATAACATTTTAGCGGTTATTATTAGCAATAAATATGTGCGAAAATGTCTCGATATTTACTCTACAAATTTTAGATAACAAAGCTCATAAATAAATTCCCAAAAAAAGTTGCAACCGAATACTATGTAATAAAAAAACCTAAGTATTTCTTAGGTACATAAATGTACATATTTTTTTGAGTTCAATTAATTAATTCATTAAAGTGTCATATTATTTTCGGACACTATTGTGTAATAAATTCTTTATTTGTTATCATGAAAAATCTGTTCCACGACAAGGAAATGTGTACAAAAAAATCAGATTGTTGCGCAATGTGTGCGTGCCGGAAACATAAAAATAAATGACCTACGTGCGATAAAAAGCATGAGGTGCACTTCTATGGATAACCTTAAGATAACTCCGTGAGAAAACATTTGGTATTAACTCACGTCCACATCTAAAACAGCTTTACAATTAACTGACACTGCCAAAATATCTGAACGCAACAAATTGATCCTGTTTTTTTAAGTAAACAAAAAGGGATTATAATAATGTATAAATGTTTCGCCAATGTAAACCCACCTTAACAAGAATACATTTCTACGTTTGCAAAAAAGATCCACCTCTAGACTCTATTCATATTATTTACTTGTGTATTAGCACTTACTTTGACCAACATTTACTTAAAATTTCCCTTAACATTAACTTGTTACAAAGTAATGGTTTATGTTAATGCATTTTCGTATACTTGTTAAAACAAATAGATGTTAACTTAGAAAAAACCTGTTGTGAAATCTTTTATGTATTTAACACTTACATTGTTTTAAAATAACTGTTGTGTTAAATATTCACATCTCAGAATAATGAGTCGTTGTTTTTACATAAGTAGGTATCGAGTTAATCATGTTCATTAACAATATACATTTTTTTTATATATAAACTAGCTGTTCCCGTGCGGCTTCATCCGCATGAAATTATGAAAATTTTGTTTTATTGTTTACATTTGTCAAATTATCAATAGCAAATGTCAAAATGACATGACATGACAAACCTTGGCAATCTTGCTTCCTTGATGTTGGCAGCAACTTATGGTCTCTTTCCCACATTAAGATTTTCATCCAAAATGTTTACCCCCTAAGTTTAATGGCGTGAAAATATATAGCATAAAGCCTGACGTCAATGTAGGGCTTTTTATTAAAAAAAGAATTATTCTAAAATATGCTGTAATTGCTGACATTAGGCAACAAAGTGTGTGTTTACGCTTTATTATAATAGTATAGACATGTATTGACGGTATAGCAAAGATCGTATTTCTCATTTGTAATTAAACACGCGCTAATTACGAAACGAGATGACATAACAACATAGTTGGTCAAATAAACAGAAATACAAATATTGTATAACTAGCTTTCACCCACGACTGGGTCTGCGTGGTATTAAAAAAAAACAAAACCAAGTTGCCTGTGTGTTCTTTCAGAATATCCTCAACATGTATGCCAAATTGCATTGAAATCCGTTTAGCAGATTAGACTACAAACTCTAACAAACATTCATCCATCCACCTAAACCTTCACATTTATAATATTAGTATTAGTATGATTTAACAGATATTCCATAATAGAAAATTTTACGTCTTAATTATTTATTTAACCGTATTACTTATTTAACCGTGACCATGATGAAGATACAAGTGTCGTATTCTATCAATGAGATGCATTAGCAATGAGATCGAAAAAAGGTTAACGTGCTTGAACGCACGTGATATACTCGAATACAATATACTCAAAGCGGAACTACAATGTTTATTGTATAATGAGCCCGGCTTCGAACACAAACTAGGAGTCAATCATATAATTCATTGGAAGTCGCAAATTTTAGCAAAGTAGCTATCATACTCAGCATAGTTACAAAATTAAGGTTATCTTAGTGTGAATGTAATATGAGAAATCTACACTAAAGCACAGGACAAGTAACCAAATGAATCCAATAGTGAAAGTAGATTAATTAAAAGAAAAGAGCATACTTCTTACTTGAGACCCGATAACATTTGTCTGAAGTTCTTTTACCGACAATGATCATGACCTTAGCAACGAAACCATTGACGGCGTACACGACTAGTGACGTCTAGAAAAGTAAAGTTCTGATTTTCCCTGTTTTGATGAGAATATTTGAATTTTGTTTGTAATATCGAAGTGAGCGTGTGTCTAATTTCATTTAATTTTACTTAACGTGTACTTCAATATTGTACATGAATATGAACTCAACGCCATCTGTGTTTATAAAACAGAAAGTGGACAAAAAAAATTATTATACTCTTTTTCCTTTTACAATTTGCTGCCAGCATTAAAGATGTACATAACTGATAAAGTGAATGAACACCTAAATTTCGATATTATGTCAATTTTATTGAAAAGATGCATTCCATAGATATGTTAATGTTGCTCTTTCTATACGCAAATGAGAACTGAGAGCTGAGCGAAAAGTTTCATATGATGTGTATAACATTATAATTCACACTTGAACGAGTCTTATGCCTTTAAAGGACCGCCGAGATTCATATCTTTAAATTAACATTCAAAGAAAGTTACTAGCGAACATCTCTATTCTGTATACGGCAGTTCATAGAAAAGGGTCCTTAAAAACAGGACGACCATATCAACAAAAAAAAGAAATTAGAAACTGAAGCGGGTTTTTATATATAAAAATATATTTTTGCTTCGATGTCAGTGATCAGGTAAATTTCAAACACTTTTTAATTTTTAACAACAATTATTTTTTGTATAAATTAGTAGCTTTGACAAGAGATAAAAAAACACAAAAGGTATTCCTTAAAATCCAGCCCAAACTTAGCTTGGGTCTCCTCCCTGCTTGCTGTGTGATTTATAAATCGCAATAATTACAAATTACATTTCATTTGCGAATACAGATTTCATGTTTGTTTGAATCTTAATTTTAACAAGGGATACATATTATCTGATATTTTTTTAAGATTTATAATATTACTAAAATATTACAAAACACCCCTAATATCTTGAGTTACACAAACCTGAAGAAACAAGAAGCAAAAGCAAAATCATCACAAAGTTTGTCTTCAAACACGAAAACTAAAATTCACTGAGTATAAACAAACTTGTAGGCACTTGGAAAAGTTTAAAATTCTCATTTTGATACAACTTCGAGTTGGTGTACCGTCACTGAGGACTTGAACATTTTCACTGACGACAGCCAGCGATAGAATTTAAATTTGTGTAGCGGTATATTGGGGAGCATTGTAATTCATTGTATGTGCTTACGCTACATCCATCGATCATATTAATCAGACAGTTTCCTATTGCTTTTAATTTATTTAGACAAAGCTATTTTAGAGAGTCTTTGTGAATAATTATTTACGATTAATTCTCTCATAATTATGTGATGTCTCTATTCTAAGAAATATAAGACTACCAAACTAGTTCATGATAACTGATCAAAATCAAGATGCGCAAAATTACTTGTGAGATTTTTAATTTTAACTTAATACGGAATTATTATTCGAACAAGGCAATTTTTATAACAGTTCTTTTTAAGCTTAGAGTGCGTGCGCTATGAGCATTTTGCCGCCCTCGCCTAACGTTGGTATTTCGAAAACTATTGTAATTGCCTTGTTGAATCAAGACTTTATTTACTGTTTAATTTTATGCAAAAAAATAAAAATCGAGTTGCTGAGTTGGGCTAATGTTTTAAATTTTAGGTTCAAACTTCTTTTTTTGGTTATTTCAGTCTAGATTTTGGGCCATCGAGAAAACTATTTCGCAATACTGCACCAGTAAAGAGAAAACAACAGAAAATTACCATTACATTACCAACACTGTTCTGTATTAATAGAAAGGATTAACAGGATAGGGTATTGATTGGAAATGACAGCCTGCTTCACTTTATTCCGAATTAAACGTGCTCGTAGAAGTTCCCGGCAATTTAGTCGATTTATATTATTACTTCGAAATCCCACCACCACCATCAGAGCCAAAATGGTAAAAATAAAATGGACACAAATTACCAGATTATAGCATATCCATTTATATAGGTGAATGATTACTGTTTTACTGTCAAACTTTGACTTGACAGTGTCAGTGACACTTAGCATATAAAACATATTGGTGTCATGTTAATAATTCATTTCGTTTTCATAAACCAATAGTAATAAAAGGACAAATAAAAGCTTTTAGTCCAAACACGATTTTGCATAAAATCAACTGCGAAGTGAGAAACCATGGCCTTAATAATTGAAAATCAGAAAATCCTTGAATTTCTTGAACTAGTTGGTCGTTTGAAGGTCTGTAGTTTTACAACAATTGTAAAATTATTTTCATAACTGAACTTTCATTATTTGTTAAATCTAATTTATGAAATTGTTACTATATTTTTTTAGCACGTAAAACGAACAGGCTGGGTGCTCTGCAATATTGACGATTGCGAATCGATCGCTGGTCACATGTATCGTATGGGCTTAATGACCTTTTTGCTCACAGAAGAAAACAATCCAACAAAATTAGACCGCTTTAGATGCCTACAAATAGGTAAGCTTTTGTGTAATAAAAAAATAGTTTAGCTTCTGGTTTTTATGTTAATATGATAATATTAACTGCTTTGTCCATCTGTTCCTGACATCGATTGCTCATATAAAAGCCATACTG
Organism: Papilio polytes; assembly: GCF_000836215.1. NCBI lineage: Eukaryota > Metazoa > Arthropoda > Insecta > Lepidoptera > Papilionidae > Papilio > Papilio polytes. The sequence continues at coordinate 3,597,760 of NW_013525157.1, forward strand.
TTCTTTTATTATGTTTATCTGTAGATAAAGAATATGATAAGACCATTTTTGCTGACCAAATAATGTGGCCTATCATATGTGTGTTTTAATTATTTAACTTACATATATACATTTTAAATAAAAAAATGTATATTGAGTGCTTTATATGGAACAGATTGTGGTTTTATTTAATACTAGCTTTGGCCGCTATATTGTCAAACTGGAATGAGAAAAAACTAAACAAAAGCAAGTAAACTATGTGTTCTTTAAGATTATCCGGTACATCTTTACCAATTTGCCAAAATGCTACTTTCATCTAGATCCATTCAGCAGTTTAAGCTATAAACTCTATCAAACATCCATCCATCTAAACTTTCCCATGTATAATATTAGTAAGTTTGATTACATGCATAGGTACTTGATTTAATCTGTCAGACTTATAAGTAGAATACATATAGAATTTTGTAAATTAATGTTTGATTACATTAAAAAATATTGTACTCTCATGTTTCCAGCATTAGTTCATGACCTAGCTGAATGCATTGTTGGTGATCTGACACCACACTGTGGAGTATCTCCCGAGGAGAAACATAGAAGAGAAGATGAAGCCATGAAAAAGATTGCTGAGCTCACTGGCATTGCTGGTGACAGGATGTATGACCTATATAAGGTATTTCTATGTATATTGAATATGTTTAGTGTTAAATACTAGACCTATGAGTTCACTTTTACTCACTTATGAGTAATGAAACATGTTACTTTAGATTCAAACATTTGTCTAATTAATAAGTATAAATTCAACCCCTCTGATCAAAAGAGTAACATCTCTTATGACATACTAGCTGTTGTGTGCGACTTCGACCAAGCAATATAAACATTAAAAAAAGGAGCCTATAATATGTCTGTTACCCTGCAGTGAAAGTCTGGTTGAAATCGGTCCAGCTGTTTCGGAGATTACCCGGAACAAACGCGGCTTTCAGACAGACAGAGAAAAAAATTAAATGCGATTTTTGTTATCGGCAACTCACATACCTCATCTTCCCGAAATCTGAATTTTTTTTTTGATATTATAAACAGACACTATTTAAACTTATACAAAATGTTACTTTTATCATCGTACAGGTTCAGTTGTATCATACTTCAAAGATTTTTGTTGATGTAAATACCGATTTGTTATCTAAAAAAAATTGTAATAGAAGAATAATAATATGATGATATGTAATGATGTACTTAAATGACTAGTTAATAAAAAGTCATTGTTCTTATCTAAATTATACTTTTTACACTGATTTCCTAAAACTCTGACATTTTTTATACCATTGTAGAGCGATAACATCAATTTATCTTTAAAACCTTGTCAGTCAAACCTATCCTAAATATTTCTCGGACATTCTGAATGTTGAATATGAATTATTAAAAATATAATTAATATTATACAATTAACTTTTCAGGAATATGAAAACCAAAGTTCTCCTGAAGCCAAATTCGCCAAAGACTTAGACCGCTACGATATGATTCTACAAGCATTTGAATATGAGAAACGAGAAAAAGCACCAAATAAGTTGGAAGAATTTTTCAAGGCTACTGAAGGAAAATTCAACCATCCATTTATAAAAGACTTAGTTACAGAACTGTATAGACAAAGGGAAGAATTTGAGAAGAAATGTCTTCTTAATGGAAATGCTTAATTTAATTGTTTGCAGGCAAATTAAGATCTGAACATAACATTACTATGCCTATTTAAAAATACAGTCTCGCACATTTTGATTATTGGCTTGTATTAGTTGATTTTAAATTGCATTAAGAAGAACAAGGCAAAGGTTGAATTGTCTACTTTTTTGTCTGTTGTTTTATAAATTTACTAGTAATCTATAGGTGGATTTTTTTTTAATTTTCTAATAGTTAAAGTAGTCTTTTTACTTAGTGATAATGTTGCTTCCTAATGGGAAAAGAATTGAATTTGATTCAGTGGTTTTTGAGTTTATTTGTTACACACATAAATACATATTCTTCCTAATATTAGTATAGTTTGGTATTCATCATAATTCAAATTAATATGTTCATAAAAATGTTCTGCTGCACAATTTAGATGATTTTTCTCATATAATGTTCGTAAGCGTAAGATATGGGTTTTTTTCCACGATCGGATTGTTTTAGCTCACGATATTTCAGCACAGTTGCTTGCGTCATATTCTCGGGCTGACTGAAGTGATGCGGTAGGGTGAAAAAAAAAACAAAAAAATGTTACACGAAGCCATATCGATCTACTTTTCCTGTGTTTGTTCCTTACCAGTAAGCAGTGGTCGCTATACCACTGCTAACTGGTAAGAAACATGTAACTTACGAACATTATATTTGAAAAACCACGACAGTTTAGTGATTTTTCTTATGTTATTTTTCATACTTCATCATAGAATATGCGGGTTTCGTTTACATTTCAATGTACGAGTATTAGATAATACCATCTGTATTGCATTGAAAATGCTTTTTTATTTAGTTACCTACTAGCAAGGCTAGAGACAAATTAATTTTTGTATTGTTAAGTTCTGATTGTTTCAATTTTATTTGTTAGCGATAATTATTTTCAAGGAATCTCCTTGGTAATGTTTTTATTTTTTTCACAATGTATATGTTTCAATACATAAGTATAATATTCTATTTTAAGAAGCTATAAGAGGGATAATTTACTCAATGTATATGTGATGGGCCTGAATGGTATAATAAAGTAATGTTCTGTGTGCCACGGACTAGACTAGACTGGACGGTCCCCTAGACTAAAAACCGTAAAAAATAATTGGAAACTACTATAATGCTATACAAATATTTTTAAATGTGTTACTTTCAGGATACAGTTTGGAATGGATTACAAGTGCCATCGATTTTCTTGAACAAATTGTACTATTAGAATACATTAATATGTGTTATTTTATTCTGTGTGTTTGTAAGTGCAATGAATATGCAATAAATATTTCCTATAGTACTCTAAGTCATGTATGCTTTTATTCAAGTTCATTTAAGTATTAAAGTAGTATTATCTATGATTTTGATGTGCCAAAGTTCTTGAATTTATTCAAAAAATGTTCAGACCTATATGACTCCTACTTAATCATATTTTATTTTATTCAGACCTAACCGATGCCTACTCCAGGGGTGTAATTGTAAAGGGTTGCACCACACTGTTTATAATTAAATTCAGAACAAGTATTGTTAGTTTAAAACTATGACCTTGAGTCGCTAAAAAATTAAAACTGTCTATACTATCATATTTGCAATGTTTCTATTCTATATCAGCTAAAATTTAACTCACCATCTGAGATTTTTACAGGTCTATTATCCTAAAGTGAAATAGTGTATAATTATGTGCACTATTTCCTCCCAAATTTATTTAAAAACATTTCTAAACTGAAACAATAACTTAAAAATATTCCTAACACAATTTTTTTGTTATAAAAGTGCATAACATACAACTCATGTAACAAAAACGATCTTTTATTACATACAACTTTGTCGCATGTCGAAACTTAAAAATAGTTCTGATGTCAATTAAAATATTTGTCATTTGTTACTATTGTAGCATTCCATTGTATTTTGTAAATGCTGCTTATTGTATTTTCATTATACTTAATTGTACCTCAAAAAGACGTAAACTAACATTACTTTTTTAATTAGTAAAATGTTTGTAATTAAATATTTCTTTTATTTATCAATATGGCCAACACTGCATTGACTAATAAGTAAAGAATTATTTATAAACAACTAAGTATGTAGTGATTGTAGTTCAAATAGTACTTAAAGAGTGGCACTGGGCATAGTCAGATGTGAAAATATTTGCATTTGATCCAATTTTGGCGTTACAGCTCTGGCAAAAAAGGGACAATGGTATAAACAACTGTATGCATGTCAGGGTGTAACTTGTCTTCCTTTGTATATGTTTAAGTACTAGTTAAAAGAAATTTTAGCAATCCATGTTAGTGGCCTGGAACATTCAATTTCAGTCAAAGTACCATAAAATACAATATCCAGGAAAAACTGGTTATATATCTACATTTGTCATTGGTGTTAAATTGTACATTTAACACTTCAATGTCAAAAAACTAGAAATGTAGACAATATTGAGCAACAATAGCCTTGATGTTATTGCAATGTTGAATACCAAGGCTGTTTTATTATGAATAAAAGTGGTTTAATTATTTTCAAGTCTTTATTATATAAAAATGGATAGTTGGAATAGTATACATACAAATCTATTCAGTCAAATGAAGACTCGTAAATGCTATGTTAATGTTACCTTTAATTACATTTCTTATCACCCCCTCGTAAATCAGATCATATTTCTTCTTTATGTGACTGTTAATACATCTTAGACATACTTTCGCATATTCTAACAAAGAAAACAGATAAATTGATTGGATTATTTATTATAGTTGTTACAGCAGAACCCAAGTTTTTTTTAATGGAAACTTATCTTAATTGATTGCTTCTGTATCACTTGAACAATTTTACTTCTGGTTAACAAACCCAAGTATCCAAAGAATTGTTCATTTAATTCAGCAGTCAAAATTTGTGAATTGGACAAACTTTAATGTACTGATTGCTTTCTAGCGCCTTGGTCCTCTTGTTCTTCTTTTTTTCTTTGTTTCTCTCGCATCAATTCAGCATCTCTGTAAATATATGTTTATTTATATATTAACAAGTGATGCATTAAAGTAACCCAAAACACAATCATTCTCATTACATTTTTTTGTTCAAATATGCAAATACCTGCAGATGTTACAGCAATACAAAAAGTTTGCATAAAGTTCATTTTTAGAAATACACATGGTTGGCACCTAAACTTAGATTATCAATATCAGTTCAAGTGAAATTATAATAACCTATGTTTCCTTTCTGAGAGAGACATTCCTGTTTTCTCACTTGCTGTTTTTTTCTTTTGCGCTTCTTGCTGCTTCTTTTGATTCTTGGCACGAGCCAAATCTCTCTGGTTCCCGCCTGCAATTATTTACATTTTGAATTTACAGTTTAGGTTAGAATGAACTATTATAACCTTGAAATTTATTACTTTAACATGATATTTTGCAACGCATCATATTATAAAGTACATTACCGAATCTTGTTTCTTTACAAAGATTGGAATAAATTTCAGATTTCTTAAATAACAAAATGAACACGGATTTGATATTAACACATTCAAAAACAATTAAATGTTTACATAATGTAGGCGTCACTCTCAAATGTCAATCTTGTCATAGATACTCATTTGCACATCTCTCGAACATTCTATGAACACATTTCATTGTATTGTACTTAAACACCAGAAAAATAAAAAGCAAACTAATATTGTATTTGGTACACTATGATCGTCAACTAAGCAAACGTTTCAGTGAAGGTATTTATTAATAACTTTACTCACGGGTCATTATGGTTTAGGTTCACTGTCACAAAAAGTAAAAACTGAATCGCAATTTAGGATAATGTTTATACAAAAGTCCGGACGATACGCTAGTCCGGCCGAAACCTAGGACAACGCACCGCCCTCCTTGTTGCCAATTTGGAAAGGAACTTTGGAAGCAACTAAAACAGAAGAACTGGCTTAAACAAAGCCACGACCAGCTGGTTGCACCACTTTTGCCATAAACAAGGTAATACCATAGAGTAGAGTGTGAAGGCCCATAGACACACAGATTATACTAAACTATACTACTGTATATTCTTAAAAGAAACTTTCAAATCCTAGTAAACTGGAAAATATTTGAAAAAATAAAATGAACCATCTTTAAACGAAAACTAAAGAGTATTAACTTTTATAAACGAAATAGAAAAAAATACGCAGGGTAAAATCCGTCCATGCTGTCATGTTGCTTCGGTAAACAAACAGTAAATTTTTACTAATAGTTATAATCTCTAAAGACTCAAAATTATTACTGCAGCAGAGCCGAGCAGAGGGAAACTCGAGAATTAATTTAGAAAATAAACCACAAACTGTGTATTAAAAATACAGAACCGACACAACACATTTTATACTCTACAATTCAGTTGACTGAAAGACTGAAATGAACTGAAAGAAAGACTGAAATAGACTGAAGATTTAACTTTGATTTAACTTGATAGAGAGCGCCAGTTGAGCGCGCTATAGCGCTTTTCATCAAGTTTTCATTTTCTAACAAACTGTCAATATGTCGGTCAGCTCCCAAAAGCATTTAAGTAATAACGAAAGTAATAAAAAGAATGACAAAACACTCAAACCACTGTTTCCAAAGCAAGCAGAATGTTCATATGTGTCTTGTTATTGGTATGTAATTCATTACTTTACTATATTGCTACGTAACATTTTTTAAGACGAATGAGTATATAAATTCTTTTGTTTGTTTTGCCTCTTAAATAGCGAAGAAAATGTGTGGAAACTGTGTCAAGATGTATCAATTAGGATACCGGGGGAATTAGACAGGTGCTTTGTGGTTTTTATTTCAAACCCTTGTCGTACGGTGCCGCTGTGGAAACAAAGGGCAGGGCGTGAAGAGGATCGCCTTGTAATATGGGTACGTATAGACAAAAATTGTACTTTATTATTATTTCCACACTAAAAAATAGTACTAATGTTAATTTAACCCATAAATTAAAAATTTTGCGATTTTATATTGTTGTTTTAGAGTTAACATGTTTGTTCCTAAGTGATATAAGAACATATTGCACAATAGCTATCTGCATGATTAATTTATTTTGACCCTTGAAGACCAATATTCTTGATGTGTTCATGATGATCAAATCATTTATATAAATCTCCAACATATTATGTATTGTAATTACTTAAAAATGAAGACTTAAATTGCATGAAATATAAAAACTGTAGTAGAAATGTATTTTCATAGTTTTGTCATTTCTTTTCATAATTTGTATAAGTGTACAATCTATCCAGTTAGAACCTATTTTTGTCTTTGGAATGAGTTGCTCTCTAATTATTTCCAGGTCACTAGATGTGAATGTGGATCAGAGAATAAAGTAATGTGAATGTATTATGTTGTGCAGAGATCCATTGTAGTATTTTTTTAAGCTTTTATCAAAAACTTTAAAAAAGAATTTGTAAATTTGTATCTTGCCTGTTGATATAATACATCCTTAAATTGTTCTATGTAAATGATTTTCTATTTTCCAGGATTACCATGTTATATTTTTGTACTCATGGGACTCTAAGACTTGCCTTGTTTATGATCTGGATTCAGAGCTACCATTCCCTACATTCTTTCATAAATATGTCACAGAGACTTTCCGCACCGACCAAGTTCTGAAGTCGGACTTTCACAGGTAATAACTTTAATTCTGTTTTCTTTTCTTTTTATTTACAAATGGTAGTGTTACATAAAGTTATTATGAGTAGTGAAACATACTGATAAAGTTATGCTCAGGATGAAAGTTGTTTATGTAAACACCTGTTACTGGCTGACAATAATATTGTCTATGGATTTATTTTGTGGTAATACTAAGACATGATCTTTGGCATATTGTAATACCTCTTTATTTTATAATCCATTGGGCTATTGTATGTTATTGCTTCTGTTTATTCATTACATGTGTGATGTAAAAAAACTATGTCTCTATTTTCTTGACACAGATTCTTCCGTGTGGTTCCTGCGAAGCAATTTTTACAGCACTTTGCTTCTGATCGTCGGCACATGAAGCGGCCTGATGGCTCTTGGATTAAGCCTCCACCACCATATCCTGCCATATGTACAAGTGGTATGTACCAATAATGTTATAATTATTGTTTACTAATGTTAATATTTTGCACAAATACAAATAGTAATACTGTTTTTAATCATGTGGTTATGTCATTGGATCGATAGAAAAGCATGATCGGCCAAAGTGTTTGGCTTGGGACATTATCAGTATCACATAATAAAATTATTGTCCATAAACAACAAATACAATTTTGTCTCTGGTTCCAGTTTCAACCCACAACTTGGATGAATACATCAACATGGACCTGGGAATAGGTCCTGGCCAAGTATTTAATTTGACAGATTTTGTACACCGTTTTTACAAAGTTGAAAAATAAGTTTAAAGTCTAAAACTTTAGATAGCCAATTTGTTTCAGCGATTGCTGGGTTTTTGTTGATTATGTTTTAATAATCTTTGTTAAGTTTTTATTAATTTGGTTTCCATTATATGTTGGTGAACTATTATTAAATTATTTTTATTATACAATGTTTGTAAAATCCAATTTTTAATATTAATGAAAATAATATCTTTGTTAAAGCTGAATTATGCTAAACATTCAAGAGCTCTTTTTATGTAATCTTTAAAAAATAACTAATCAATTTCTTTTGCTATTATTAAATATTGGATTTCACAGATATGTGTGTTTGAAATCACATTGTGATATTATTTGTTATGGGCATTTATTTTAAATATTACATTCAAAATACATTTAAATACACACACATTTAATATATTACATTCACACACCATGAAATGGTTTTGCACAATACATACATAGATATTTAATATTACAGAATTATATGCTTTATGATACATGTTTCTATGTAGGAATATACTTAAGGCATATAGCCTGATGTTATTCTTTTACCTGCATAGAAATATTATGCAAATATTTGATATAAAATACATTTTTAATATTCCATACTGTTACAGCTTTATGATAATCGCTTAGAGGAATTTATGAAATTAAAATTTTGAACATGTTATTGTTGCTTCGTTGTAATGGTTTATGAATGATAAAAATTCTTCATTTTTATAAATTCAGAATTGTCGACATAGGTATAAGATTAATTTTATTTAAAATTAAAGTCCTTTTTATATATTAAGTAAACAAATTTCTAATCTCAGAGCTTTCTTTGGTATCTTATAACCTCAAGAATGGTTTGAGTGTGTTGTGCTATTTTAAGCAGAATGATTTGACTATAGAGTAATTTTTTGTTGTCTTTACATTAATATTAACTGGATTTTTTTTTACATTTTTAATCCTAGTACACCTAATAATGTCTACTGCATCTCAACTCATCTTTACTCAAATGTATTTGTCCTTTTTATATTTTATTTTTTACGGACTTTCTAATGCGTGTATGAACGCGATCAATTAACGCCATTGTAAAAACTGTCAGCTTAATTTCTCATTTGAATAATAGGTGAATAATTTCAATGAAAACTTAAACTTGAACAACCTCGTTAATTGTAGTCGCAGGTCGCGTGAGAGACGAAGGTTCGACTTTATAATGGTTTTGTCGCGTTTTAAGTTCACCCTTATGCATAATAGCACGCACCTACACAGTGGACATAAATTGGATGTGAACACGCCCTAATGGAAAGAATTTTGAAGTTCTTAATTTAAATATGACAAAATTATTGCGGGAAAAAAATTGGGGTTATGTATGCCACTACAGTAATAAAGAATAAAAGACAATTAACATAGAAGGTGGATGTTTTGTATGAATGTGTGAGGTTATGTTGTGTGACTGTCAAAGATTAAACGCATGTAGTACTGCATTAAAAGTAAAAAGTGTGGCCTCAATTATGAAAAAAGTCTCTGAAATAAGAAATCGTGAATAAGTCCAGTTTGATTCCCTGGTTAGTTATTTTAGAATTTATTGGGAATGACAGAGCGTAGAGTTTCGACTCAGTAAGTGCCATTTTAAAAGTACCATACAAAAATGTTTCTTGTAGAACTGACAAAGTTCGCTGGAAAGAGAAATCCTCGCTCTTAAGGATCTATAGATTTTTAATTGGAGTTGAGTACCTGCTTTTTATAAAAAGTACAAAATTGTTCATCTTCTTCAATATGTTAAAAAACTACGCTTATTTTAACTTTTTAAGCGATTATTTGTCGCATTACATTTTATTTTTAACTCATTAACCATCTGACGTACAAATTATTCTTTAACTTATAAGAGTGAGTATAAAATTTTAGTAGGTTTTTGAACTTTACCTTAATTTATTGGAAATTATACTTTATACTTGATTATATAATTATATTATACCTGGTTAATAAATAACGTTTAAGTATAATTATTGTAATGTATATCGCGAGGTAGCTTTTGTATGTTGTTAAATCTATTTCATAATTTTGTATCAACTTTTTATACACTCTTTTTAACCTTCCCTAGCACCACTAGAGTTAATTGTGAACAATGTTAAACTCGTAGCGTTAATAATTATGTATTTAAATATTAATATTGGTTTCGCGTATATTTGTAAAGATTAAAAATTCATATTGGAATATTTAATTACAAAAATAATTGATTTATCATATCAATATTTTGCCTTGGACATTTAAAAAAAATATAACATCTGTCGTGTGACGTCTTCTTTATTATACGTTTTTAATTATTTGAATTACTATATACTAACATATAACCCAAATATTTTTAAATTAAGCTACTACTTTATAAGATTTAATATATAGCATAATTATATTCTTGCAAGTTACGGTTATGATGCATTTTAAATTTTAAAATACCGTGTTAAATACGTAAAGAAATATATTGTTAATTATATAATACTGATAAAAGCACAAAAACAATAGGTTTTGTTAAAATATTTAACCACATTCTATTTTAATTAAAATATAATTTTTACATATTTTCTGCAGGGTTTTTGATCTGTGTTCAAAGTTAAATTCTTACCTCCTAGTCGAAATATTTTAGTGTTTTAATTGAAATTTATTACACCTGTATTTTATAGTTGTAAGCCTTCTTCCAACGGTTGCTTTGAAATGTCTATTAGTAACCTAAGATCTAGTCATATTTATCTCTTTACTGTAATTAAGAAAGTTTACCAGCACTATCATTCCGAGGCGTAGCTGGATGCTATATGGGACCAAAGTTTATAACTCATGGACGTGGTGGGGTCCAGTTTGCAGCGAGAGTCCGGGGCCGTGCGGATGTCCCACTGGTTACGCCTTTCTCTATACTATTCACTATTCTAATTCAATTGATACCTTCCTTCTACGCCTTTAAAATATCTATCGACTGAATGCTAAGTGATAATTATTATGCTTGTGCTTTTAATGTAAAGTTACATGTTTTAATTTAAGATCTTATCAAGCTACAAATAAAACGATGTGCTAATTTGTAGTTTTATTTTATTTACATGATATAACGTTTTGGTATCCCTCTATTTTTGAAAATAACACACATTAAGGCGAGTACACACTTGAGTAATCCAATATTCAATTTAATATTCATATTGTTTCTGTTGTTTTGTATGTGGTATTTGATAATTTCATCTTTTGACTGGATAAAATTGAGGTGAATTATTAAAACTTGTGTTTGGCAATTCTCACATTTGTAAAAAGAACAAAATAAAAGAACGTTTTTAATATATAACTTTATTGCAATAAAACTAACATTTACTTAGTTAAAATCTCAGCACCATCATCAGTGATTAAAACAGTATGTTCAACTTGTGCAGTCCGTGCACCGTCCTCAGTCACCACTGTCCACCCATCTTCAAGTATGACGGTGTGCTCACTTCCATGTGATAGAACTGGCTCTATTGTGAATGTCATACCTGGCTTCATCAGACCGGGATATCTGTTCACTAAAAAAAAAATATTTTTAGGACAACTGTATTTTATAATAATTTTGCAATTACTGAAAACTTTCCCATTTCACAAAACTGAGCTTAATGCAAGAAAATTATAAATAAAATTTGAATTAGCAAATTAATACAATGGTGTAAATTATATTCTACTGTTTTTAAACCTATAAAAATCATTCTTATTTTTCAAATTGTGCTGAAACAAGTTCTTGTATTTTTAACTTACAAGTATGGTATATCTCAGGAGGACCATGAAAATATTGTCCAATTCCATGGCCTAGAAATGCAGGTAACACAGTAAGACCATTTCTTTTCGCATGCCTGTTTATAACAGCACCAATATTACAAAAAGGTACATCAGGACCACAACATTTAATTCCCTGAAAAATAAATACATTTAGGACAAAATAGAATGCTTTAAGAATATATTTACCTCGGTCAAGTAATCACACAAAATGACTCCGCACACAAGGAAGTCGAGAGAAGAGTAGCTAAAGGCTGGAAAAGATACTGGGGCTTCAAAGAAGTCATGAAGGACAAAACATTGCATAACAACTTAAAAGGTAAACTATTTAACACCTGCGTATTACCAGTCCTTACGTATGGTTGTCAAACATGGGCTCTGACCAGAAACTTGACGAACAAACTCGCAAGTTGTCAATATGCAATGGAGAGGAGTATGCTCAGTAGTCGGAAATCGGACAGGCTAAGTAACCGAGCAATAAGAACAAGGACAAATGTTACAGATGTAACAACCAAAATCAGAAGACTGAAATGGCGATGGGCGGGACATATGATACGAGGACACAATAAATGGAGCAAGACTGTGACACAATGGTATCCTAGAATGGGTAAAAGGAGAAAAGGCCGGCAAACAAAAAGATGGGACGACGACATTAGACAAGTTGCAGGAGTAACATGGAGTAGAGTGGCAAGAGAAAGAAGCGAGTGGAAAAGGTTGGAGGAGGCCTATGTCGATTGGCAAACAGATCTACAACAAATAAAAAAAGAATCAAATCCTAGAGTAATAATAAATGTATAGTAGTGTATTAGTAATAAGAAAAATGTACAAAAACTTTGTAAAATGATCTGAATTAAAGGCTATTTTATTTTATTTATTTATTTATTAGAATGCTTTAAATTCATATTAATCAATTCAGGATACATGGACTGATTTTCTAAGAAATAAAGTCCCAACATAAGTTAATAAGCCTCTTTCGTGAAGAAAGTATGGTGTCAGTATCAAAAATTGTTTGTAAAAATCGTAATGTTTAAACACTTACAATATCTAGACATTCCTCTGTGATATGAACAAGGTGTTGTCCTTTATCATCAACATTTCCAATAAGAAATGTTTTTGAACAATCTCCATGATATTGCTTGAAAAATACCTAAAAAAGATAATCATTTTGTGATAGCTCTTTTAACCAAATAAACTTGAAATATACAAAAGTTTTTAACCTTACTGTTATATCTACATTAATGATGTCACCATCTTGTAATGGTCTCAAATCAGGGATGCCATGGACAGCCACATTGTTAACAGATGTGCAGACACTCTTCGGGAAGCCTTTATAATGTAACGGTGATGGATAAGCACCAGCTTTAATAGTTAAACTATGAACTAACTCATCAATATCATCTGTTGTCACACCTGGCTACAATTAAAAACAAAAATCTGAAAATTGCACTAATATTTTAATTGAGAATCAGTCACCAAAGGACCAAATATGAACATTGAAATTTAAAAAAAATGGTTTATTAAATTTTTATTATGCTAAAAAAGGAATATATTATATTAGGCCAAATTGTGTCATTTTGCCGACCACTGGCATAGATATTGGTTTATTGTAAATAAATTTATACTTGTACAGAAACTTCACAGAGTACCAAGCATTATGGATTGCTATTGGGGAGAGGCCTTCAATCAGCAGTGGATGAGCTTAGGCTGATATTGATACATTTGAAAACTTTTAATATTCAAATACTATTCATTAATTTTAAATAAATTACAATACTCACTTTGATGTATGCATGTAGTTGATTTAAAATTGAGGCTGCTAATTTGCAACTATTCCTCATACCACTTATTTGGGTATCATCTTTTATTTCAGCTAATTTTGGTACATATTCTGTAGTTTTTAATACATAATCAGGTCTTATAATACTGGCAGGTACTATTCTACTTGGTGATGTTTCTACAGGCACAACTTTTTCATAAACTCCAAACCTCATTCTACAAGTGAAAACATAAATAATCATATAAAAAAAATGATTAAATTCACAAGAGAGACATGTGGTAATAGCTTATAGTTGAAAAAACTTACAATATCCGTTTTTGGACCCGTGGATTAAAAAATTTTGGTAGTCTCATTATAAATTATGTAATAACTTATCTATGTAAATATCTTTTAATAGTACATTCTTAGTATCAATGGATAACAAATTTGGCAGAGCTTATATTATTTTGAATGACTCAAAACTCTTATAATTGCTTACATATTAGTTCTCCATAAACGGCCAACGGCAGTAATTGCTTTGTTAGCATATTCCATATTTTATAAACTGGTAACTAGGTTTTGATTTCAGAGTCTGCAAGTTAGTTTATTTCATATTTTTAAAAGTTTAATTATCACACTAACGTTGTTTAACTAAATAAAAAAAATATTTAAAACACCGAACGCCTGCTTTTAAAGAAATGTCAATGTCATCTTGGACTTGACTTTGTAATTTTGACAATAATCCAACAGAATATAAAAGAATTCGCAATGTCCACTTGGCGTCTATGGTCCAAGTCATAGATTTTACAAAAGCCAAAAGTTTTTTAACTACGTCTATGGTAACCGGGTTGAGTTATCAGCCGGGTTATTGTTTTTCATTGATTCATAAAAATTGAAAACGATATTGCTTACAAGTTACTTTACAGTTCTACAAAGAAAATAGTCGTTTCTTTGTAAAACAATTTAAGTTTAAATATGTCACAAAGTAAGTATAAATTTAAAGTATTGAATGTGAAAATTGTTTGTATGTTGTTTGTTTTAAAATTAACTTTTAGATTCTGAAAAACCATCTACTCAAGATGTTGTGGATCCGACTGGCCCAGCAGCCCGCAAAGGTGTTCTTATATCGTTTAGAACTGGCAAAACCATGGAAATTCCGGAAAAAGATATAGTATGTATTTGTAATCTAACCTAAGTTGTAAGAGTTAAATTTACATTATTGATGTTATTAGTCTTGTTATGTGAGATGTGGAATATAAACATTTTAAAATTTAGTTGGGAAGATGCAGATTTGTTGGAGAGTTTGAAAAGTTAAACCGGATAGGAGAAGGCACTTATGGTATTGTCTGTAAGTATAGTAAATGCTATTTAATTTATTACATCAGTATTAAAATTGAAATTTATTTTCCATAGAGTAGCACATTTTTTATATACAGTATTTTATAATTATCATTCATTAATCAATTATTATATGAGAATCATAACTATACATATAATATTTTATAAAATATTCTTAATTGGCATTACAGATAGGGCTAAAGATAAACTGAATGGCAATATTGTGGCCTTAAAGAAGGTGAGGATGGATGTAGAAAAAGATGGATTGCCTTTGAGCGGCTTGAGAGAAATACAGGTATTAATGGCTTGCAGGCATGAGAACATTGTGCAATTAAAGGAGGTTCTAGTAGGCCGCTCTTTGGAAAGGTTTGTATTATGTTTTAGATACCAGAGCTATGGCACTATTTTTTTGTTTAAAGAGGTAAACAGTGTAATGCCTTATTTTAATTGATTGGTGCATGTATAATTTCTTATTTCGGCAGCATATTTCTCTCAATGGAATATTGTGAGCAGGATTTGGCATCTTTATTAGACAATATGACATCTCCATTCACTGAATCTCAAGTCAAATGCCTGATGCTGCAAGTGCTCAAAGGACTGAAGTATTTGCACTCCAATTTCATTGTGCACAGAGATTTGAAAGTGTCAAATTTACTACTGACAGACAAGGGGTGTGTTAAAATAGGTAATCTTATTTTTACTGTTGTTTTATAATATTTTTCTTTTTGATTTATCTCTATTTTATAAATTTATAATTTCAAGTTTAAAAATATGTATGTAAGTGTTAAATTTAATTAGGAATTCTATCTAAGGGTCAATAAAACCAAAAATATGTTTTTAGCCGATTTTGGTTTGGCACGTTGGTTGGGTGCTCCAGCGCGTAGTGCTACGCCTAGGGTTGTGACATTGTGGTACAGAGCACCTGAACTCCTACTGCAGTCACCTAAGCAGACACCAGCTCTCGACATGTGGGCTGCGGGATGCATCCTCGGAGAACTCTTGGCAAACAAACCACTTCTACCAGGAAGGACGGAGATAGAACAGTTAGAGTTAATAGTGGACTTACTGGGTATGTTTCTTGGTTAATAAATTTTCAATTGACATATTATTAAATTTGAAATTTTCTTAGGTTATAATTCCTTGCTTTTAGTAATGGTTTCTCACTATTTAACACTGTCCTTTAAATTCAAAGACTTGTAGTGCACTAGAATAAAAGTGGTGTAACAACATAAAGCGTAATTTCTCTCATCTTTTAAATACATTACATATGTCCATATTTATATAATTACTAAAAAAAATCCTATATTCTTCTCCTTCTTATAGTGCCATCTTCCGAAGTTCGTCGATCATTAGGGCGACTTTCGTTCTTGACAACGCGGCTCTGAAAAGTGAACGCGTGCTCTTTCCATACCACTGGCGTAGGTTTTTGAGCCAGGACGTTCTTCTTCGCTTTCCGTAGATCTTGCCTTGTACTATATTACTCAGTAATAACATAGCTTTTAAATGATGCAAGAATTTTTTAATCGACCCAGTAGTTTTTTAATTATTTCAATACATACAAAAATACCAATTTCCTCTATGTAATAATAATAAGTATAGATAACATTTAATATTATCTTCTAAATGTATTTTTTATAGGAACTCCATCGGATGCTATCTGGCCAGAGTTCAGTACACTACCAGCGCTACAGAACTTCACTCTAAAGCAGCAGCCATACAACAACCTAAAGCAGCGGTTCCCCTGGCTGTCGGCCGCGGGCCTGCGCCTACTCAACTTCCTCTTCATGTACGACCCCAACAAGAGGGCCACAGCTGAGGAGTGTCTGCAGAGTTCTTACTTTAAGGAACAGCCGTTGCGTAAGTACTAACACTTTTTTTTTTTTTAGACGGTGGTATCTCACGGACAAGTGTACCAAAATGGTTTAAAATGGTTAAAAATTAAATTTGTGAAAATGTAGCAAAATTCTTTCTTATTTATACTTTGTAAATTGAGATATGTTTGTAGATGACGGTACTAAATGCAGTATACTTAGCGAACTTTTGTATATCATTTCCCCTTAAAAAAATCACAGATCATTGAACATTCATAAAAAGACCACCGAATAAATGTTAGTGGTTAATAAAGAATTTTTAAAATAAAAAGTATTCAAGTGCAAAATTAACTCCAAATATATTCTTGGCTAAAATAAAATGTGATTATTCTTCCAGCGTGTGATCCGAAGTTGATGCCGAGCTTCCCACAGCACAGGAATATGAAGGGCCAGCAGAAGCCCCCCAGCAACCAGCTCAACATCCCCCTTTCTAACCTCAACACTGGTGCCAACGACCAGACTAACAACCTGCCTGCTATCTCAGACTTACTTGGATCGCTTGTTAAGAAACGCAGGATCGAATAAGAGTGTACAGCGTAACTAAGTATTCATACAAGATTTAGGGCTTGTCCCACCAAATTGTAAAAACATATAAAATATGTGATGGAAATATCGGATTTTGTTACCTTATCTGACAGTGAATCACTTTTATGCTATCTGAAGTGCTATCAGCCAGTGGTGGGACAGGCCCTAATTTTTTTTGTATCATTTTATGTGTTGTAATTGGATGGGATTTGAATTTTCTTTCCAAATAATTATAAGAATAAAATTAAAACAGTTTTTTTCATTACTATCCCTGCTTCATTTTAAAGTACTGCAAATAAAATTAGTTCTATGAAAACCCTTAATTTGGCGGAGTTTTTGGTAATAAAAAAATTATGTTAGAAACACACTATAATTATAATCTTACGTATTTTTCTCTAAACTAGTTCAGATTTTTCAGTTCGTCACAAAAGACCAGTGATTCTCAAACTCTTTTTTGTTGCGGGACATATTTAACGATTTCAAAATTTTGGCGGCACACAAATAAATAGATAAAAAATATTTACTTCAACACACTACATATGATAAATGGCTTATGACATAAAAATATGCAAAATTTGGCGGCACAGTGGTTGACAAACACTGCATTAGACACTATCGAATCAGGGGTTAAAGCCACCTAAGTTATGGATAGATTTTTTAAGGGTAGTGTTTAATTTAAATAGTGTACAAATGTATAATTTAATAATTTATTTTAACATTGTCATGGTACACAGACAAGATATTACAATTGTGTATTTCCCCTTGTCGTTATTCTGTTGAGTAGTCGTCGTCGCACGAAATTTCCAAAGCTTTGTAAAATTTACGATATTTTTCCGCCTTTGTTGTATCGCTGCTTTTCACCTTTACCTTATCTTTCTGAAAAGGTTATTGTGTATTAAACAAAATTATATCAAAATAAACAATAGATAAAGATTGCAAAATTACAGCTTTTAGCATATTCTCGATCTTGACAAATATTTATTTGTATTGCATATAAATCATTGTAAAAGCAATATAAGTCACCTTTTCTATGCTTATATTATTTGTATTTTTGTATGGATTGTAATAGCTCAAAAACTACTGAGCCGATTTTAAAAATTCTTTTACCATTACAAAGGTAATTTATCTATGAGTAATATAGGCTATTTTTTCATATCACGGGCGCGAAGTTGCGAGCAACATCTAGTGTTTAAATACCTACCGATTCTTTTTCTTGTTTTTCAATGCTTCTCAAGCTTCGAAGACAATGTGAACAGAGTATCAAGTCTTCCATATGATTTATGGTCTTCTTTCTATGATGATGTTTTAGACTACAAAAAAACCACAATTTTTATAAGTATTTAGACATTGCTTTACGTATATAGTGCGTTGAGCGCTCCCCTATACTTAGGGCTGTCAACTTTAATTAACATAGTTTGTTTATTACCACTGTGATCCGAAGACATCGACTCTTGAAAGCAATAAAGATCATGCAAATTCAAAAATCTGGCAACCCTATACTGTGGGAAAACATAGTAAGACGTAATACATACACTTTAGCACAATAGTCACACTGTGACTTATCTGTACGATGAGTGATAATGTGCTGGCCCAGCTCACGGTACGTGGGGAACCGCTCTTCACAATGCGGGCAGTTCAGCCTTCCTTCCGTCCGCCCACCATTAGTCTCGTGTTCGATCAGCTCGTTAGATGTCTGGAAGTTTCGATGACAACTTTTGCACCTGAAAATGGCCAATGAATATCTTAGAATTCCTAAAATTATAAGTTGACATCCCTAGTCTTCAGACAACTAAACACGAGTTTTAACTATAGACATACATAGATAATATTGATTTAACATGAATTAAAAGTGCTAATTTATTACGTACTTC
This sequence comes from Papilio polytes, assembly GCF_000836215.1. Lineage (NCBI taxonomy): Eukaryota > Metazoa > Arthropoda > Insecta > Lepidoptera > Papilionidae > Papilio > Papilio polytes. Next base: position 3,616,894 of record NW_013525157.1, read on the forward strand.
TACTTTTTTCTAATGATTCTGGCTCCTTTGGGTTTAAAGCTAACACACTTTTAAATCATTATTAACAAAACATTTTTGAGAACGTTACAAATTTTGTGTCGTGCGTCTAATATACGATTATTTTTACGGGAACTTGTAACGTATTTAAAAAACTATGAGGAACAGATTAAGTAGTCAGTTTCGCTAAGTTAAGGGCAGGACTTAAAGATTAGTGGCACATATCAGATGGACAATCATCGAGTACATAATAATTAATAGAAATTTATGAACACTCGGTCTTACAACTCGTGTTTTTTGTTAGTATTAAAAATGTTTAATTTCTATTACTAAATAGTAGCAGAATTTGAGTTAAAAGGTAAATCTTTATTTTATTAGATTTTGTAAATTCTTAATATTAGATTTGATTTGCGGTTTCACAGGCAAAAGCAAAAATTTTTGTTTTTACATACCCGAAATGATCTTACCCAAAAGTTATAAACCCCAAATTATTTATACGGGCTTTTTAACCAACTCAAAGTAGATATAACATAAATATAAACAATTTAGTCGTAAAGCCACATACCAATTTAGTCATTTAGATGAAAAGTAATAAATAATACGTTTAATTTTATAATTAACCTATTTTTAATCATAAAATTAAACTAAACGTCACAATTAAACGATACTATAGATTTATATGACATATAAATCTTTAAAATTCGTATAAAAATATGAAATAAGCTTACATAAATATGTTTGGTTGAAGATGATATGCCATATGTTCAATTATTTTCTTAGGATAGAAATAATGGAACTTTTTATCGCAACACGTAACGTATCCGGGGACACCGTGCCTCTCTTTGTAATGTTTCATCAGAGATCTGTAATCGAAGCCCTTCCCATGGCAAATGCAACATTCCATTTTGTAAAATAGTGTGATTTGTTTGTCTAATTCTGCACCTTGCTTCGCTGGTCTGCCATCTATTAAAACTATTGGATCTAATGTATCACATGTGTTAATGCTATTTATTTCTTCGCTGACTTTTTTCGGGACTACTCTAGTTGGCGATTGCCGTGATCTGATACTTTTAACAGGCTTTGGGGAATGTACAAGTAGCGACGTATCCACTCGCTCCGCTTTTGCAAATTCTTCCAACGGCATCGCTTCCATGAATTTCATCTCTACGGGTGATTTCTTTTTATGTTTTGTTGGACTTTCGCTTCGTTGTCTTTCTGATGGTGTTGATTTAGATTTAGGTTCTACTAAAACCTCTTTATTGTCATTTTGAATATTTTGTGATGATAATGCTTTGATTATTGGATGCATCTTCTTTTCGGGTGCTGGATGTAAGTGTTCTTGCTCTTCGCGTTTGATTTTGTGAAACTCTAAGAACTTTTGTGTTTTTTCTACTTTCACCGAATATAAGTGCAACGAAGCCACTTGTTGCAGACAATCGTGGCATATTGCTTTAGGAAGATTATCGTCAGTACGAATCTGTAAAGTTTTGTATAGTTATAAATTTATTAGAAACGACAATGCAGTGATTATGTGTTTATTGTGGAAACCATATAAAAATAGTTTTCGAGTTTTCCTTTCATCAGACGGTACAGTGCCGCATTCTCAAAGTAGTTACTTTATAAAAGTTAAGCAAAGGAAGTTGTTGAGTTTTACTAACGTACCACTATATTGAAAAGATTCTTAATCTTGCGCTTCGTTTCAGCGCTTAAGGGTTTTAACTTTATGATATCGTTGCACAGACATAGTCGACATGACAATTCGCGCACTATAGTTTTTTCTAACGTTGAAAAATCGTTCATACTGTAAATTTAAACACAAAACTATACTCATATGATTAGATTTCACATTTGTTATTTTGATTTCAGTTGCAGTTTTAATTTGTCCATGACAATGTTACGTTTTTAATAAATAAATCAATATTACTTTGGCATAATATGTCAAAATATACTGCTCTTTGTGGACAAAAATGGCCAGTTAACATTTCACATACGTTATGATATTGTAGCAAAATAAAACTCTGTAAACCTCCGATCAGTTTCCGATTTTAAAATATCCAAAATATAAATTTGCAAGTACAACACAGCATCACCATCATCATCATCATCATCATCATCATCATCATCGTTATCCTACTCCCGTAGGGTCAGTGCGACAAGTTTTTAACCTCCACGTAACTCTATCACTTCTATTGACTTTCCAGTTTTATCACCATTCAATTTTAAATGAAACGTGTCATGTTCAAATTCTTGGAGATTACTAAAATCGACTTCGGTAAAACATGGAAATTGGAAGTAAGTTTTAATAGCTTTACTTATAAACATTTTGTGTTTAAGATGGTTTGTTTTCTTTTACTATTTAAGAACGATTTACTGATTAAAAGTGAAAACTCAGACGAGACTTAGCAATAAGTGAAAAGCAGAAAATGTAATCTAACCTTATTACTTATATTTATATTATAAATGCAAAAGTTTAGATGGATGGATATCTGTTAGAAGAAAGGGCCTAAACAGTTGAACGGATCTCGATGTAAGGTATTGTATTGTAAATTCTAATCTGTGGGCAGAGAAGAGGGCAGAATTGAAGTGTTTCTTATAAATTGCATTGTTATTTGTAATATCGTAACAACAAAAGTAAAGTAATAGATTGTTAAAAGCTTTAATTATCAGAGAAATTGTTTTTACAATGTTGATCTTTCTATAACGTCATTATAACAAATTGTATTTCACTAAAAGCTGTAACGTACTCTTAAAAGCTTTTGCGTTTATTATAGAGCGTAGTAATAATTGAAATACCGTATGGTGTGTGTTATTTTATTGAATTTAATTTGTGGAATTTTAATTTTCGCTCCGAAATTCAACAATTTAATTTGCATCCTAATTTATTACATAAACGAAAACGGACGTTATATGACCTAAGGAATTTTGCAGTAAAACCGTAAATATTCTTCAAGCTTTATGATTTACTGGCTGTTGACGCGCCTTCGTCTGCGTAAAATTAAAAATTAATTCAATACATACAAAAATACAAATCTTTCCTCTATATATTAGTATAGACTAAGCTTACGCATACAATGATATAACTTAATTTCTTTTTTTTTTATTATAACTGAGTATATAATAGTTATTGTTTGTTCCGGTTTATTACCAGGCACAGTTTTTAAGCTCTTTCAAAAGTTTTATCAGTGAGTAATGTAGGTTATATGTATTTATTTATCAGAACGATGTTGGAACGCGTACTCATATGGAAAGGACTGAATTTTAATATTTTAATTCTATAAATTACCCTAACGTCGGAGTTACGTTACATTGTTAAAGAGATCGCTCGACTTATCGGCTTTATGAATACGATAAGCCTAAAAAACAATTAAGAGGATTAATTAAATTAATCTCTACATCGTAACGTATACCGAGAAATGAGAGGATTTTAATGAAAAATAGTTCTCATAAGTACAATATTATTCAAATTAATCCTTTAAAATCTACAGGTCTTGGGTTCAAATCCCGCCATGTACCAATTTTTCGATTTTTCGAATTTTTCATATGTACATAATTTACCCGACGTTCTTACGGTGAAGGAAAACATCGTGATGCAACCTGTACATATCGGCGAAGAAATTCAAAGATATGTGTTAAGTCAACCAACCCGCACTTGGGCAGCGTGGTTGACTACCTATAGCCTTGTCACCCCTTATTAGGGTAGGCGCCGAGCCCCTCGGTTGGGACGTATACTGAGCTGGTGATGATGGGCGGGCTATAAATTTGAATGGATTTAAAAATAATAAAGGATAACTGTGAAAACAGAAAGAAACAAGAAGAGTTTTGTAGAGATATTTTTAAATTGAAAATGTAACAAAAGCAAACTTATACTCAAACTATTGGAAATATTTCATTTTTCCGAAGATCTAATTACATTTAACACAAGTGGAACAGCAAACGATAAAAAGATAGCAGACAATGATGTACGATGGCTTTTTCATGCTCGCGTCGTTCAGACATCCTCCCTATCGATGTCGCAGTTTCTTTGCCTCGGGCACTCGTGGGCTAAAATTTAAAGAAAAACGTTATAAGCATGTAGCTTTTTAAATAACCTATTTTTATCATACCAATGTTTTGGAATACTGATGCCGCAAATATGTTTGCTATATGTTCTGTACTAATCTTATAAAGTGAAAAGATTTGTATTTTGGGATGTTATTATATATAAAAAATTCTTTCACCATTAAAAAACTATGTTATCAGTGAGTAGCATAGGCTATAATTTTATTATATTTTTAATTTCACGCAGATGAACGCGCAACAGCTAAAAGAAATGTAATAAATAACTTAAAATATACATTGTTATCTGTCTGTGACAGTAACTAAAACGAAAATTGAAGTTAATATTATTAGTATTTGGGTTTAAACGGGTACGTTAATCTTTATTATAAATTAAATAAAGGGACAAATTTATAGCAAAAGGGGCACTAATGGAATAATAAGTTTTTAATTGGATAACTGGCTACAAGGTCTTTAATAGACAAGTTCACGTTTATCGTATAGTAAATGAACACTTTCATTCTAAATTTAACAATATTTATTATCTAACGTCGCGTGAATTATCTGCTTACATGGAAAATGTATTTGCTCTGGACTTAATCGTGTGTCATCGTTCATCTGGTCAATGGAGTGCTTTGTATTAGAGTCGTGGTATTTTAAAGAAAGTGTTATTTTACAAATTAAAGCACTAGTAGGTTATATTTCACCGTGTTCAATAGAAATCTGTGCGTCACTTACTAATTTCATTTTTATTCAATTATCTATTTATAAAATTGTATTCTTCCATTTCGAGTAAATTGTAAGTAAAATTTACTCGAAATGGAAAAAACTGAGAATGAAACAGGTAAGAATATTTAAAGTTTACATGATAATCGAATGAGGTCTTTGAAATGACTGTAACTTAACAATAACTTCGAAGATTAAGTAACAATTGGTAATCGAATAATTAATTATAACTGTAACATTTGGTACAGCCAATATTCCAGCGATATTGAAATTCTGCAAATTTCAATTGAAACAATTGCTTGGCTCCGTTCGCTTTTGTCTCATCCTGGTGATATAGTACCGGATAATCTGAATCTAAGTTTAAGTTACCTAGTTATCGTTGTTGAAACGTTAACCAAGCTGCGAATTGATTTGATTAAACTTGTGAAATCCTGCGGCTATAGTATCTCATTTCGCGGATATCGATCGTCAAAGTTTTATAAACTTTAATCAACTTTGAAATTGAGAATCTTTGAAATCGAGATCGGATTTACGATTTGCTTCTCTTATTATTATTATACTAGTATAAGTTAGCTTTTCCCCGCGACTCCGTACGCGTAGAATGAAAAAAAGAAAAGAGTGTAGTCTATGTGTTCTTCCAGACTATCCTCTACATCTATACCAAATTTAATTGAAATCCGTTCAGCCATTTAGGCTACAAACTCTAAAAAACATTTATCCAACTATAAAATATCGCATTCAAAAAAATTTGTAGTTTTATGAATGCGTCGAATTAATTTTTTTCATAGTTCTTTGGTTTGATCGTAACAGCATATTATTTTGTTATTGATATACAACTATTGTAAAACATCGAAAGATTAGTCACTTTTTATTTGAACTAAAGACTTCAACGTCATTAGAAGTAACTTATAGAAAACTACAGACACTAAACTGTAGTAAATAATAACCTCTTTGAGCACATAGCAATAACGTATGGAATTGTACTTCGAGTAGTAAATCAAATGTTCATTAATAGTGCATTCTAGCTCTAGGAGCAATATGTTGGCTGAATATTTTTGAAGCAGCAAATCGTTTAGCAGTTGGGGTTTTCCGCTCTAACGACCCGACTAACTTGAATTCACCATACCTCTGCCAAGTTTCTTTACAACGTCATTTTTTTCTTATACAGCTTTTAAATTTTAAAATTTAAGTTAATTTCAAAACATAAATGTAGCCTATAATGTCTATTATTCGCACACACTACTACTATACTAATATTATAAATGTGAAAGTTTAGATGGATGGATGGATGTTGTTATAATGTGTAGTCTAAACGGCTGAACTGATTTCGATGATATTTGGTATAGATGTAGAGGATAGTCTGACAGAACACAAAGGCTACACACTTTTGTTTTTTTTTAATCCACGCGGATGGAATCGCGGGCGAAATATATATTTATATTCCCACCGAAATCTGTCTAGATTTCCGTGCGTATTCTTAAAGATCTTTCATCAATTAATTTCAATGACTCAACTATATCTTTATAAAAAAAAAAAACCTCACAATTAAGTAGATCTACATAATAATAGTAACGTTGTTGTCGCACTGAGAGTCCTTTTTCATTTCTTCGTGTAAATATAGTGTCAGTGTCTTTTTAAACTCTATCTTCTATCTAACCACTAAACAGCTACAATGAGATGATTAACTAACGACTTGGCATAATATTAAATCTATTTTGTAGAAATTGTATAATATATGAATACAATATTTAAATTGTAGCGATATTGCGTTTCCAATAAGAACGGCTGTCGGGGCCATTCAGTCGTAAAGGTATTGCCGAGCCCCGGGCTGGTGCTATAATTGATAGACTTCACACTCAAACGACTGCTCCTGACTGCTAGCTTAACTCGAAACATCGATTCCTACCTAATTATGGCCTAAAGTATAATTTTTTCAGTAATACAGATTCATTTGCAACAAAAATAATTGCAAATCCAGTTGTTCTTTCTGAAATGTTACCAATAAATGTGTAATGGATACGTAAGTGGAAAATCAATAAAGTCGAATACGTCTACCAACAAAGATTCCTAGAGAAGGAATAACTAACTATATCTTTTGAAAATTGGTCCAAATCTTTTGATCTTTACACCCCACTAAGTCACAATTGAATAAAAATATGTAGTAAATACACGCACATCACTTTTATTTCAAAATATCTGCAAAGAGGAAGGTCAATTTTTTCAGTAGGTATACTTTAATCCCTTTCCTTTCCCACCATTTTCTTTTGAGGAAAGGACGGGAAAGTAACGTAGATTTGACGGTGGAGGAGTCGCATAGAAAGGGGAAATATGTGTCTTTCGTCTTTATGTGCATCTCCTTCTCGGTTGATTAAGGGTTGTCTACCCGTCTGCAATTGCTGATGTATATGGACAGCGATCGCTTCGCTTTCTCGGCGTATTCATGTGGTCACAAGCTCGTTTACCACCATATAATATAAAAAAGGTATATTTCCTGCGTTGGCACAAAAAATGAGCACTACAGTTGAAACTAGTAAAGCAGTTTCCTGATTAATTAGGCAAGTCGAGTTCTCAAATCACGAAGGCGGAAAGTTTTCCACTTACCGATTTACCGTTCCCCGCACTCTCAGCCGGAAAATAGAGCACTTAGAATGCACTATATATGTAAAAACTACGCTCCTTTCTACCATTTTACAGGTTAGAAAATATGTTAAGTGTCTGACGATTAAAACTCTGTAATATTAAAATTTTGAACAGCAAAGTAATTCTTGTATAGGCTTTGCCAGAATTATTTTTAACGAAACACAAATCTTTTCTTTTCCATACCAATATTATAAAGAGGAAAGATTTGTATTTTTGTATGTATTGAAATAACTCATAAACTACTGGGCCGATTTTAAAAATTCTTTTACCGTTAGTAATTTACCTATGAGTAACATAGGCTTTTTATTTTCACGCGGGTAAAGTCCCGATCAACAGCTAGTTATTTATGTGTTAAGCAATTAATTTAGATTAAGAATTTAAGTACTTGTAAGTTATCTATAGTCCTAACATTAATAATAATTAAGTGATGTATTTAAAACTTATTTTTTCAGGGATTCGTTTCTAATCTAATACGTAAAAGGTGCTTATGTTATTGTTTTCAGTTATTTTACAGAATTTTCATTAACAAAGATTAATCTGGCCAATGTTTTGTTAACTGGAGGTCGAATCGATCTGGCCTTGCAGCGGCCTTTCTCTTTGCCCGGTCTAGCGCACCGTATTGATGTATACGGGTAACTAACGTGTTTATGACATTTTCATTAACCTGCCATTTAATTTCCCAATTGTACGTAACGATTTTCTTTAATTAATATTGTTAGTATTCATACATTTCACAAGTAAAATTGACGATCATGAAATTGGAAAAAATATATTGTCATATAATAGCTTGAATTCTTAAATTAAGGACGATCAAAGAATTCTCCTAAAAATACTTGATAGAGATGATTGTGACCAATCAAAAAAGACATTTACCCAAACCCGGAGACTTCTGTTGAAAGATTACGAAGTAATTTATCAAATCGACATAGTGAAACATATAAAAAGGGAGCGAATGCATCCCCGCGTTCTAAGATAAATTACGTACCTAAAGCCGTGGTTAGGCAATTTATCTGGAAGACATGAATAAGTGTTATTTTTAACCGAGCCTTTGAAATTGAACTATGTATTACAACATACAAAATGAGATAAGACTAAAAATGATGTTATAAAGTTAAAATAATGTTGTGAATTTTATTCCACGCGCATCAAACCCTTATTTGTAAATCTATGGGATCTAATTTGTGAAAGGGCAAGTCAGCAATCCCTCAGGGGAATGCCGCTCATTTCCAACCCCACAACGTGCTGATCATCGTACAAATGAAAGTCTTAAACGCTTTGAGGACTCCCTAGTGTTTTCGTGATCACTCACTAGAAACAAGAAAGCAACGTTCACGGTGTTTTCATCAGCAAAGTTTAGTATTCAAAGTTGCAAACATTTCCAAACGTAGTAAAAATCAAATTTGGATGTTGTTAATTGGAAAACATCCGAATTCGATTTTCAAAAAGCTGATTTTGACGAGGAAATGCCCAAATAGATTCGCAAAAATCCACAGTCCAAACTAAAATCGTCACAATTTTAATACCTTTTTCCACCATAAAATATTCTTAGGTAGCTTTTTCTACTTTATAAAATCTCAGGTTTTCGTTGAATAGTACCAGGGCGGCATAGGTTCTAGGAGCGCGCTTCGACGGGGGATCTTTTCTGGGAGTTGAGAGATCCGTCATGTCATCAGTGCGCCAGCCGCCGCGGCCGCCGCACGGCTGTCTGCTCCCCGAATATCACTCACGTCGTTAATCACATTTTACGGATGTTATAAAAACTTTATTGTGTAAATCTTTTTTCTTGCTGCCTCATCGAGAAATTTTTCTGATATTTATTTCTTAGATGTAATAAAAGTTTGTGTAGAGAATTACTTTGTATTTTATGTATAAAATAATTATGATTACAAGTACAAATGTGGTTGTAACTGTGAAGAGTTAAGATGTTGATTGAATATTCTCAAATTTGCTCTAATTCCGAAAGTTATGTTGCTTAATTTAAATAAAAGTTGCGTGAAGTGATTGAAATGTTGAGATCAGTTATGTTACGGCGTTGCATTTGGATGATTTTATCATTTTATTTGAAAGGTAAGTGAAATACATTGATTTGTTTAATTATTTAATTAAGTTTCTTAATTCTAAACAACTTATTTAAATTGAATAAAATCAGGAAGTAACATTTGGACAAAAAAAAATAACACTACTTTTAACTATGAGAGCCTGAATTAGGTGTTTCTTTTATTACATCTCTAGCCGTGTAGATAAAAATTTTCATGAACCACATATAACAAAATGCCTTTATTATGAGTATGCAGAGATGTCGGGACTTCGTATTATTTCTCTATTAGTTTCTTACTGAAAATATTCGCCAACATGATTTCTGGCACAATCATATACGAGGAAATTATTTGTTAACAAATTTTCTAACTAATTTATGGAACAGTTTATGTTTATAACGTATAAAATTTGTTCAGATATTTGATATTCTTTGGATAGACAGAATTGAAACATTTAAATACATATTCATACTTAGACTCTACTCTTCGGCATTATGTTGCCCACCACAATACGGCTTGTGAGAGCTTAGCCTATATAAAGTTTTAATACTTTATTTATGAGGTGTTAATTGTTAGAGTAGTCAAATAAACACGTGTTGCCAAGCCGTATTATCAGGGCCGCCTTAGTCTAGTATGAATACTAACGTATGGAATATTAATGGATTTGAAAATCATAACTAAGTAAACGGATCTCGATTTTGGTATTTCTAAATCGATTAGAACAAGAGAAAATAAACTGGCGATATCACAAAGCTACGATTTATTTGATTTTCATCAAGTGTCTGATAATAGTGATTCAGTAGACTGAATATCTATTTGGCTTCATTCTCAAGTTTATTAAGTTTTAAGACCACTTTTAACTGACTCAAACTATTGCTTCCTCATTTCGGAAGTTTAATGTTTACAATTTCGTTTTATGTGGATTTAAAATTGAGTATAGTTTTAAAGTCTGACCTCAATATAAAACCATGCAAAATGAAGCTTTATCAAGATAAATCCGAAGTGATTACTTAATACTGATATCTGTATACAAAGTTGTACAAGAGATGTTTTGGTTGTAGATCAAATCTACCGTATTTCGAAGTGAATATATCGGTTCCGACGTAAACGTCCTGCATAGAATGTTATCCTGTATAAACGTATATCATACACGTATCTTGTACATGCACGTTGAATGGACAATGAACTACATGGAGACCCAAACGACAATGCTAGTACCAAGAGATATATTTCCATAGAGAAGATGATATTTTCTTTGTACATAGAGTTTATTCGAATTCATAAATAAGTCGCAATGAGAAGAAGAAATCAATTTGAATTTAAGTCATAGAGAACACGAGCGCCGCCAAGCTACTTTCGAGTGAATTTAGATTATTCTGAAAATATCGTTGCGAGAACATTGTTTGAACGATATGGGCTTGGTAGATCGATGATGTCCTGACAGAAGTAATGTGAATGTATGCCTGGCATCCGACTTTACCCATGACCGCCCACATGTGGTCTCGAGTAGTAGTAATTCTGATATCGTGTTAGCACAAGCCGACAAATATAATTGTAAGTGATAATGGTTACATATGAGACGAAATAAATGATATTGATGCCATTCCTTGCCGCATTAAACATAATTAAGAATTTACATTTTTATCTCATTATTTAACCTTTGGTAAACTCATTGTCTTCAACATTTTCTACGTAATAAGGGATCGGTGTAGCGGAGAGAAAATTGTCATCGAAATTAGAACAAGCCTTTCATGCCACCGCCAATGGAGAGTATAAGAATTCCATCATGAAATACCACAGAAAGCTTTCGTAGACTAAACGCTTATGTTCAGTGTTACCGAGAACAAAAAATATGGAATATCTAAAGCAAATACTTCGCTTTATAATCATTAAATAAAACGATATAGTGAATAAGAGAAAATAATTAATTGACCATACCTTTGGATCCTTTTGCTGTGGTTAATTATCTTTCGCCTTTGAAAATCTTGTATTGTATAATACTGATGTCGAAAACAGAGATCCAGGTCTGACCCTTTTACATTAATATCTAATTAGCTGTACGTTTGCGTTACCTTGAAGTTTCGAATTGTAACAAAGATTCCGGTCCTACAATCTCCTCCAGGATTTTATGAAGTATTTATTTGCATAATAATGTTATACTCGCACTGTTATGAATATTTGTAGGAATATGAAATATTAAGTAAAAAGAAAATTCTTTATTATTTGGTAACGAACCAATAGATAGACATTAATAGTCGATTTTTTCCGTATGATGATCTTGACGGTTAGATGAGAAAAATTTGCATTTTCTATACAATGTCTCCAAAAATGCTCTTCAATATTACACCGTTTCTCTATTCTGGGTATCTTTATTTACTTTGTCATATTTAAATTACTTTCTATTTGCAGGTACATGTGGGTGTGACGAAGAGTACAAATTGATTCGACATCTGATGCAGAAATACGACGCATCAGTGCGGCCAGTGGAAAACTCTTCACAGCCCTTGCTGGTGACATTTGGTGTGTCGCTGCACCACATTATAGATGTGGTATGTTTTACTTCGTGTATAATATAATAGGAATCTTAAAAGTAACCGAAAAACAGTATATATTGACATTCTTTTATTTAGTTTAGTTATTTACTGTCATACGAAACATCCTCAGTTACATTCTTCGGTCTTAGTCTAGCTGTAAATCTACTGTGCTTTCATTTCTTTCAAGAGTACCTTTTATTTTCAAGGATATCCTCATACTTTTACGCTTCAGACAAATCAAAGTGAGTGATTTTGATGGTCAATATTTAGAGACAGCAAACAGCTAGGAACTTGTTTGTTGTAGCAATAACATAGGGGTGTGACAAGCGTATCCGGCAATATTCTAACCAAATATCAACATCACCTGCGCGGTATTTCATGTCGGATAGCGGACGATCCGTCCAACCTTTGGTTGAACTTAGGTCAAATGTCAGTCTAAACCTCACAAGCCGGTGGAGAGAATTTCTCATACAGAACAGACGATTTACTGTTGTATTAATTTGTCAACGTTTTTTGAAGGATTGATCATTAATAGTTACAATGAAATAGCGAATCTTATCTTCCTATCTTAGTAATATTATAAATGCGAAAGTTTGGATGGATGTATGGATGTTTGTTAGAGTTTGTAGCCTAAATGACTGAACGGATCTCGATGACATTTGTATAGATGTAGAGGATAGCCTGGAAGAACACATAGGCTACTCACTTTTGTTTTTTTTTTAATTTCACGCGGACGGAGTCGCGGACTTAAGCTAATATAACATATTGTTATGTAACATGCTTGTCATTTTCAAATCAAAGGTTACGGACGATAAAAGTGATCTTTTTTAGTAAACATTTTCGATAATAAGATATAAATTGATTTGGAAAACCCTCAGGAATACGCAATTGCATAGTTGATTTATTACGGTGTCTCGTTGCAGCCAATTTATTGGATGAAAATAACAAGCTCGATTTTCCTCATACGTTAGACCTTGCGATAGTTTATTATGAAATTTTTATTTAGCTAAAAAATAGGCAAAATGTACATATTAACCATAGACATAATTCTGTAACACTTTATTTGGTTTATTCCCTGATATATATTGCTTTTCCGAACTGATTCTTTCACAACTTGTCACAAAGAATTTTGTAATAACGAATTTCTATATAATACTTTCATCCATTACATTAAAAAAAAACCTGAGACGTTTACACACAATTTATACAATTGTATGCATCCAATGTATCTGCGTCGATATTAATAACTATACTTTCTTAGTAATCGATGATAATTCCTTTTTATATTGGTCAATACGAATCCACAAATCTCAACATAATGATTTCAGCCTCGGCAACCTTCACGAAATACAATAGATTACTCGATTTATGATTGGATGCGTTCATGCGAGATGTGATCATCCGGTCCTTTTTATTATTCTTCTAATTCTACTATTATTTCCAATTAGGGATTTATATATGTTTCTGTTATATGATTTTTGTTACTTGTTACTTACATAAGTTGTTTTATCTTTAACTCATATTGAAATCTACTTTAGAAGTCATTGTTGAAGATGTTAAAGCTGCAAAGAGATGGCGATACGTTTTCGTATAAATTACGTTAATCGAAGTCCACAGTCATGATTATGTCACACAAATGTTATTATGTCCAGAGTGAACTTGTAACGAGATAAAGGATGTCCAAATCTCCGGCGTCGGATTAGTTTTGGGATAACGAGGGCCTAATTTATTATCAAGTTATAAAACAGTTTCAGATAATTTTTTTATTAAAATGTTTTAAATATAAAGGTTTAGATGAATGGATGTATGTTTGTTAGAGTTGGTAGCGTAAACGGCTGAACGGAAATACATATAAAGCATAATCTGGAAGAAATGGACTCTTTACTTCTTTTTAGTACTACAGGGACGGAATCGGGCGAAAGCTTGCATTATTATAATATAAGAAATAACACATTACAAAGACTTTTATACTAGTTATGTTTTAACAGATATTTTTATAAATTCTGTTTTCGGTTTAGCTTCGCCATTCATGATTTTAACAAAGGTCATTGTCCAACGATGATTGATGGCGGTTATTTTCCACGCTGACGGAGATGACAAATTTCTTTCACCTTTACTCTTGTGCAGGAAGAAAAAGATCAACTTCTCACCACTAATTGCTGGATCACTCAGATCTGGACGGATTATCATCTGAGATGGAACACCAGCGATTTCGATGGTATCAGTGTTATTAGAATACCTTACGAAAGAGTATGGAGGCCTGATATTATTTTATATAATAAGTAAGTATTGAAGCAACTTTCTGTTTATTAATTGGTTCCTAATATATATTTGATTTGGTCTCTTGTGAGAAGAAATTGGAGAGTACTCACATTTATCGAATTAACACAAGGACAGAGAATAAAGCACTTAATTAAGTGTGACTTTACAAATTTCTAGAGAAAAAGTTTATTGTTTTTAAAATTCCAAAGTAATCAATCATGCAAAAAATCGTTAAATTCGATACCATATTGAAATTATTCGAAAACATCGCAGATAACGTAATTGAATACACGGTGTCGGAATACCATTATTATTAATGAAGCACTTATCTTCCGCCGTGTTAAATATAATGGTATAAAGTAAGGAAAATTTAATCGAAAATCAGTTTACGAAAGTACCTGTTAACATTGTAGAAATAATTCCTATTAGGTGAACAGATTTCTAATATTTTAAACAAGAATAAACAATTACTAAATGTAAAAAAAGGTGTGTTTGGCCAAAAACCATTTAGAAAAGGATATTGTTTTCCTTTATATTTATTTAGCTGCTGGGAAATGTATATTTTGTTAACAGTGCTGACCCCAATTATAAATCGGCGGTCATCAACACTAATGTCATAGTGAAGCATACAGGCGAGGTGACATGGCTAAGTCACGGCATTTACGTCTCGGTTTGTGACATCAATGTTGAGCAGTTCCCATTCGATATCCAGCTGTGCACTATGAAATGGGCTTCGTGGACATATGACGGTTTTCAGGTAACTATTAGAAGACTTATGCCCGTTTTCCCAGCTACATTTTACCATTCGTTAGTTTTTTGGTTAGATAGCTACATGAAATGCGTTTCCGAACTACGTAATTTGAGTTTTACATCGTTGAAATTTAGGTCAACCTAACACTGAATCACTAGGTAACGATAAAATAAATGGGCACTCATGTAAAAAAATAATTGCTTCATGTGTTACGTTGGATTCCTATTATATATAAATAAAACTTCAGAAACCTAGCATAAATGCGATAGTAAGGGTTTATTTGTCGTCGTAGAAGCTATGATGATCCTATGGCAAATATAGATTACCGCTTAATATTACAAATTAAAATGGATATTAAAATATCTGACTATATTTGCAAACCGTACGGAACAAAAAGTGTTCCCCCGTCATTTGTTTCCAGCATGTTGCAACGGCTGTCACTGTCCAGATAATAAATCCGTTCAAAGCGTTCCCTTGCGTTGCCCGCGAATTTCTCTCGTTACTATGGAAATTAGTTTTCAAAATAACCCTTGTCAATTTTATTACGGTAACTAATTACGTACGTACGTAACTTTTCAACAGTCTTACATGATTTTGTAAGATATCTACCATAACGAAAAGCTATGGATTAAGTTAGATTTTGATTTTTTTAATATGACAGGAAGATACAGAACAGCTTTGCAGTAGTTATTAAAACGGTATTAAAACTTTTGAATCAAAGAAGCTTTATAAACTCGACTAGATATAAATTTTTAGCTTTTTAATATGATTTAAAAATGTTGCAAGTATAAAGCAATCGCAATTTCAAGAGTAAACACACAAGCAAATACAACTTACACGAATTTTAATGAGTTTTCCGTATGTTTTTAATGTGTAAATAAAAACGTTATTAAGATTTTAAATAGAAATCTGAACGTTTCTGTTGCGTTCTGATACGTTTTATAAAATTTTAACTTTATTTAAGACATGTTGTTTTAGTTGGACTTAATAAAACAATTTGACGAAGGCGATACAACGAACTATCAAACGAACGGTGAATTTGATTTGGTGAGCTTTGAAGCGATCAGACACGATCAGTACTATTCGTGCTGCGTCGAGCCTTACCCGGACATAACGTATGTAATCAAACTGCGAAGGAGACCAATGTTCTATGTATTCAATCTAATATTACCATGCCTTCTAATAAATGGAATCGGTAAGTAATTTCATCTTTCAATTGTTATATAAAATACCAA
The DNA here is from genome assembly GCF_000836215.1 of Papilio polytes. NCBI lineage: Eukaryota > Metazoa > Arthropoda > Insecta > Lepidoptera > Papilionidae > Papilio > Papilio polytes. The sequence continues at coordinate 3,633,110 of NW_013525157.1, forward strand.
GAAATAGTGGTAAACGTTTTGTGACAGATATTAATTTAGTTTTCACTGCTTTTAAATGTGCGGAATTAAAATATATTTTTATATATTTTTTTACATCCCCGCGCTCGTTGACATTGGATTAATTGTGCGTTTTGGATGTTTGTTTAGTTGATTAACTCGTAAATTGTTTTAGCCCTTCTAGTATTTTATGTGCCATCCGAATCCGGAGAGAAAGTGACTTTAGGAATAAGCGCATTGCTTTCAATGACTGTATTCCTCATGACTATACGGGATACATTACCACCTACGGAAAAGACGCCATTAATAAGTAAGAATTCTCATTTTATTACACATTTCATTATCAAAAATTTTTAAAGAGTTAGTTGAAAAGTAAATAGCAATTTGTTTAAGTCAATAAGCTTTTTATCTGTTCAGCGACGTGATCGATGAGCATTTAGGCATTAGCTACGTCACAATCTGACTGGAACACTTTAGTGATGTGTTCCAATCCTTCGCTCTGATCGTGACAAATGGAAACTTGATGTATCTCACTCGATAGTAGGAACCACTTCGTAAATTATGTTATTGTTATGCACAGTCAAAAGATTATGTAAGAGTGAAAGACTGGACAATTTTACGTATGCATTATTCATTCGACTTAATTACGAGGATAATTATTTCGTCGAAAAGATTCTCCAAATACCGAAGCCTCGTTGAAAATGGTATTCAATTGTCGGTACGAATTTCATTCGGAAAATTGGGCAATGGTTTCCAATTAAACCTGAAATTATTGCATTGATTACATGAACACGTTAATTAGACAATAATGTTCACTTCTAAATTAGGAATGTTGTTCATGAATGTTAAAGTATAAAGCCACTATAATTGTGCTTAATAAAATCTGAGAAAATACACATAAATCTATCCTTTTAAACTTTATCGATTCACAAAAATTGTAATTTCTTAGACTTCGTAAAAGTTTATGTGTTAACGTTATTTCTTTTGTCTTTATGTTGGTCAAATACTTCCAGGTCTTTACTACGGCGTCAGTACGTGTTTGGTTTCATTCTCGGCATCGCTCTCAGTGGTAACTCTTAACATATCTTACAGGCGAGTCTATTTTTATACGTTTCAAATATATATTCGTTGCTTTAACCTGCTCTCCTTTTTATAAATAACCATTGTAATTGCTATATCCTTAGAAAATCTCTATAAACTGATACAAAATTCGAGTTGTAGTAAAGTTAAATAGGTGACAAAATGTCAAAAAACTGACATAGAAGGATACTTATTGGTCTTTTGAGTTATTACTATTCTTGCGAGTGATTTAGTTCTCAGCAATTTAGTAACGGCTAATGTTGAAAGGGGAGACAGTTGCGCGAAGGTGTGTTGTTGTTCGTAGAGGAGTGAGAGGGCAGCCGGTGCCGGCGGCGCTGCGCGAGCTGGTGCTGCAGCGCCTCGCGCGCCTGCTCTTCATCAACTTTGACACCGATACCAAGGTTAATCAGAATGCATAATGGAAACCAACAAATTTGATCAACAATAAACAACAAATTTGATAAGATATCTCTTTACTCCTACCAGTCACATTCGTAGCTTGAAGGGCTACCTGTTGACTGAACCTAACATTGTGCAAATGGATGTTTGCGTCAGTTTTTAATAATTCTTTTGAAAGTAATTGCTTGTGGTAACAGGGCGACAGTCCCCCTGCAGTGGCGTGCGTGCAAGTGAACCCGCGCACGGGCTCGCGGCTCAAGTCGGAGGCGCACTGCGAGCGCTGCGAGACCTGCCACGCCTGCCACGGCTGCCACGGCTGCCACGGTTGCGACGGTTCGCCCGCACCCCCGGGATCAGCCTCGCCGCGCTTTCCACGCCCAAACATAAACCATCTAAGTAACGTAAACGCACCTAATAACGACCCATCAAAATCCGTCCCTATGTCCCTTTTAATAAGATTTTTAACCACATACACATTTTTTTTTTAATTTACTGATTATGTATACACTTTTAAAATATGATTTTGTTCTGGCATGTTGTTACTATATGAAGAAGCAAATCATTACAATTGCAAAGGTCGTACGGGTCCGGTAGTAAACTCCCCGTCAAGCCCACCGCTGGGGGTCGAGATGTGCGGGGGCGCGGCAGGTGGCGCTGGTGCGTGCGCGCGATGCGTTTGCTGCTGCACGCTGCGCGACGCCGCCGCGCGCCACGAGCAGCGCGTCGCCGCCAACGAGCGCCTCGAGCGAGCCAACCTCGAGTGGAAACAGGTACTTCATTTCTTGAGTACACGTAATTAGTACTGTTAGATTTCATTTTTCTTAATTGTAAAAAAAAAGTTGCATGCGTTATTCAAAGTCTATTCAATTATTTTTAGACATAACACAAAAATTGGCTTACCAAAATATATCTTACATATCGGTATAGAGTAGCAATAAATATTTTACACAATTTTAAGAAAAACATAAAATGTTTTTAGATGGACTTTTTACGATTAATAAAAGTAACTTTAAGTGCAATTTTTGCCTGAATAAACTGGGGCGGTTGAAAGTTCTTATCTATCGAGTCATGGTAAAACTTTTCACTTATGCACTACATCTGGCATTCCAGTTTATCCGGATTAGTACCGCAATGAACTGAGGGATTTGACCTCTAAAACGACACAAGGATTAATCTCGTACCAGAATATGGCATCTCGGAAAAACATATTCGTATATGAATAAATTGTTTTCGTATAAACTTAGAAAAGAATCCGAAATGAGCACCTGGGTATTGCGAGTATTTTTTTCTGCGGCTTCTATTCGCGCGGCGACAGATAATAAAAATGTATAATAATTCAGCCCGAGATATTTTAATTACAAGTTTTGACAGGCACCACCCACCAGTCGAATGTTTTTTTTAACACGCCTATGTTGGTATTTCTGATGTACTATAATCACTGCTGAGACATCCTTAATATATAAAACGTGTTTTGTCTTTACAAAAGTGTTTCTGCAATAGTCACAATCTCTTGTAAACTACATTTCCCTCATAAAATATTAGATTCATAACGACGATCGATTGAATTTTTTAATTATTAACACTGTGATTTTATTAGGTCGCTGTAGTCGCCGACCGAGCATTACTCGCCGTGTTCGTGTTGGTGACAACCATAGCTACGGCGGCCATTTTGTTACCCCAGCTGCAGAATCTACATGTAGGCAATACGCCTCTCAAACCACCCACCTAGGTTATTTCATTATTGTAAAATAGAATTAAAACCAAAGAAAACATGTATTTTCTACCATTTCTTGATCTCAGTTATTATATGCTTTAAGATTTATTTATCGTTAGGGTAAAGTTTTGTTTCTATTTTTCCAACTATGTCTTTTTAAATGCACGTTTTTATTCCAGTTTTTGTTTAATTTCTAGGAAGTGCGTTTTTAATTACTTTTTGCAAACGCGCAATTTTTTTCATTTGCTTTTGACTTTTGACTGCTCGCTACAACTGGTCGTTGTTTGTAGATTGCTAAATCAAAATTCGTAAGAATTGGTTGTTGTACTCGTATACTTGTTACTCTTAGTTATAAGTAAAACATTATGTAAATATTATCAAAGGAACTGTTTTAAATTGTTTCATCTAATTTAAATTTATGATGATGTAATTCAAACGTCAATTCAACCGTAAAATGTTATTTCAGACCAGAAGTTTTTCATTTGAATACATAACGATTGAGAACAAAATCTGAATAAATTCTTGCCTTTTTTTTTAGTAAATGTCTAGAAATGTCTTTGAAATAAATGTACGTGAAATATTACAAATGAGGTAAATAATATAGAGTTTTTTTATTATTTCGATTAGTTACATATTTTATGTCAAGAGAACGAATTAAGTTAACAAAATTAGTTCGTCTATTTTACACGTTTCTGACGAAATAATGAACGTTGATGCAATTAAAGGTGTATTGTAATAAATAAACCAGTAAATATGTCTGTTAGATAAATACTTTGTAAGACAAATTTTGTCAATTAGAGTTAAATAATTAAGACATTTGGTAATTCCAGGTTTTTATTTTCAATACCAAAGGATATTTAAAGTATTCAGAATGGAGTTATTACATAAATGTGCGCTTATTCAGTTGTGTATATTTTTTTATTTACTTTTTTATTGGTTTAATGGTGTTGTTACAGTGAATGTTGTGTATTACATTTTACAGATATTTAAATCATTACAATGTTAATACAAACGTAGCTAAAGTCAGAGTTAAGTTATAAGTGGCATTTAAGTAATTGCTTAGAATTTTCATGCTCAATACTGTGGCCAAATTTAAGTACATATGTGTGTATGAAGATGTTAAATGTACTCATTGGATGAAGTAATTATCATCTACAAAAAATAAAAGATTAAAAAAAAACAAATACTAGTTTTATTTATGTCACATATATTGAAACTAAAATAGTCTAAAACTACGGGATTGGAAACCAAATAACAGCTACTCCGCATAAAACACAAAAAGTAAAACTAATCAATAATAATAATCTAATCAAAAACAATAATAATAATAGAATAATTGATGTACATACAAAAAAAATCCATTTGAATTGCGATTTTTTTGAAGTCATTTAAAATTATTCAAATCTTAACACGAGAATACTTACTAAACAGTTTTTATTCTGACACAGAACTGCTTAAGAAATGTGCATAGAACATTTAAAAAATGATTGTACACTTCACACTGTGGAGTTCAGAGTATGTGCAGAACTGTAACAACTCAGTCGCGGCGCTGCCAAAGGCACTTCAAATAATTTCACTCCTTCTGTGAATTGTGTTCTAACTTTAAAGGCAGCACAAAAATGCCGTTTCCACAAGTATAAGTGAATAAAGTTGAACCGCTACATGGAATTAACTGTGGTAACATTTTATACTTCGTTTGTGCTTTCTGAGCGCGAAAAAAGGTAAAGGCTAAGCTTTTGAAATATGCATTCAACGACGCTGTTTGACAAAAGGTTAAGTCCTATACTTCTAGATTTCTTGCTAGAAGTCATTGGGAAAACGGAAGCAAACGAGCAATCCGTTTTTAAATTGTCAGACGATGGCTTTTGCACACAGGTGCACTTTTGGTAACGGGAGAGGGGAATCATGCCCCATCTTCAAGGGGAAAATCGATGGCTACCTAAGAGTACGACTAGAAAAAGGTCCCGGCAGTTACAAAAGGAAAACGATGTCTGAAAAAGTGAATTCTGATCTAATAATTGAAGACTTAATTAGTGATAAAAGACAGATTTTGTAAGGAATCGTAACTCACTGGAGATAATAAAATGATAAACAAAACGAAGAGTGAATATTTATTTAATTACATTATTGATGTCTGGTTTGGATAAGAACTTATATAGGAGGATCGTCAAATATTTTGTAAAACTTTCATTATTTTCTCATTACAGAACATTTAAGGTTATTTAAACGCTTTACGACTTTCATGGCGCTATCTTGCTGCAAACATTTACAACAAATTTATAGTAGTTACATCCGATGACAAAGTTGTAACGACACAAAAATTTCATCATTATATTCCCTTTAAAATAAGGTAATAGGGAGGAAAATGCTAATTTATCGTTTATGGGATATAAATTGTACTTTTTGTTTTTATATCAAATCAATACCGAAAACACAATAATTTAAATTCCGGTAAATTAAAGTAGTAATCACTATTAATCAGTTCTCATCAGTTATTTCGAATATAGGGAATACAAACATGAAATGCAGAGCTCGCCAATATTGGTGGTGAATGTACACACTCGTATCCGTTTGCCGGTTTCCGGTTAACTACAAAGAGAATTCCACGTTCATATTTAGTTGATGTACATCGACCGCAATGTGACAATAACATTGTTCGTGATTTTTTTTTTATTTTTAACTTCAAGGCGATAAAAATCATACGTAGGTTAGTCGCAAAGACATGAATTTGTTTACTAAGAATATTTTCTAATGTAAAAAATCAATTTAAGTTCGAGGCAAAGAAAATAATACTCACTGAAACAGTTAAAAGTTAACGGTTTTTCATAATGTAAATGAAATATTATCCAAAGATTTATTAATATAAGTATTTAAAATGAGATGAATACCGCCATTTCATTTTAAGGTAATGAAAATTAAACAAGAGACGCCTCCAGTTTTGCCGTCGTTCACAAACCTAAAGAGAAAATAACTGTTCGTACATTTTATCTGTTTTATTTTGCATAAGCTGTTATTATAAATATTTTACATTCGCTTTTTAATTCTGGTATAGTTCCATTTCTATATTTCAATATCTTTAATGGATTCTTTTCATGGTGAAATATTTAAATACCTTGTTTTGCAATTACATACAAATGTGTCAATAACATTTAGTTTAGGAAACTAAAGTTAAATTATTTTCCAATGGTTGAAATACCTTGAAAGCAATGTTTTTATTTTGTTACCTATTTAATCTAACTCTAACCTCTAAAGTTGGCCTTTGAAGTATAATATGTTCTTAACGTTGATTACGAAAATAAATAAATAATAAATATTTTGCCTCCTTACCTAACATTACAACAATTTCGATATTAAATAAAATGTTTAACAAATTGTTCAAGGAGTTTTTACTTGTTTTTACGTCTCACGCCATTAGAAAAAAGGAAGAATTTAAATTACATTTGAAATTAGAACACATTGTCAATGTCATCGTATTTTCTATGTCTTTTTCTCTACGTATTTTACCAATACACATGTCTCCGTTAAAAATAATTTTATTTCTAAATCTTTACGATATACACAAATTGTTTTAGACATAAAATATAAATCTACTCAGTAAGAGTACAACACGTCTCTCGATCACCAGTGATAGCAATCGCAAATCCCGACTATACATCTTGTTTGGACATTGAATTGAAATGAAGTTGTAAATAATGTTCCACTTTGATAGATTATAAATTTCAACATTTTTAATATTTAGTTTTGAATTCAATAAAAATCCAGCTACAATATATCAAAAGTATCTGACATAAAGATAGGAGAATATTTGCAACTAAAGCAGTTATTTCACAACCCTGCCGCAAATGTTCTCGTACAGTTAAATAAAACTGCAGTTTATTTTTCAAGTGCTTGTTAAATTGAATATAGCGCTTAAAGTTCGCGATGTTGTTTATTTGCTTCAAACGTCGAGAGCATTGTTTGTTTTTAATGAGCCTTTTTACCTTTCAGGTTTTCCAAAGTTAAAATTTACAGTTATGAAAGTTATTTAAGGTAGGTCATATTGAAAATAGATCTGAACATCTGAAGGTCGATTGTTTTTCAATTCTAGTTTCAGTTAATGGGTTTTAAGAAAATTTATCTTACTTATATTATAAATGAGAAAGTTTAGATGGATGGATGGATGTTTGTTAGAGTTTGTAGGTTAAACGGCTGATCGGATCTTGATGAAATTTCGCATAGATGTAGAGGATAGTCTGGAAGAACACATTGGCTACTCACTTTTGTATTTTCTTTAAATTCCACGCGGACGGAGTCGCGGGCGAAAACTAGTATTTTCATAATTTTGTAATTTTTGGAAACCTGTATTTACATGAAACTTTTGGCCTTGAGTATTATTCAGAATTTACTTTGTATGTAAGGAAATATCTTTTATATATTAATTAACTGCGGACACAACAATTACTTATCTAATAAATAAGCATAGAATATATCCATTAAAAATTTTAACATTTATTTGGTGTTATAATTCGTTTTAGCGTATACAAAACTACCCTCATAGAATTTATTGTCAAAGAAGCGTTATACAGTCGTTCATAAGTAGGAAATTAATACGAAAATGAATTCTGGTGATGTTAATTGTTTGAATGTGGACCACGCTGCGCAATTATTACCCGGAACTTTTGTTGAACAAAGAGCGCTTCATGCAGTATCACATAGACGTCATATTTTTGCATTTTCTTATTTCAATGAGGTTGATTATTTAAAACTACAGACCTTTTTGACTTCGTTTCAATGCGTAATTTTACAAAAGTTGACTGAGTTAAATAAACAACTTTTTATTATTTATTTTTTTTCTGATACTACATTTATCAGTGATCAAATGTTTCAGACATTTTCAAAACATTTCTTACACTTATATCTAATTCCAAAAGCAATATCCTTTTTTATTTCAATAGAAATCGAATAATAAATCGGAAATTGTGTGTAAAGAATCAAATATATCGTAACCCTTCACCATTTATTCTGTGCCTACGGTTTTATTTGTATAAAAAATACTACTCGGTTTTATGCTCAGTGAATCAAACTAACTTGATTCGTACTCAATCCTGAGTTTTTCTTTGATGATTTGTATATATTTTTTAGTACATGGTATGGAGTTTTATACTTTTTTATTAACCATGATAAGGACTACTAGATTTCCATCAGATTATCAACATATTAAAAATTTAACGTAAAGTACTTTTTGGTCTAGCAAAGAAGGTTTAAAGGTACTATATCATCAAACTAACTACTCTTATATGAGAGATAAAGTGAGAAATATCCACTACATTTATCAAGAAAAAGTACTGGTTTTTTTTACATTAAATTGTATCTATTTGGATACCATTGTACAAGAACGGGACTTGAAAGAAAACGTGTGTTGCGAATGGCTCTAACTTTTGAACTAATGTTGTCGTTTAAGCAAAATCTAATCTTGGAGGAAAAGCGTGAATAAGAGGTATATTTCAAGCGACGTTAATGAATATTTCCATTAAAGTTAGAGGTACATTCAGCAGAGGCGCAGGTGGGAAATGTCCCGTTAATTATAACAATCATTTACAATAACTCAGCTGCGTGGTAAACGCGACGCAATTCTAATTTATTTTCCACGACTCTAGAAAATGTCACTAGCTTCAAATGATTCGCGTTTCTGAGAAACAGGAATTTTTTAACTTTATAATACACTAGCTTTCGCCCGTGACTCCATCCTCGTGGAATAAAAAGAAACAAAAGTGAGTAGCCTATGTGTTCTTCCAGACTATCCTCTACATGTATACCAAACTTCATCGAAATCTGTTTAGTCGTTTAGGCTACAAACTCTTACAAACATTCATACATCCATCTAAATTAGAATACTCGTATAATTAGAGAATATAATTAGGAAAAGTTATCGACATTTAGAAATATTTGCTTTAATAAGAGAATTGTAATATTTTCCACCTCATGTAATGTGTTTCATTCGCGTTACATTTTTAATTTCGTATATGAAATAGCGAACAAAAAAGTCGATGAATATTCCTCATCATTCGGCATGAAAAGAGAGATTGTTACAAATCCGCCAGCTTTTAATTAAAAGTTTAAAGATAATCAAAGGGTTTCGTTTTATTTAACGCATTCACGCTTTATATCGGATACGGATTTTTATTTGTTTTATAAACCTTTACATTGTATTTAAAATCTTATTTAAGAAATAATTTCTAACTGAATTAACTACAAATTAAAAATCATCAGTTGAAAACAGAATGTTCTCAACACAACAGGCTTTCGCAATTTTGTTTTCTAAGTTCTAATAAAAGTCAGGCGTCGTGACTCAAAGAACGCGGAAGCCGGCACATACTTACACCACTTTTATTACACTTTTCACGATATAAATGTTGAGGAAAATTTACCGGTAAAATTATTTTCACTCTTTTTGTTTGCTTAAGATTTTCATATTTCTTTAGGGCAAGAAAATGATTGCCTAATATTGTGACCAAGAACATCAAACTAAAAATCCATCCAAATAGAAGTAATTTTATATTTAACAGAAATAAATATTACTAGTAGGTGGTACACACAGCCAAAATCGTAGACAAAGGCGCTTGGATTTTATCATTTTCTCGTACTTTTTACATTATTATAAAATAAAATTTTCCGGTTCCTTTATTATGTTTAGCGATAAAAATGAACAATCCTAAGAGGCTTTGTTGCGAGGACGTCATTAAGAATGTAGCGAAATTCGATTCTCCATTCGAGATTGTCAAGAAGCTTACGGAAATGCTCGTTATACGGAACACTAATGTCTCCTATACTATATATTTCTTCATAGAATTATTCTTAATAATATGTTCATAATTATAACGATAAACTGGAAACGATATTTATAATCGGCCTTATCTATTTATTAAAATGTATCGCCAGCTTTTAATTTAAAGAAGTTATTTGACTATCTTTTTCAGTTGGCGCTATAAATACTAGTCTTGATATCCTAGTAAAGTGTGGTATTAATTTTAGATTCGGTTATTATTTTTCCTTATGTTTTATTTTTATGACATATTCACTTAGGTCTGTCATAAATTACATGATTAAATTCAATACATATTTCGTCAAAGAAATGTTTTTGTTGTGTAAGCAACTGAGTGAATACAATTCAATTTGGCTTCAGGGCCTTCTTTTAACCTTCTGAGGCTTGTGATGGAACAAAAGACACTTTAGTTACAAAGCTTCAAGATTTAATCAATATTCTAATATTACATCGCGCTGTTGAATTTTCCTCAAATCTACAAACGCAATTTTCTTACAACCGACATTGAAGTTTGGTATAGCCTTTTGCTTTGTTCCAATATTATTTTGACAATTTTACGCTATTTTCTTTAACATTCCTGTATTTTTTATATGGATAAATATGTCAAAGACACAAGTGTACACGTAGTCATATAAAGGTGGGTACAAACTGACGTTACGATGAGTAATATAACATGTTACACGGCGAACATTCATAGTCATTATGTAGTGTTACGGGTAAAATACGAACAACGAGTCGCTGGATACCAATGTCACAAACGTCAGTCAGTACCCAGCCTAAGTCGACCTCAATAGGTAGAAAAGTCTATTTTTGATATATGTACATGTATTTCATCACTGGATACCCACGGTTATAGTAAGACTGGTTGATATGTTCAATATTTAATTTTAGTCTTGGAAATGTCACCAAGCTTACATTTACTGCAAAGCCATTTTATGAGGCTTGTGGAGCTTTTAGTCTTGCACGTGTCGACGGAAATATATCGCACGTGAAAACATTTACGCAATTCTCAAAGATTTCAATTAACTGTTTTATTCAGCTAGTATGTGCGTTTTGGTTAGGTCGCAAGACGATCTCTGAAAATCTTCTTGCAAGATCTTGCAAGATCAAGGGTAAGGCATCTGGAAACCCAAAGTGAAGATGGTGTTTCTCCACTATGAGAAAAGATAAGGAAGAGAGGTTGCGATTCTCTGGAATGAAGAAACAACGCACATAGAAAGAGAAGAGTTTAGAACTCTTTTGTATTGTGAGAATTTATTTTATTTAACATTATAATTATCTTCTACATCTATTAAAATTAAATTGTACTATTTAAATTTGTTGTAATCTTAAGTTTCAGTAGCAGCCTTAACCTTGCGAGCGTCAATGGCACGCTGTATGAGCGCATCTCATTGAAAGTATTTAGACTCGAGCGCCTTTTGTTCTACCTATGATACTTTAAGCCATTGTTCCTTGACCTTTCTTAGTACCTTAACAATAATGTTGTATTAGATAGAACCCTTACATATACAACTTTAAAAAAATGTAACTATTATAGTTACATTCCAATCTAAAGGGACAGGTAGATATTAAAAGTCGAAACAATACTTTTTTATTTACCAGTGTTTTAAATGTTTAACTAACTTTACAGTATGTCGTTACAAAATGGTACCTACTCGTATAGTTAACCAAAATAAAGTAGGATGAAGAGTTTTTAATTATTTAGTTAAATTTACAGAAATTATTTTTAAAGACTATCAGTGCAAGTCCAGACCAAACTTACTTTACTGTGTACCCAAAGCAAGATAAGAATGCATTTTGTTTCGAAGCTGTAAAAATAACTTTGGCGCTTGAAGTTTTGGTTGTTGTTTCTTTTGCACTTCAACCAACAAGATCTTTTATGAGAAGAATAGAGCTGCTTGAATTAAATACATATAAAGTAAGTCTAATAATGTCTTTGTTAACACTTATTTGAATTAAAGGGTCCACGCATTTGCTATTTTCTTGCAAAAAAATATACAAACATTTTTGTATAGAATTCTAATAAAAAAGGTTACGACATATTTTTATTCTTTGCTTGTAATTTACAGCGCGTGTAATATGTCTGCAGTAAGTAGATACAATGTCAACGACTTCTTTATTATCTTTCGTATACTTGTAGACTACATTTAAAAGCCTTAGAGGGTTACGTCAGAACTCGAGATGGCTCTTTTGAGATCAGAAGATCTTTGCATGTCTCTGTGGCTTGTGACAGAACAATGGGCTCTCCACTCGCAAACCTCAAGATTAAATCAATGTTCTAATATTAGTTTCCGTTCGTAACAAAAGTCTGGGAACCTTGATTTTGAATACAGTTTAATTTTTATAATCAACATAAAATGAATTTAATAATTAAAGGATGAAAAAATGATCACTAGATGGCGCTAAATCTATCCTGTTTTCTGTTGTCGGTGCAAATGCTGTAAAGCCGAAGCCATTTGACCTTAAACTTTGAACGAAAGCTTTACAACATTTTAAGCAATCCACACTCACCTTTTCTTTTATAAGGCACTAAGTTTTAAGACTCTAAAATGTTTGATGTTCGATTAAAAATAAATCAATAACTAAAATTATAATCGACAAGTAATTATATTAAATTTCTTGTACATTTCTCTTCTTCAAAATGGTCTACAAATAATGTCAAAGAAACATTAGATTAAGGAATGTAAGTAAATAATTTAACGCTTATGTTAATGCATGACAAGAATTTTGAAGAAGTTGGAGCAAGTTTTAATCCAATTTGCGGAAAGTTTGATAGAGAATATAGTCCTTATGAACCAATTCCAATTTTCAGAACATGCGAGGAAATTGATTTCGCAGATACAGGGTGAAATTATTCAAAATTTATCTGTTGAATCGGAATGGGAGTAACTGCAAACAAAAGTAAACAAAACTGTTTTTCTAATTGTAAATGTTGCCAGATAAAAAATGCAATCACAGTCTTTTCAAATCTTTTCAATTTCATTCTAAAAAAAGTATTTAGTATTCCCTTTGACGAAAGACACAAGCTTATTGCGATCAACGAAGCGTGTAAGAGATCATTTGTTTTTGTAATCAGCCATAGTACCTGTGGAATATGGAATGGAATAATTCGATATAATTATGAGATTTTTTTAAAGAAGTGAAGCAAAACTAGAAAGTACTACAAGTTGGAATTTTTTAACATATACTGATTATGATATTAACGTATCTTTAATTAAATTAAATTAATAGATATCTTAAATAAAAACATGAAAAATAGACTTTTAATACGTAAAGAATCGTACACAAAAGCATTTACTTTTACTCGTGTACTGTGATTCCTTAAATATTTCTTTATAAAATGAAAACATAGAAAATAGTTTTATTTAAGCAAAATATGGCGTCGGTGTCTATTGGAACATAAAACACAGAGCCTTTCTAATGGCAAGTAAAATTCTAGCATAAACTCAAGCGAGCTGTTTATTTCCACTTCAAACATCGAAGTCGATTGCATTTTGCTTAATTGCCACTCTCTGCCTTCATTTTCATTTCAGCACGAAATTGGTTTTAATTCGTATATGAATTGATCTATATAAAATAAATTGATAAACAATATATTGAATTGCTGTTTACGACGAGAAGAGATGATATCATTGAAGCGTAAAACTATTTATTCGGTCGAATAAATATTTTGTAATTGAATCATATGGATTTTACTGAAATATTTTGGGGTTTGTGGTAAAAGCTTTTTGGGTTTTTTGTTGATATTTGTATTGGGTTATTTAAATGGTCTTAATAATGATGAGGTCTTATGAAAATGAGTTTTTTCTATATTTTCACTTGGTTTTCGTTACTAGGAATATCATAATCACGATATGCAAACTGAATGGGTGACTTTTTAAGTATGTTTTTTTTTTTTTAAATCATTGCTCGTAAAGTGTTTGAAGATTTCAAACTGACGTATTTTACAATCGATCGGTAATGAGCATTACAATATCATATCGACTAATTTTAATCTAAAAGTAATTAATAATATTATTCATAAAACAAACCCAAAGCCCTCTGTTTTGTATCAGAATATATTAATCTGTAATATGGAAAAATATTCGTTACATCGGACGTACACCTAAAAATATTTCAGCAAAGCTTTATCCATTTTTTTTGCATAATTCCATATTTTACTTGTTTTGCGTAGGTAAAAAAGTACTTACAATAAAATCTATATTAGAGTAAGCTTTAAAAAAATATATATGTTGAAATATTGCGAATCCTTTGTTAAAGTTTACATTTTTAGTGTCCTTAGGGATTATTTATTCATCGAAAATTAACCAAATAAATTAATTTGAGGTTTCAGTGAACGTAATTTTAGGTATAGTAATGACTAAAAGACACGTATGGAAAAATAACAAGAAAGTTATATAGAAACCTAGCTTTCGCCCACGATTCCGTCCGCGTGGTATTAAAAAAAAGTGAGTAGCCTATGTCTTATTCCAGACTATCCTCTATATCTATGCTAAATTTAATGGAAATCCCTTCAGCCGTTTAGGATACAAACACGGCCATACATCTAAACTTTCGCATTTCAAATATTTATAACTAGTTGTTGCTCTGGACTCCGCCCGCATAAGATTAAAAAGTAATTAAAACTTGGACTATGTTACTCGCTAATAACGCAGCTTTCTAACTGTGAACATTTTTTGAAATCGGCCCAGTAGTTTTTGAGTTATTTAAATACATACAAAAATAAAGATCTTTTTTTCTTTACAATCTTAGCATAGTAAAAGAAATAAGATAAATGCTGAATTTTTATATACCTTTTCAGGCTGAAAGTAATTTGATTTATGGAAATGTGTTACAAGTTTAGAATTCCAAATTATTTCCAGTTCTATTAGTACTTTGTATTTCTTAGTATACATCTAAAAAGTCAATTTATTTTGTCCGATCACTGTTTTAAATTGAAAACAATTTGTTTTGCACGTGAGAGGTATTTATTTAACTTCGCTTGTAAATCGAAGAAAACTGATTAAAAAGCCCATAAGTCCTAGTCCGTGGCAACATTTACAAGACATTGGACACAAGTTGGAACCAAAGAGGAGTAGGCAGGGAATATAGATGTCTGTTTTTTCCAACATATACATTGAAGGTATGTTAATGTTAAATCCATCAAAGTATGTGTAGTCCAATCGAGCTAGTGCATTTTTTCTCTACTAAAATCATAAGTTTTTTTCCCAATTTTTATCACGTCTAAGATGGAGGTGTTAAAATGTTACGTTAGAGTAATTCGCAGACTTGTATATTAAACTTTTTTCAGAAAAACATATAAGTTTACTTAGAGCGTGCGCACACCTGAAACTAAACTATCGCACAACTGTTTAGTCTTTCTTTGAATCCTATGTGCTCATATGGAGGTGCGCACACTATTCAATTATTAGTTATGCAACTAAATAGTTGAATTGGCTGCGAAACAATCGCACAACTGTTGTGCGATAGTGTTATCAAAAGTGTGCGCCTGCTCTAACTTAAAAACTTTTATCGGCACTGTCCCGAAGTCCTGGAAGACTGCCATAATACATCCGATCCCGAAGAAAGGCGATAGTTCGGATCCGTCCAACTACAGGCCGATTGCCATTACCCCCTTGGTCTCGAAAGTCATGGAAACGATCATCAATCGCCAGCTCATGAGGTACCTTGAGGACCACCAGCTGCTAAGCGACCGTCAGTATGGCTTCCGCCAACGTCGCTCAGCTGGTGACCTTCTTGCGTACCTCACGCATAGATGGTCGGATGCAATCGAGGGCAAGGGGGAGGCCCTGGCAGTTAGTTTGGACGTCGCGAAGGCCTTTGATCGGGTGTGGCATAAAGCACTTCTTACGAAGTTGCCTTCCTACGGGTTGCCCGAGAAACTCTGCGCTTGGATTTCCAGCTTTTTGGAGGGTCGGAGCATCAAAGTCGTTGTCGACGGTGCATGCTCTGACCTTAAACCAATTAACGCTGGGGTCCCACAGGGCTGTGTACTGTCGCCCACCCTGTTTCTTCTGCATATCAATGACATGCTGCGAATTCGTAGCATTCATTGTTATGCAGACGATAGCACCGGTGACGCACTGTACACGGCCCGCGCTAATGTTTCTCGGGCATCTGCCGATGTGAACCGGAACAAACTTGTGTCTGAGCTGGAGACCCTTTTGGGTGAAGTCTCGGATTGGGGTCGACAAAATCTTGTCGATTTCAATCCTAAAAAGACACAAGTATGCGCCATTACCGCTAAAAAAGATCCCTTTGTCGTCAATCTCCGGTTTCAGAACACTTCCCTGGTTGCCTCAGCCAGTATCGGTATTCTCGGCGTTGACATATCGAGTGACGTTCAGTTTCGCGGTCATCTGGAAGATAAGGCCAAGCTGGCTTCCAAAAAGCTGGGTGTGCTCAGTAGGGCGAAGCAGTATTTCCAGTCGGGCCACCGCCTTCAGCTCTATAAGGCGCAAGTTCGGCCCCATATGGAGTACTGCTCGCACCTCTGGGCGGGAGCACCCCAATACCAGCTTCTTCCATTTGACCGCATACAACGGACAGCGACTCGAATCGTCAACGACCGAGCTCTTACCGATCGGCTAGATCCTCTGGCCTTGCGGAGGGACGTCAGTTCCCTCTGCATGTTTTACCGCATTTACCACGGGGAGTGTTCCGAGGAGTTGTTTGGAACGATTCCTGCCACCGAGTTTCGTCATCGGACGACACGACAGACCGCTAGATACCATCCTCACCATCTCGATGGCTGGCATTCCACAACCGTGCGGTTTTCGCGGAACTTCCTGCCCCGCACAGCCGCGTTGTGGAACGGTCTGTCCTCGGCGGTATTTCCAAACCAATACGACTTAGGGTCCTTCAAGAAGCGAGCCTATCATTTCCTCAAAGGCCGGCAACGCATCTGTAGTTCCTCTGGTGTTGCGGATGTCCATGGGCGTCGCTGACCACTTCGGTGTTCTCGCCGCTCGTTTGCCCCCCTTTATTATAAAAAAAAAAAAAATAATTCGTTACTAATAGAGTGAAGTAGTTGACGTATTGAATTTATTAAACACAATTCAACAATCTCAAATTCGTATAACAACCAGTACGTGCTCTGCGACATGTGTTCGTAATGATTGAATGCATACGTCTCCTCTAAATTAACTATAGTTTATGAAATATGTGCATATATGTTTGCTTATATACCGTTATAAGGACGATACTATTTAGAAATGTTTAACAGTAATTTTAGAAGGAAGAATAACAGGAAGTAGCTAAAGCGTGAAAGATTATATCGTATCATTTATAACAAATTTAACGTTTTTTCTAACTCCGGACGTCTCTAGGTTTTGCAGTCCCTTGGAATATTTTTTGCCCTGGGCAGTCTAAGTAACACTTAATCTCTTTTTCCATTTGAATAAATCCTCGAAACATTTTGAGACATCACTCCGGGTAGACAGCGGTAGACTTAAGTTGTGAAATATTTTCAGAGCTGTCACGCTCAAATTTACCTGTCTCAAAACGGTAGATGCGGGTAGACATAAAACATAACAAAAACTAAACTAAAGTCTTTCACCTATTTTAGTAATATTGCGTTTTGTACTGGCTTATTATTTATAGCTATTTATTCCCGTGCATGAATGCACATCCGCATGAAATTATATTCACTTTATTTTATTGTTTACATTTGTAAATGTCAAAATTCAAATGCAAAATGACAACCTTGCTTCCTTGATGTTGGCAGCTTGTATCTTATGGTCCCATTCCCACATTGGGGTTTTTATCCAATTTATTTAGCCCCTAAGTTTAACAGCGCGAAAACATATAGCCTAAAGCGTAACGTAGGGCTTTTTATTACAGAAATAATCATTTAAAAATATGCTGTGATTGCTGACATCGAACGCCACAAAGTAGTGTGTGATTACGCTCCATTAGAAAAAAAGAAAAAGAATAGATGATAAATACAGATTTAACTCTACAAAAGACCGAGTGTTATAAGCCCATTATCATCTAACATGTAAGCGTGCAAATAAGCTAGAACATATCAGAAAACATTTTCCGAGATTCCCTATCTGTAATACTGATTCTGGTTACAGATAAACTTAGGCCAAGTGCGCCATGTTACGAACTGCACGCACATACTGATAGCTCCTACGTAGACTGTCGTAAGCTGCCATTCTGCGATTTTTTTTAACTTAATTAGATCAAAAAGGTGTGGAGTGTATCGCTGATCCTTTTTTTTTTGGACGACATTCCGCTATTTGATACGGAATGTCGTCCATTTTTGTGGTGTAATGTGTGTTTTCGCTGTGAGGTGAGTCTGCGTGTGTTTTACATCTTGTTTCTTTTCTAAATAACACTAGAGAGGACTGTACATTTTAGTTGTCTATCGAATATCCTTCATTGATGTTTGCTACATCTTACTAATTTCCTATTTGTTCTAAATATTTTTTTAGTTTAACAATGTATCAGAAATAAAGAGACTTCAACAAATGTTACCCTATTTTAAGGAAATGGAAATAAAACGAGCACATCAGCGCTCGTAGTTTCTACTTCCAACGCTCACAATAACGCAGGTCGGAGTTGCTATTGTATTTATTTTTCTTTTGTAACCAATACGATTTATTCTACTATATTTAACTTCTATAGATTTACTTTTTCATTATAAAAAGTATATAGTCATGAAAAAGATGTATGTATAAAGGTTTAGTAGTTTAATGAAAATGAAATGCAGTTTCAACTTCATTACAAGTTTCAAAAAAAAAATTGTAAATTTACATACTTTTGCGAGTTTAAAAAGAAACTACATTACCTAAATTAAAATACTTTTTACACTAAAAAGTAAATCTTTAATAACTTTGAGTTTTTAAAGACTTTCTTTTTCGCCACCCGCGACTCTGTCCGCGTGGAATGTAAAAAAAACAAAAGCGAGTAGCCTATGTGTTCTTCCGAATTATTTTTGCATCTATACCAAATTCCATCGAAATCCGTTCATCCGTTTAGGCAACAAACATCCATCCATCCGTCTAAACTTTCACATTTATAATATTAGCATGATTTTACATTACTTTGTAAATTAAAACTACTTATTAACAAATTAGGATTTAAAATGGAGTAGGATTTAATTCTCAATAGAAAAATATTTAGAAATCAACAAATTCTCTTCAAATTTTTTAAAAGAACCCTGTCTTAGATCGTTTGATGTTTGTAATTCCCTTCATAAAATTCACTAAATTAAATTTCGCCAGCGGTAAATTTAGTGGGTGCAGTAGATGCGCTCGGGAGCATTATGAAGCTGTTTGCGAAGCTCTCAGCCGATGTTTCTGGCTCACTGAACTGCGCCCGGACAAGACAACTAACTACATCAAAACTACAACCGCCAAAATAAAGACGAAAAGACTAAAGTTCCCATATATTATTTATTTAAAATAACCTATTCAAATATGTTTTTTAATCTATACTATATTATATTATAAAGAGCAAATATTTGTAGTTTTTGTGTATATTGAAATAACTCAAAAACTACTGCGCTGACTTCAAAAATACTTTCATCAATAAATAGCAACGTTATCACTGAGTAACATATGCTACATTTAAAAAAAAATCCGCGCGGACGAAGACCCAAGCAACAGCTTGTTAGAAATAAACTAGATACATTAACTAAACAAATTACAAATTAAATAAACATTTAATAAACTACATAAATACTAGACTGAGACGTATACAAAAGCTAGGAATTTCTATTTATCTTTAGATTTTTTATTTCAAATGCATATTTGCGTATAAATAATATTAGGTATAACTTTCCATAATAAAGGTCGTTTATTAAAAAAGTTACAAAACAGTTTGTCCATATTTATACGACCTTCGAGTAAAGTGATCCTATTCCCTATAGAACATCTAATGCGGGCTTTATCATGTTTATTCGGTTTGATATACTATTATCGACATATTCCACCGAAAATATACTGATATCTCTTTTATACTCGCGTGAATAATCGCGATAGTAATATGTTTGTGGACAAATGCTTCGGCAGTGGAAACTCAAGATTAGTTTGGGAATATTATCAACTTCATTGGTTATGTTCATGATAAATGGTTCATATTCAGTGAATTTTCTATCACAATAGGCAGGGGATTAAAGAATAGTTCTAAGGGTATTTATTGCTTATAATTTCTGTTTACACCTGTACCAGATCTAAATATTAAATAAATAAACAAACGCATTGTAATAAAGCTCATAGTATTGTACATAAATCATTTCCGACTCACTTGCTTCAATTGTTCGGAATCAGTCCATCATTTCTAATTGGAAACTGGATTATAGGAGCAGAATTAATGCAACCGGTATCATCAATCTAGTGTTAAAATTTGTGATTTATGAGATATACTGACTAATACAGATTGAATAATGTATAGTGAAGCTATTTTATTTGTACACAGAAAGCAATAACAATCTTCATCTATCAAACAGGATTAGATTTTAGATGCAAAATATGTACGTAAGAAATCATAAGAATAGTAAATATAATTTAATTATTAAGTAGTTTTGTTAATTAGGCATGTTCTGAGGAGGGATGAATCGCATGTTACAAGGAGAACGTTAGGTACGAGTGTGGAAGGGTACACCGGTAGAGGTAGGGCTTTTCTAGGGAAAGAGATGGATGGATTGCGTGTAAGGTGACATGATCAAGAAGGGAGTGATGACTGAGATGACGTATGACAGAGTAATTTGGAGGTCAAAAACCTGTTGTGCCGACCCTACGGGAGTAGGATAAGGAAGATGATGATGATAACGTAGTTGTGTTTCGGAAATTTGTTTAAGTATAAAAAAAACTTATTTGTTATAATATTAAGGTTATACTTTCAGTGTTTCTTTGACATAGCAACAATCCTCTTGTGCGTGAGCCTCTTGTGTCGTGACAAAATTAGTACAGCTTGATGTAAAGCGCCTACGAGATTCAATCAGTGAATGTTTCAGAACATAAATAAGAAATTAAACGAAAAATTTATAATTTCATCGTTAGTCGTAACAATAAACAAATTAACTCATGTCACTCATTGATTCATTGAATATTTTAATTATTAAAAGATATACCTGTACATATTAGAGGGGAGATTAACGTCATCGTAAATTTCAAGATAATACCCATTGCAATAATCTGATCAATAAAGTTTGTGTGCATTATCAGTTTAAACAAATATACATAAGATGGAAATTTATGAATACCTTTCTGATAAAAGTTTACGCTGATAAATAAAGTTAAATAAAGGTCAAATGTATTAAATAATGTATAATTTGGATAAGGAACACAAAAGTAAAAGATCAGAAATTCAGTTTGCGAAATTATCCAAAAAAAACGCAATTCGTTTGGAGTTTAAAACTAAATAAAATAACTGAATACTAAAAAAAAACTACCATTTAAATATGGAATTAAATTTCAGGAACACGTTCTGGATATCTTCCGGGAATATAATCAGGATTATTAGGATTGTACTCCCAAATCAGGTACTCTGGTTCGTTGAGGTACAGCGGTGGTATTTCTTCACTGGCCTCCGACTCTTGTCCAACAAGGTTCCTGTTACGCTCTAGCAATTGATCAACTCTAGCTTGCGTTTCTTCTGATATATCTACAAGTTAAGCTCATATAACACTAACTTTCGCCGTGGAATTCATAAAAAAACTAAAGCAATTAGGCTACGTGTACTTCGAGACTATGCTAAACATCTGTCCAAATTTCAACGCGATCCGTTTAGCCGTTTAGGCTACAAACTCTAACAAACATCCATCCTACATACTTTCATCCATTAAACATTCGCATTTATAATATATAGGTTAAGTTTCAGGCGGGATTGGATCAAAATATACCTCGCTTAGAATGATTCCTATGGATTACTGAAGGTTACTATAAACAAACAAAGTGTACTGGAACTTACGCGTTCTTCGTAAATCAATTCGAAGTATCCTTCTATTCTGTTCTAACGCGCTCAGTAATGTTGCCTCCGCTTCTCCTGACAAATTATTAGCTGCCATATCCAACCTGGTCAGACCTCTGTTCAAGCACAGAAGGCCTGCCATCTGTAATTAACATTGTAGGTTACCAAAATGAGCCTATTCTAGTCAATTATCTATTTAGGGGGAGGCTCAAATATTGCCAAGGAACGTGTTGAAATAGAATAAACTGGATTAATCGAAATTAATAAGTCATTATTAAATATTGATTCGTCATATTAAAATAATCTAACGTCTGGAGCGCCGCCGCGCCGACTTCGCCCAGCAAATTCTCGAAGCTTCGGGTAGGTGGCGCGCTAGTAGAAACATCGGATGCGGAGTGCTGCGTATATTTTAAATTATAAAAGTAGGAAATAAGAACAGTGAAATGAAAACA